>NC_080685.1:107581818-107894171 GCF_030445035.2 Dasypus novemcinctus | reverse complement strand
GTTCAGTAAAGGTAACAGAAGAGGCATGAGTAGAAAGGTCACATCTGAATCTAACTCCATCTCACTCAGGGGCATAAATTCCAAAGTGGATCCACTAACAAGGCACTGAACTCCAGAGCCAACTTCCATGGCCATAGAACCTGTGGGTCTCTGTAGCTCTCAGGAGTACCAGTACCTAGTATTGTATCTACTTTGGATGTCTCTGAGATCCTGCTGAGGCATGTGTAAGCGTGACCCCTCTGATGACCTCCCGACTCTTTTTTGAAGACTCTTAGCCATATAAACTCATTTGTCTTTACCATTTCCTCCTTTTATTCAAGGTCTTTTTGTATTTGCATCACCAGTTAGTGATTCGTAGTAATCCCTCGGCACCAGGGAGGCTCATCCCTGGGAGTCATGTCCCATGCTGAGGGGATGGTAATGCGTTTACATGCTGAGTTTGGCTTAGCGAGTGGCCACACTTGAGCAACATGGAGGCTCTCGGAAGGTAACTCTTAGACACCCTGTAGCTCTACGCCTAGTTCATATTTCAGGCTCACAGGCTCATAAGCATAGTCGTCAGTATCAAGGGCTCATTTTTGGACCATCTTTCTTTATTGGTCTTTGCCATTGCACTTGGGGGATTGTTGTTATTCCATTGGGGAATGTGACAGAGCTCCCCTGGCTAGGAACTCAGCATTCCCTCAATTGTAGTTTGTAACTGTAACTACTATGAAAATATCCAACGAGTATATGAACATTTTTATATACCCTATATATATACCCTGGAGAACTCCCTCCCAACCATGCACCCCCCATCAATAACACCCCACAGCAGTGTTCCTCCCCTGCCATAGTTGAACCCCTCTGTGGTCCAAAGCATCTTCAAAAATGAAGCCTAATATATTGCCAAATTCAATTAATAGGAAACCAATAGAAATTCTGGCAAGGCATAGCAGCAGAAGTATACATGGCTGATTAAGTTACGAAAAGATTACTGGTCTCATTAATAAAAGAAATCTACATGGAAGGAAAATGAAGTGTCATTTTTTTTACTATCAGATTAGAAAATTTTCACAGCAAACACTGCTGGTGAGGATGTGGTGAAATTGACATGTTCACATGCTGTTTAAATTACAACCTTCTTAGAGGAGAGTTTTATAAAATTTGTTAAAATTTTGAATGTATATATCTGTGACTCAGCAATCCTACTGAAGAAACCCACCCTACAAAAATAGTAGAATACATGAGCAAAGATTTATATACAAGGATGTTCATTGCAGCATGTTTGTGGCTAACAAAAAATAAATAAAGCTAGCAATCAACATCTATAAGGAGAGATGAATAAACTAAGTTATTTTCAAAAATATGGCATGCAGCTGCTTAAAAGTAAGATATCGCTCATGTACTGATCTAGAAAGATGTTTACAGTAGCCAGTTAAGTAAAAAGAGAAATTTGCAGAAAAATATGACCATGTGCATAATACACCTATCCTAAAGTTCTCTGAACTTCAGGCATCATGCTTCCCTTTAACAGGCAAGTAACCATATTCTACCATGTTTAAAGAAGTCTAGTCTTTCATCAGATTCCTCTCCCCTAGTAATTCTGCAGAATCTGTGGGGAATGCTTTTAGGTTCCTGTGGCCTCTCATTACCTCAGCCAGCCATCTTGCTTTGGACCCCTGGCCCTCTCCCTGGAAGTATCTTCTTAGACTCATAACTGTGTCTCTAAACTGCTGTAATCTCTCTATGCTACTCGCTCTAAACATGAAATTGGCCCCTGACTCGCAATAACTGTAACCAAGCTGTCAGATTAACAGAACTTTACCAAAAGCCTGAGAATAAAATTAACGTGATTATAAAGCAGGAAATAATGATTAATAATGAGCGTAAGCACTTCTATAGCATACTATTCTAAGCACAAAAGGCAGGTAATAGGAGAGATGGGTGATAGATGGATATATAGACAGATAGATAACAGACAGACAGGTAGTACATAGACAGATTCGTTTCATCCTCACAGCAACAGCCCCACGAGGTGGACACTACCTGTAATCTCATGTCATAGACTTGGAAACTGAGGCGCAGACAGTTGACTTTTCTTGCCGAGGCACTGAGGCCACAGGAGGTCTCTCCCCAGGAACAAAGCCCTGCGCAACTATCTCCTTAGCCTTTTGGCCTCATAAAAAGACACCAGTCTTATTCCCAATCCCAAATGCATTCCTGTGAGTCTCCTCTCCCTTCATTCCCTGGTGACAGAAAGAAATCCTTTCCTCTCCTCAGGCAACATAATCTTCTCTGGAGAGACTGGACGATCTTTTCTCGCACTTGGCAATTTTGCTCCTCATTCTCTCAAATTCCCCATTCCAAGACAGGAGAGGCCTTTACCTTTGAGTAATCAAAAGGCCTACTGGACAGTCTCCTCCACCCCAAAAAGCAGTCCAGCACTATGAAGTAGGCAGGCTGCCTCTGGGTAAAGGGCAAACTGCTAAAGCTTTAGAACTACACAGTCCCCTGTTTCTGGTCGTCAAAGTTTCCAAAACACTGGAGTCTGGTCTCACAGTAGCCCTCAACTAATGAAGCAGTGAAAAGATAAAATGGAAAAGGTAAACGTATTTCATAGAAAAAGCCAGCATGACACAGTAGTGTATTAATGCCGCTTACCTCCAGGGACTAGGATTGTATGCAAAGGAAATTTTCATTTTTTATTTTCTATCTACCGATATTATTTGTTACAAAAACTATAATTACTTTAATTTACATTTGAATTAATTCCATTCATTTAACTTTCACTTTCATTTAAATTAATTACTTTACTTTAAATTTTATTTTAAAAAATGTACAGGATTTGAGCATTCTGATCATATCTACATGATGCAATCTCAAGAAATTAAAAAAAAAACTGAGTGGATAAAAACTAACTAGACTAAACCAAATAGCAAGGTCTTTTTTTTTTTTTTCCATTTTTCTCACTAAATTTAGGGGTGCTGTCCATATAGTCCAGTTTTAGCCTTAAAATTTAGGCTGTAATAATGTATTTGAAAAGCACCCAACTCCAAATTCCCAAATGTAACAAATTCTCAGTGCTTGCAACAATAAACAGTTCTTCACCCTTGGCAATTAAAAAGAAATTGCTATTTTTGATGCTACTTCAAAAATAGCAAGGGTTTCAGTCCATAGGAAACCACACAAGCGCTTTGTGTGCCTTATTCGGAAAGTAAAAGCCAAGATCAGATTCCCAGATTGGTTTCCTCCAACCCCAGATGACTGACGCCCTGCGCTTCAGAAGAGGAGACTGCCAATCCCAACCAGGCAGGAAGATCCCAAAACACTCACATTCTTGGCTGGGCCGACTTATCTAACAGCCTCTTTATAGAGGATGTTTTTATTTTTGATCCTATATCCCAGAAATTTGATCTTGGAATAAAAAACACAAGTGTGGGTGGCCCTATTCATTTCATTTTCTTCCTCCATCTCTCTCCCTCCTATCCCCTTGTTTCACATTCTCCATTCTCTTTTTTCCAAGCATGTGCTTCTCTCTGTGTAACCTTCTCTCACTCCCTTCTCCTCAGATTATTTCTCTGATGCTTTCTTCACTCCCATAAATAGCTTTCTCTATACTAAACCTGCAGTTGATTGAATTACTTTACGGCAACCCTAATTCAAGTGTCAAGATGACCAAAATAAACAAGCAGCAGACCAGTCTGCCTAATTTTCTAAGCATCTTAAAGATGAAGAAAGGACAACTATGTCAACATTCATCTGTTATTTTTCAATGACTGCTTTCTAACACTCCAGAACTCTCCCCAAAAAGAACAACAAATGCACTGTGTACATGACAACTAAGTTGAGTGTGTTTGGAGATGGTTTCAGTATTTTTTTACACTTTCAATTTCCTTTTCCTTCCCTTTTCCCATCTGGTCAAAGATACATGTGACAAGATTTTTTTCAAAGATTCTATTCTGGTCACCTCAGTCTAGAAATAAAGTGTAAAGGATTAAATGAATCTCATCCTTGATCACAGTCATGCCCACCAACCATTCCCTCTGATTCCCCTGTTTCCATATAAGGCAAAATGCAAGTTCATCTGAGACGGGGTCTGTGAAACCACCCTAGCTGTGAAACCTTAGGTAAATCACCTCATCCTTTGTGCCTTGGGTTCAAGGTAATGTGTTATTAATACTAGGAAATATTCCTCTTTTCCTCTCCTCCTAGTCAAATGCCAGGATTTCCCTTCCCTGCTTCCTCTGAAGAGAGGCATAGTCATACAAATTGTTTTGCCCAAGGAAATGTGAGCAGATAACTTTAAAAACCAGTTTGCCATTGACCACATTCCTTTTTTCTACCCTGGAGATCATGGCAACATATTTCAAGATGGAACCTCCGTCAGCCTAGGACCCTATGTGACTTCAATGCTATAGCCCACTCTACCAGCCCATGTCTGACATGGGAGCATGTATGTTTTAAGCCACTGAGTTTTGAGGGTTGTTTGTTACCACGTTATAACCTAATCCAGCCTGACCGATACATTCCTCATAGGGATAATGTTGGTAATACCTAGCTTACAGTGTTGCTCTAAGGATCGAATGAGTCAAGGCATGCACCTCTGCACTTGAAGTAATGTGTGGCACATAGTAAATGTCCAGTTACTGTTGATTATCATTAATTCTGTAAGACTCCTCAGACAAGCTGAAAAGCTTAATAGTAGTAGACCAATGCTCTTGTTTCACAGCTAACTTTGAAAGGCAGTAACAGAGCTTTAAGGCACCACAACTCAGATTGTTGTCACTGGAAAACTTCCCTGCTTTCCCCATCCCTGTCTCCTCAATAGCCAGTTCTCACATTACGCCCTACCTGCCCACCTGACCCACCCTCATAAAGCTCAATGTCTTTCCTCCACCTCTTCACCTCCTTGGGATATCTTCTCTGATCAATCCAGAATCATGCAGTTTATCCCTTGTACTCAGCAAACCACTCTTTCAAACACATAGGTCCACAGTATACATTGGATGCATTTCTGCTTATTTTCCCTTAAAAAAAGTATTTAGTTTATTTCATAACTGTACTCTGTTTTTCTGATGTTTTGTCATTTTCATAGTTCCCCAACATCCCCCCACAATCATTCCCCATGTATCCTTAATCACCACACTTCAGAATCTTCTGCAGGAACCTACATTCAGTAGATACTTCATTAGTGTACTTTCCTGACTGGTTTACTCTGTACCAAGACCTATAGAACAAGGTGAAACCAGTGAGGACTTGCTGGGGAATTTATTATCAAGATGGTTGCAAGACCCCTTCACCCAAATCAGGATTTCTTGCACTTTGAACTTTTTTCTTCTCCAAAGAGGTAGATCCACAAGCTTGCAAATCATTGCCCCAAGAGCCACAAATGGTTAGTCCTTTTGCTCACTGGATAACAGATATCAAGGAAACACAATGCAACGGGCACTGCTCCAAAACATCCATGAGGCCATCTGGATTCACCAGAGCAACAGCCTCTTGTGGGAGTACGGCCACCTCTCCTCCCAGGAATCTGTTGTGCAGGATAAATTGGAGCATTCTCAGAGCAGGGAAAAGGCAGCTTTGAGACAAGTCATGACTTAGTAGCTTCCCATAAATCATTTGTTTGCTTATCTGTTTAGGTCAGCAAACCAGCTCTCAGTAAACAACCGAAGAATAGATCAGGAGTGTAATGGATAAGAGGAATCTGGAGATAACTGCTGAATCTGATTTCAGTCTTATACTTCTCCTTTCTTCTTTAAATAGGCAATGGCCTTTGTTTGTGTTTGACAGCTCTGTGGTGGCTAAGCAAGTGGGGCACAGAATCTCTTTCACTTCCACATTGCCGGGTTTCCCAGAAACCATTCTTAGATCTTTAAGTCACAACAAAGAGATGCTCACTTAGCAAACTGACCCCCTTCACCACCAAAGGTGTTTCTGTATTTTCAAAATGGCAGGTTGTGCCCGAGGTATAAGAAGGCACTTTACACCTTCTGCTTTCAGACTTGAAGTAACCTTTAGATATTCATGTTCATGGGGGCTGGGAATAAATTGGGGAAAAAAGAACCATAGATGGCGAAAGCCCCACATTGACCTGTACCTTCAACATTCACCCCTGTAACACTTTCACCCTCTCTGCCTATGGAAAATCGAAAGTTGGCCATTTTAAGTTAGCAGAAATTTAAGTGTTTCTTCTGTAGGTAAATGTATATGCTTTGATATGTAAATATATCCCCTTTTATTATGTGAAAATGGTGCATAGCCCTAAAGCAAAAAATACTGGTATAGTATTTATATTTTTCAGGTCTCAGATCAAATTTCACCTCCTTAGAGACTCCTTCCCCAACCAACCTATCTAAAAAAAATATGTCCTTCTCTCTATTACATTCTTTCCCCAAACGCTACTTTCTTGTCTTTAGAATTTATCATTATCTTAAATTATTTCATTTATCTATTTGTTTATTCATCCATTACTCGTTTCCTCCATTGGAATATAAGCTGCTCCATGAGTCAGGAGCTTTGTCAAGTTCATCGACTATATCCACAGTACCTACAATATTAGAAATCTTAATTATTTAGATGGAAAAAGATAGAAAGATGATAGATATAGATGATGATGATGATAAATAAACAGAGATATTAGGTAGAAGGAAAGGTAGGTAGATAGATAACAAATTGGTTGGCAAATAAACAGATGGACAGATAGATAGATATATAGAGACAGAGATGACAGATAGATTGCTAGATGATGATGAGAGAAATAAAGATAATAGAGATATGCTTACATACCAGACTGGTAAACAAGAAAATAATAACAATGTTTATCCCTGGAAAATTGGACTAAGTATGGGACCCCTGTATGATGTTATGCATGTTTGCTTTGTAAGTTCACAACTTTTACTATACACTTAATTGTTTATGTATGTTCATATATAAATTATATAAAGATAATAACGATCATATTGGTTAGGGGGAAATTACTTTGTTTAGCAGTAATATTTTGACAATGCTCTTTAATCATTAGTTAAAAATTTTAAAAACAATGCAAGTTATTGGTGGTAGGGTGAGATGTTATATATGTTTGTTTGATGTTATATATGTTTGTTTTGTAAGTTCACAACTATTATACACTTATTGTTTATGTATGTTTATGTATGAGTGATATATTTCAATAAATTTTTTTAAAAAAGGGAAAAAAAGGACCTACACGTTTCATTCTGTACCTCACTATATCACTTGAATTTTTATCATGAAGATATATCTTTTTATAACAAAAATATTAGAAAATAAAGTCATATATTTCACTACAAGAAAATATAAAATTTCATATGGTAAAGAAAAAATTAAAAAGTCAAAAACTAATAATGTATTAGGAAAAAATAACTTAGTGAGACAGCAAAGCTACATATCCCTAATGTACAAGAAGCATATAAAAATTGACAGGAAAAAGATAAGCTAATAGAAAAGTGGGTAAAGAATAAGAATAGGTAATTTAAAGGAAGGAATTTCCAGAAAGCTAATAAAATAACAAAAAGATGCTCAACTGCATGCAAAATTAGAGATGTAAAAATTATGATGAAATAACTATTTCCATCCAAGAATTATATGGATGGACAAGATTGACAAGAATTAAAATAAATCAGTATGGGGAAGCAGTTGTGGCTCTACTGATAGAGCGTCCGCCTACCACATGGAGGGCCCAGGGTTCGATCCCCAGGGGTCCTGACCCGTGTGGTGAGCTGGTCAATGCATGGTGTTGCCACACACCAGGAGAGTCTTGCCACATAGGGGTGTCCCTGCATAGGGGAGCCCCACGTGCAAGGAGTGCAACCCGCAAGGAGAGCTGCCCCACGTGAAAAAAGCACAGTCCTCCCAGGAGTGGCTCCGCACACACAGAGAACTGATGCAACAAGATGACACAACAAAAAAGAGACGCAGTTTCCCAGTGCTGCCTAATACAAGTGGACGTAGAAGAACACACAGTGAATGAACATGGGGGGGGGGGGACAGGAAGAGGAGAGAAATAAATAAAATAAATCTTTAAAAAAAATCTGTCAGTACTGATGAAGGTGCAAGGAAATAAGCTCCATAAACTGCTAAAAATTTTTGGAGTAATTGTGCAATACCTATTGAAATTCCAAATACACACATGAAATTTGACATAGCATTCTTACTCTTCGAACTGTTTCCTATAAAAGTAAAATCCACATATATATATGAGGATTTATGTTTTCATTTTTGAAAAATGTTAATGGCAGCTCAGTTTGTTACAACTATATAACTAAAAATTAAGCAGATACTAAATAGAATAAGATTGACCTTTATTGATGAGAGGACTGATTATGAGGTCATGTGAGAAAAGAGGCTATAGAGTACTATGTGGTTAATAGTTTCACTTTTTGAAAATTTTATAAACTCCCTCCAACATCTCTACATGCTGCTTGTTTTATATACACACACACATTTGCATGAGCATAGAGGAACACTGGAACCTCAGAAAAATGTGCCCTGGTAGGAAGTAAAGGAAAAGGTATTATTTTTATTTTACCTATTTGTATGATTTAATGCATGACAGTGAGTAAAACTCCTTTTGAATACTTGTTTAAATAAGGAAAAATATAGTAAAATTATTTACAAAAAAAACAGGCTTTCCACACAAGTCTCACATCCAGAATCCAGCATGCAGAGGAAACTATTCTTTTCCTTCTTGGGTGACCTTTGTTTCCCGGCCCAGGTTGGATACAAACCCTCCATCAGACCCAACCTTGTGGAAAACCTCTCTTGGGAATCCTATGGCTTCTGGGTAGAAGGTTCCAAGTCAAAAAGGTTTCGCTCCAGGGTAGTCTCAAGAACCCAAGCATGCTTTTAATATATCTTGCTAAGGCAAATGGATTCTCTCACCACTTCTTCCCATCCTCCCACCCCCCGCCACCTCCATCCCATGAAAGACACACCAACAGAAAGGGTAGCTGTTGAACAAGATCTGTATATGGGTTTCTATAATGCTAAAATTCTGGCAAGGCAAAACAAACAAAATTTTCAATTTAATTTTCTCTTCAGCATCTTAATAATTTACAATTAGACTCCAACCTCTGCTGAATGGATTTTTAATTCATGTATTCATTCAATAAACACTCATTGAACAGCTACTATATAAAGCACTATGCCAGGCAATAAGATAAAAAGTTCTGGAACTCATATATTCTAAATACAACCAACTTGTACAGAATAGATGATGATGTAGTCTTCAAATAAGGGATGGTCAAGGTCTTCCAGTGCTCCCCACAACCAGCAGTTGTACTGCTTGTAGGATTAAGGCATGGTGTCCCGCCATAGACCAAGTATGGAGCAGCATAGGTTTTATCATCACCATTTGAATAAAGGTTTTGTTATCACCATTTGAATAAAATTTTGACTAACAGAGAGATTTCCAGAAAGAGACAGAACCTGGAAGCCCCTGCAGTTTTCAATGCCTGAAGAATTGCTTTGAATGTTTAAGGATGAAGGGCCATGTTCTCTGCCCATCCTTGCAGAGCTCATGGCAAGCTTTGAGGTCTGCCAGGATCCCAATCCAGAACTGCATCTGGTGAGCCATGAATTCTTTCCTTGCTGCTCTACCCTCTTCTCTTAATCCCACCTTTCCAGAATCCCTCTCAACCAGAGTGATGGGAATTTTTTTTTTCCTTAGTAAAAATTTTGAGAACGTAAACTCCCAGGAGTCAGAGAAATCCAGAAAAAAAGATAAAATAGATGTTTGAGCATAAATGATGATTTATGAAGAACAGCTGAAGAAACTGGGAACAGGCTTTGCTTAAATAGATTTGAAGACCCCAGAGAATTGCAAAGTATGTCATGTCCTTACTAGCTTGTTGATCTGATTCATCACACAGAAATAGAGTCGTCAGATAAAATATAGGGCAGTCAGTCAAAATTAAATTCCAAATAAACAAAAAATCATGTTTTAGTTTAAATATGTCCCAAATGTTTCATGGGTCCTATGTTTTTATTTGCTAAATCTGGCAACCTTATCCAAAAGGGAATTGTTTGTTCCCTCATTCCTGTTCTCAGGAATAACTTCAATCTTCATATCAATATTCTACTTTCACAAATGCCTTTGTTCCACTCACAGATTATCAACAGCTCCACTCCCTCTCAATCCCAGGAATTTAGAAATCCTTACTCAGAACATCAAATTTTAGATTCACCTATTGCTATTGACACTGCATCTGACCATAAGTTTCCTTTTTAAACAATGTTCATCAGGAACATAAGAAGGTTGCCTTGCTTAAATTACCTAACGACAAGAAAACCATCTAATTTACAGACCATTTATTCTCAGTCCCAGAGGCAAGTATTTTCTTAGATCTTGCACTGTATGCTGGGGAACACTGATAGGAAGTGGTAAAATAGGCAATTATTGGCTTTATTTAATCTCTGTAAAGAGTTTAATTGGGTCATTCAGATGCCAGAGATAAGTAAGACCCACACTGGCTGGAAGCCAACTTACTTATGCTTCATCATATTTCTTTACATGATCATTCATTCTCCCAGCCCACTATTTGGTGTATATGCTGAGAGTTATTCTCTAGTAGTAGTGGTACATTGCAGTGTGCCATTCCCACTCTTTTGTTGGGTCTCCCTATGGCCAACACCACACAATTCTAGGACTGGAAGCTGATAAAACATTTCCTTTGTGTAAATCTAACAGCTATGCAACAGAATAGCCTGATTTTGAGATTTAGCTACTGAGTCGATTGGCTGCCATTGGAGCACGTGAGTGGGGGGATGGTATGTGGAGGGGTGGGAACACATTCCAAAACAGGGGGATCCTAATACAAAAGTGATGAGGATAGTCAGACCCAAACTGTGATAAGCTTTGTTTGCTCTGCTGAAGTCTGGATGATATTCTCAAGCTTTCTGAAAACATTGCCCTTTTAGCCATCACAATGGTAACTGAAAAGGAGCTGCTTGTTGATGACTCATGTCTATAAGTCACAACCCATCCCTCACAACCGTTCATCATAAGACACTGGGTCTTTCTTTCTGGAAAATTGCTCTTCACACACACACAACATATGCCAACACCCTCCTCACCCCACATCATCTCCGTACAGCTTCTTTGTTCTATTGCGGAGCCACTAGCATGAAACAAGGAGAGATGAATTCTTATCTCCCAAATCAGAACTTGGAGTACCAATATCCTCCTAGGTGATAAATCCAGTGTTTACTTCTTGGTTTTGTTCTGTGCTCCACTTACTCTCTTCTCTTGTATTCTCTGAAATTTTCTACTCTCTTGACTTTTGGGCACTGCTGTCTTCTTGCTATCGTCCAACATCTCTGGCTGCCTTTTAGACCCTTCTAGTTCACTCTTATGGTCTCACTGATCCCCTGCTGTATCTCCTGCCTTGCCTGCTCCTAAGAATCCCACCCTCAGGGTCAACTTTTTGGGTAGCACAGTGACCCAATCAAACATCTGTAACTGAGCTCTCTCTTTTCCTTGTGTGTGTTTGTGTGTGTGTGTGTGTGTGTGTGTAGAGGACTACAATCTCTTTATACTCATCTCTGATATTCTCTTATTACCCAACCCAATTTGTCTCCATGTCCTTTGAAATTTTCCTCCTGTCTATCTCTAATCCAGCTCCACTTCTCTTGCCCTCTCTATCCTGCCCTGGTGCCTGTTCCATTTTCCCTGAGATTACTCCAACAGCCTCTGAACCCTCCTTCCTAACTAGTCCTGGTGGCTCCTCCTTTCCAGTGATAATATGGTAACCAAGTGAACTTGTAAAGTGAAAATATGAGAGTGTTAGTCCCCTACTTGAAGTCCCATCTCAAAATGGACACTCACACATGTATTTGTCAAGCCCTATTTGTCCAGACCTTTCCTACATGGCAGTCAATCATGCCACTCATCCTGAACAGACCTAGAACTTTAGTCTTCATGTTGATGTCCTTCCCCTTAACTAAAGCATTCCTCCAATTTCACCCACTTCCCTGACTCTATCCTTCTCTTCCACCAAAGCAAAGTCAGTTGCAATATCATCTCTGAGATTCCTGTCTGATCCCTTTCACCCCCAATTCACTGTTTTATATGCTCATGCACACTGGGTAAGCTTCTACCAAGCACTTAGACTCAGGAATGGGTAATTACTGCATGATTCAACTGGGTGTCCTTGATATCAGGGACTCATGGATAAATTTTTTGGATAAATAAATAAATGCATATTTTCATAGAAACTTGTTGATTGGGTTCTTTAACACCATTTTTCAGCTGTATATTATGTAGGTTGGCTGGGAACCCTAACTATAATTTATCATTTTGTTTCTATGGGAAAGTACATTGACGGTTCCAAAAGAAAGCCTTATAAACATTACTTGGAACAAAACCCATTTGTAAATTGAAGATTGACTATATTTATCTCTTCACATTTGTGTTAGTTGTGAAATTGGTCTATAATTTTTCCCCTCTTGGTTAGGGAGCCATTAGACTGTAGAGAGTATAAATATCCATCTCACATTAAGTATTCTTTGATTAACCTTATGGGTGTTTAATAAACACTCACGGGCGGGATAAATTGGCATGGATTCCAGGCACCCTTCTCAAGTAGTTGCTTAGACATTTCTTTTGTTTTCTGGCCCTGTATTCATTTGATCCTATTTAGGAAAACTTGACATTTGGAAATCTAAACTTAGAAACCAGATACATTCAGGGGTTATGACTCAGGTTACAAAACAATTTTTCACTTTAGAAATGTAATAATGACTCACTCTGTGTATTAAAGAGTAATAAAAATTATCATATAGCTAAAATGAAATACTGAATTTAAGAACATAGAATTAAGGCTGGCAATACTTGTGGTCATGAGCATTTCTCTTGGAAATGCCATAATTCACCCCCTATTGGGATTTATTCTCATGGCATTAGGACTCTCATTCCATCAGGCATAACAAAAGACCATTTAAGTAGTAAGCAGATGTGTATCTTCTAGAGCTTAACACCCCTGGATCAAATCTGAAGGTGAAAATTTACAGCCCTTAAAATATACTGTACTGCAGTTACTGTGACTGGGAGGCCTCCTCCCCAGCTGAGGGAGTAGAATTCCTAAAGTGTTAGTGGCCAAAGGGGGGTAGTGGGGGGAGGAAGGAGACTGACTTTTCACTGAGCGGAAATGAACCCAGAGATTATCAGTGGATGATATAATCAAAAACTCATATTCCAGTTTCCAAGTTTTATTACACTACTGAGAAAAACAGCTCATTTATATTGGATTTCCTGCCCTTTTTTTCTTAATAAGAAGAATACATATCAGTGAGTCATCATGATTATTATAGATTTGATAGGCCATTTTATTTGATAATGGATATGACTTTTTCTAAAGAATGATAAGCTACAATAATTGCTTGCTTCCTAATTTATTGATGGAATAGTAAAATGATGAATTAATATATTCTTCTCATTTTCAATGTTTCTTTAAATAATTTTGACTATTTCCAGTAGGCAACATATCTGTTTGGTAGCAACATACAAAAATTAATAAATAAGGAAAGGCACAATGGGAATAGACTATAATAAAGACAAATGGAATCCATATTTCAAAAGTTGGCAAGAGCTGACAGATAAGCTCTCATTTTTAAACTTTTGCAATAAAATGTTCTGAATTCAGAGTCATTTATTTCCTTATTTCTCTTGTCTTGAGTAGGAGCCATAAATGCCTCAAAAATAAGAAAGTAGATTGAATATTCATTAAGTGTTGCTTAAGTCATTTTATGACGTACTACTCAATACTGAAATGGTATAACAGTTTTTCAACGGGAAGGTTCAGTCTGTTTTCTATAATGACCACTTACACACATACCCTTTGGAATATTACAATCACCAATTAGTCCTTGCTGAGTATTTAGAGCTTAGGAGCCACACTGAAAATACAAAGGAGCAGTATTTTTAAAGGGCTATTTTTTCAAATAGCAGAAGTATACTTAGGAGACACTTTCTTTTTTTATGATCATTTTCAAAGCTATAGCATCAAAACAAATTAAAATCTGCCTTGGGTTTTAAAAAGGTAGCCATCCATCAATTTACTTCACATTCTTGAAAACAAATCTAGTTTTTCTCCAACATAACATTATTGGAATGCAATAGCCAAGTCTGACTTCTGAGAAAGAACAGACCCTGGAAAGTGTCTTGTGAATAGAAGATCTGCTGGACAGCAGGCTTGGAAATAAGGATATGAACATGCGCTCTAGTCCATACCCGAAGAAGGCCCTACGTATATATTATTAGTAGAACTTCGCTTGGATTGGTTTTTTCAGAAGTGGGATGGATTACTGGGGTCAACCACACTCCCCAGCTGTTTCGGCTTGGGATGACAGACATGCTTTGTCTAGATAGTTGGCCAGTGTTGACTCTGTTGCGTGAAGTTGAAGAAACTTACATGGAGATTAACCCATTGTCCTCATCAACTCTGTAGTCTAATTTACTCCTAATCAACCACAGTGAGGACATATGGACAAAACTTTGAGAAAAAGGGAAACATCATACCAAATAAATAAAAAGAAGTCACTACCCTAGAGAACTTGGAAAAGTAGCTAGTCAATTGGTGTGACACACGTAAAAAAATTATTGTACAAACTCAATGGATATGATGAAATCCAGATCAGGTCAAGTAAATTTCTTCTGGTTAAGTCCCAACTCTTACATCAGAAAGCCCATCTTTAGTCTGAAATATGTTATCCGTGAACCAGCAGGGAAAAATGATCAACAAAACAGATTACTGCAGATAGGGTTTGTGTACACTCTACCAAGACTAACAAATTGCCTAAGTAAGATCTATCACCTTCCTTAAAGTTGTTAACACATGTTATGAAATAATATGTATTTCACAAGGTTGAATGAAATTCACATCATAAAACTTTCTTGGGAACCTGAATGAATACCACCATGGATCAGCACCCACAATGAATGATTTCTTCCAGATACAAGTGATTCTTTCTAACTTTATTCAGGAATTGGTCCAACACCTGGGTCCAAATTCATCACGGGCCCTTCCAAAAATGGTTGCCATGGACAACATTTACATGTGCCTTTTGTATAGTCCCACTTCCTCTAGAGCGAGTGCACACTTGGATGAGGGTGTGTCCTATAGGAAACCGCTTTGGCGCTTGCCTTATCCTAATGAGTGCAATTAACCACAGCCCTAACATTTGAATTATTAATGTTCCTTAGTAGGGCGGATAAAGTGTCTCTGGAGCAAAGCTATTTGGAGCTCTGGTAAAGCTCATGCCAAATTTAATTTAAAAGTTCATCTTGAAAACAGACAATGCTGGCATTGTGTTACATTGATTTAAAACAAGTCTGTCCTAAGGATTTTCTTCATCCTTATCTGCAGTAATAGAATATGAAAGAGAGAGAGGGAGGGAAATATCAAGTGCTGGAAAATATCTTTCTCAGAAACTAGAGCAGACGGTCACAACATTTTTAAACAATGATAGTAACATTTATTATATCAAAGCCATTTTATGTTTTATTTGGAACTCTGGCGCCTTTTTTTTTTTAAGTTCCCATAACATGACAGTAATTATAGCCATCAAGATGTTCCCTAGAAGATAGCAGTCCCAAGTCCAGATGCTGCTGCCCTGTTGTCCCCCTTGCTGGAGCTTAGAGTGTGCGCATTACATCATGGTGTAGTTTATTTTAAAAGTGCCTTAAGAATGTAATGATAGTAATTGTAGACAGGGAAAATTAATGGGGAGCATTGCCGGTCTGCAAATTCCATTTATAAAACACTCCTGCTGCTCAAAAAGAGAGTGCTTTCTTGTTAACAGAGGCTTCAAAATACAATTTGGAGGATGTATTAAATAAACTCTGTGCTAAAGTCATTTTCGGCTGAGCCCTGTGTGTACATATTTCCCTCTCACTTCACCACTAGCCGACCACACGACTTTCCACAAGAGGATACAAGATTCTGCAGAAAGGCAGAGGGTGAATGTTCCCATGCAAAGAAAAAAAATAAAAACTACCATGGCTGTGGGGCAAGAAAAGGTTAAGTGGTACAGCTGCTCTCAGGCCAATGAACACATACAAAGTGTGTAAAATGAAGGGAGAGCTGAGAAGGTCCACACACATCTACACCCGTGCGCCCCAACGTTGGCCCTTTAACATACTATTGTCGGTGTTCTAGGGGGTTGAAGAATTCCCTATTTCTTTGGTGGTATATGGTGGGCATCCAAGACACACTCCTCTCTGACATTATGGCACAGGATGGATGACCCATTCAACACCCCTTCTTCTGTCTCCCTTAAATCTATCTTCCTTCCCATATCTAAGGTTAGCAAAGATAAAATAACCTCCTCAATAACCTTTTCAAATTCTATTTGTGAAGGAATCAGCTGATCAAAAGGTGACTAGTTTTGCCCTATTGAAGTTTCCAAGGAGATTTCATTTGTTTCTGGAACTCTCAAGAGACAGGATCAAGAACAGATCAAAATTGGTAAGCCTTCCCTTCATTCAAAAGTAAACACAAAAAAAATTAAAAATAAAGCTTTCCATGCCTCCATTAAGAGTGTTTTGTGCCAAGGTGGTTTATGAAGAAAATGGCCACTGAACGTATTTTGCTCCAGTGTTTCAGGAAGGGGGATTTCTATTCCTACCTCAAACACAGGGGACAGACAAGTGACTGGAAATGATTAGTGCTGGGGTGTTGGGGAACCTGAGATAAATGAGTGTCATCCTCAAGCAAATACACCTTGCTCTTTGACTTGCAATAGCCATTGGTAACAACAATAACTTGGGAAAAGGAGAACTCGGGGAGTGTGTATATATGTGTGTTGGGCAGAAGACAGGAGATGCTTTGTGAGAATAGAGGAGTAAGAATGAACACACTGTTTCTGACTGGGCCATCAGCTATATTTTGCCCCCATATTGCTGAGTCTGATCATACCTTATATTTTAGAGTCCCTCTAACTTAGTTTCAATTACACATGTATCTGTGACTTCATTTCATTCACAATCCTATGAGCTGTGTAGCACCAGCATCATTATACCCACTTTGCAGATGAGAAGAAAGAGCTTTTGAGAGATTGAATACATTGTCCAATATCTTGATGAAAGACTCAAGACAGTAGTCCAGGTTGTTTAACTCCCCAGCTAGCCTCTTTCCACTGCTCATGCGCCACTCACAGTGGAGAGAAGAAAGTGACTTCCTTAACAACTGAGCTAAGACAAATTGAGTTTTCTTGCTTCTCCCTCTGCAAATAGTAAGGAGTCTGTCTAGGCTTGAGCTTGGCAAGATTATAGCCTTCATCCCTAAGCACCCACTGTTTGTTTTTTTTTTAATACATTTTTGTTACAAAAGTTGTGAACTTACAAAACAATCGTGCACATGTGTGGAATTCCCATACAATACCCCTTCACCAACACACCACACCATTGTAGAACATTCATTACAGATTATGAGAAAATACCATCAGACTAGTACCACTAACTATGGCCCATAGTGTACATTTGGCATATTTTTTCCATACTCCAATATTATTAGCACAATGAATCTTTGGCATTGATGTAAGAATATTATAGTATTGCTGTCAACTATAGTCTAAAGGTTACAGTAATTGTATTTTTCCATGCTACTCTACCTTCCCACCACCCCGCATTAATGACATATATCCATTCTAGGTCACAGAAGGACATTCTTGTGTTTGTACTGTTAACCAGAATTCTCACCCACCTCTGGGTTCGCTATGTTATTCAGTCCCTAGACTATTCTCTAGCTTTCTTTCAATTGACATTTACAACCCTAGAATGGATAAGAAAACATGAGCCATCTATATGCTATCTAAAAAAGATGCACCGTAGACCCCAGGATACCAATAGATTGAAATCAACTGCTTTTTAACACTTCTTACAATAGCTTTAAAATAACAGGGGTAAGGGGGAGAAAGTGAAACAAGAATAAGGACTAGCACATATGAAATAATATATGAGAGTGCCATTATGAACCAGCTACTTTTCTTTAATTGACTATTTTTAGAAAACTTAGATTTATATAAAATTGTGCAGATAGTACAGATAATTCTCATATACCCCTTCACTACCCCAATCATAGTTTCCCTTATTATTAACAACTTGCATTAATATGGTACATTTGTTAAAATTGATGGATCAATATTAGTACATTAGTCATAGAAGTCCATAGTTTCAATTAGCACTGACTTTTGTTTCGTATAATTCTATGGGTTTTGACAAATGCTTAATGTCATGTATCTGCCATTGCAGTATCAAACAGAATAGTTTTGCTGCTCTAAAAATGCCCTGTGCTCCATCTAGTCATCCCTCTCCTCCTCCCACAAAACCACTGGAAAATACTGACTTTTTAATTTTTGTATTTTACCTTTTATTAGAGAAATTGTAGATTTTCAGAAAAATCAGGCAGAAATACCCCCCTTCATATCCATAATTATCCATACTATTAATGCTTTGCTTTCATGTGGTACATTTGTTATAACTGATGAAACAACATTATAATAATTATATTATTAACTATAGACTATAGTTTATATTAGGGTTCACTGTGTTATACAGCACTATGATTTTTATGGTTGCTTGGTCGTGATTTTTATTCTGGTAAATACATATAACCACATTTAAGTATATAATTCAGTGGTGTTAATTATATTCACAATGCTGTGCTCCCTTCACCACCATCCATAACCAAAACTTTTCCATCACCCCAAATAGAAACTCTATGCCAATTAAGTATGAACTCTCATTCCCTACCTGACCCTGCACCCATCTAGTTTCTAAATATGAATTTGCTTATTTTAATTATTTCACATAAATGAAGTCATACTATTTTTGTCCTTTTGTGTCTAGCTTATTTCACTCAATACAATGTCTTCAAGATTCAGCCATGTTGTCCCACGTATCAGAACTTCAGGGAAGCAGATGTGGCTTAACTGATTGAGCACCCACCTACCATATGGGAGGGTCCAGGGTTCCATACCCAGGGCCTCCTCACCCATGTGGTAAGCTGACCCATGCACAGAGCCGCCACACCCAAGGAGTGCCCTGCCACACAGGGGCGCTCCCTCATGGAGGTGCCCCATGCACAAAGAGCGCACCCTGCAAGGAGGGCTGCCCCATGTGAAAAAAAGCACAGCCCACCCAGGAGTGGCACCGCACACACAGAGAGCTGACGCAGCAAGATGGTGCAACAAAAAAGGGACGCAGTTTCCCAGTGCCGCTGAGGGTGCAAGTGGACACAGAAGAATACACAGCAAGTGGACACAGAGAGCAGACAATGGAGGGGGGCAGGGGAGAGAAATAAATAAAAATAAATTTTAAAAAAAAAGTTCACTCATTGTTTTGTCTCAATATTCCACTTTACATAGAATACCACATTTTGCTTATCCATTCATCTGTTGATGGACACTCAGGTTGCTTCAATCTTTCGACAATTGGGAATAATGCCACTATGAATATTGGCCCTGCTTTCAATTATTTTAGGTATAAAAGCATTCCTTGAAGATGTTGCAGGTTCTATTCCAAACCACTGCAATAAAGCTAATATTGCAATAAAGCAAGTCACACAAATTTTTTGGTTTCCTAGTGCATATAAAAGTTATGTTTACACGATACTGTAGTCTATTAAGTATGAAATAGCATTATGTCTAAAAATACAAGGTGCATACTTTAGTTTAAAAATATAACATTGCTTTTTAAAATGTAGCATTGCTTTAAAAAATGCCAACCACCATCTGTGTTATTAGCAAATTGTCATCTTTGTTGGTGAAGAGTCTTGCCTCGACATTGATGGCTGCTGACTGATAGCTGGTGGTTGCTAAAGGTTGAGGTGGCTGTGGCAATTTCTTAAAATAAGACAACAATGAAGTTTGCCGCATCAAGTGACTCTTTCTTCCACAAAAGATTTGTCTGTGGCACGTGATGCATTTTACCCACAGTAGAACTTCTTTCAAAATTGGAGTCAGTCCTCTCAAACACTGCTGGCTACTTTACCAACGAAGTTTATATAATATTCTAAATATTTTGTTGTCCATTCAATCATGTGCATGGCATCTTCAACAGGAGTAGGTGTTCAAAAAAAAAAAACAACAGCAACAACAAAAACTTTTGCTTATCCAAAAGAAGCAACTCCTCATCCATTCAAGATTTATTGTGAGATTACAGCAATTCAGTCACATCTTCAAGCTCCACTTCTAATTCTAGTTTTCTTGCTTTGGCCCTACATCTGCAGTCACTACATCCTCTGAAGTCTTTTTTTTTTTAAGATTTATTTATTTATTTATTTCTCTCTCCTCCCCCCCACCCCCACCCCCACCCCCACCCCAGTTGGCTGTTCTCTGTGTTTATTTGCTGTGTCTTCTTCTTTTGTCCACTTCTGCTGTTTTCAGCGGCACAGGACTCTGTGTTTCTTTTTGTTGCATCATCTTGTTGTGTCAGCTCTCCGTGTGAGCAGCGCCAATCTTTAGGCAGGCTGCACTTTCTTTCGCGCTGGGCGGCTCTCCTTATGGGACGCGCTCCTTGCGCGTGGGGCTCCCCTACATGGGGGACACCCCTGCGTGGCAGGGCACTCCTTGCGCACATCAGCACTGCGCATGGGCCAGCTCCACACGGGTCAAGGAGGCCTGGGGTTTGAACCGCGGACCTCCCATGTGGTAGGCCGACGCTCTAACCACTGGGCCAAGTCCGCCGCCTCCTCTGATGGCTTGAACCCACCAAAGCTATCCATGAGGACTAGAATCAACTTCTTCAAAATTCCTATTACTATTGATATTTTGACCTCCTCCCATGAACTACAAATATTCTTCATGGCATCTAGAATGATGAACCCTTTCCAGAAGATTTTCAATTTACTATGCACAGGGCATTAGAGGAATCACTATCTATTGCAGTTATAGCCTTACAAATACCCTTCCTCTCATTGAAAATTTAGAGGCCATTGTAGGGTTATTATTTGGCACAATTTCAATATTGTTGTTTTTAGGGAATAGGGAGCCACAATAAGAAGGGGTATGGACAGTAGAGCAGTAAAAACCTACACCATTTGTCAATTAAAGTTGTTGTCTTTTGTGGGCATGGTAAGTGTTGCCCCAAAATAATCACAATAAGAACATCAAAGATCATTGACCACAGATCTCCATAAAAGGTATTACAATAATGAAAGAGTTTGACATATTGGGAGGATTAGCAAAATGTGACACAGAGATGCAAAATGAGCACATGCTATTGGAAAAATGGAACCAATAGATTTGCTTGATACAAGGTTGCCAAAAACACTCAATTTTTTAAAAAACACAATAGCTGTAAACTGTAATACAGCAAAGCGAAATAAAATAACGTATGCCTGTATACCTCAAAGTAGGATTGCCAGATCTAACTGAAAGAACGTTTCTGAGGAATTGCCAAACTGTTTTCCACAATGGGTACAGCATTTTACTTTCCCTCCAACAATGAACAAGTATTCCTATGTCACCACATCCTCTCCAACACTTATTATGTACTGGTTTTTATTAATAAGAGCAGCCATTCCAATGGGTTTGAAATAGTATTTTGCTGTGATTTTTATTTGCATTCCCTAATGGCTAAATGGTGTCAAGTATCTTTTCATGTACTTTTGTACATCTTTGGTGAAACATCTATTAAAGTCTTTCGTCCATTTTTTAATTGGGTTACTTGTCTTTTTACTCTTCAGTTGGAAAAATTTCTTTACATATTCTGGATACTAAGCCCTTATTAGATAATGTGGTTTCAAAATATGTTCCCTATTGTGTAGGATGTCATTTTACCTTCTTTTTTTTTTTTTTTTTTTTTAATTTTTTAATTTTTTATTGACTTTGTAATAATATTACATTAAAAATATATATGTGAGGTCCCATTCAACCCCACCCCCTCACCCCCCCTCTCCCCCCCCCCCCAACAACACTCGTTCCCATCATCATGACGCATCCATTGGATTTGGTAAGTACATCTTTGGGCACCTCTGCACCTCATATACATTGGTTCACATCATGGCCCATACTCTCCTCTATTCCATTATGTAGGCCCTGTGAGGATTTACAATGTCCGGTGATTACCTCTGAAGCACCATCCAGGGCAGCTCCATGTCCCGAAGACGCCTCCACCTCTCATCTCTTCCTGCCTTTCCCCATACCCTTTGTCCATTATGTCCACTTTTCCCAATCCAATGCCACCTCTTCTATGTGGACACTGGATTGGTTGTGTCCATTGCACCTTTATGTCAAGAGGAGGCTCAGATTCCACCTGGATGCTGGATGCAATCCTCCCATTTTCAGTTGTAATCACTCTAGGCTCCATGGTGTGGTGGTTGTCCTTCTTCACCTCCATCTTAGCTGAGTGTGGTAAGTCCAATAAATCAGATTGTAGGTGCTGGAGTCTGTTGAGGCTCAGGATCTGGCTATCACATTGTCAGTCCAGAGATTCAAATCCCCTAAATATATCTTAAACCCCAACATTAACTGCACCTCCAGCACATTAGCATGAAAGTCTTATGAAGGGAGATCCCATCTGAGTCCAGATTCATCACACATAAACACCATTTCCAAAGAGGGGCCATCTGCCCTGGTAGTTAACCCCATCGGCCATGACCATAACTCCCATGGGTCTCTTTAGCCCTCAAAGGAACCAATATCTGGGGGTTGTATCTGCTTTATCTGTCTCTCTGACTCTGCTCAGTTGTGCATGAGGGCAAACCTTCTGCCAGCCTCCAGACTCTTTTTTAGAAACTCGTAGCCATATAAACTCATTTCTCCTTTCCATTTCCCCCTTACTTTAGGTCAAACAGCATTTTAAAGTCATGGTATTTTATGTAGACATGGATATTCTGCTGATCCGCATTGAACCTTCCGTATAAGGTCATTTTCCAGTTGCATCATCAGTTGGTAGTTGATAGTGGTCCCTCGTTGCCAGGGAGGCTCATCCCCGGGTGTCATGTCCCACGCTGGGGGGAAGGCATTGCATTTACATGCTGAGTTTGGCTTCGAGACTGGCCACATTTGAGTAACATGAAGGCTGACAGAAGGAAATTCCCAGGCACAAAGTTGCTCTAGGCCTTGTTATTATTTTGGGTTTATCAGCTCACAAGCATAGTCATTAGTATCAGGGGCTCACTGTTGAACCCTCACTCCCTCCCGGTCCCCACCACTGTACCTGGGAGACTGTCGCTGCTCCCCTAGGGACCACGACAGAGCACCACTGGCCAGGAACCCAGTCATTTTACTTTCTTGATAAAATCCTTTAAGTTTTTCATTTTGATGAGGTTTCATTTATATATTATTTCTTTTGTTGCTTGTGTTTTGAGTGCAAACTCTAAGAAACCATTGCCTAATGTAAGATCCCAAAGGTGCTTACCTACATTTTCTTATAGGATTTTGATAGTTCTAGCTATTATATTTAGGTCTCTGGTTCATTTTTAGTTGCTTTTGTATATGGTGTGATGTAGGGGTTCTCCTTTTCAGCAAATGTAGATACAGTTTTCCCAGCACCATTTTTTAAAGAGACTATTCTTTCCCAATTAAGTGGTCTTTACCCACTTGCCAAAAACCAGTTGGTCATACATGTGAGGGTTGTTTTTTCTGCTATCAACTCAGTTCCATGGGTCAATATGTCTGTTCTTGTGCCAGTATGATGCTGTGCTGTTTTAATTACTTGGCTTTGTAAAAAGTTTTGAGATTGGGAAGTGAGAGTACTCCAACTTCATTCTTCTTTTTCAAGATGGGTTTAACTATTGTGGCTTATTACCCTTCCATATAAGTTTGATGATAGCCGTTTTCATTTCTGCAAAGAAGATTGTTAGAATTTGATTGGGACTGCATTGAATCTAAAAATTTCTTTAGGCAATACTGATGTCTTAATGGTATTTAGTTTCCAATTCATGAGCACAGAGTATCCTTCTATTTGTTCAGGTCTTCCTTTATTTCTTTTAGCAATGTTTGGTAGTTTTCTGTGTATAAGTCCTTTACATCCTTGGTTATATTTATTTCTAGATACTTGATTATTTTAGTTGCTATTGTGAATGGAAGTTTTTCTTGATTTATCCTTCTGATTGCCCATTGCTTGTATATAGAAACACTACTGATTTGGGGAGGACGATATTGTACCCCAACACTTTGCTGAATGTGTTTATTAACTCTCCGAGGTTTGTTGTGGAATTTTCAAGATGTTCTGTATATAAGATCACATCATCTCTTAATAGGGAAAGTTTTGTTTTTGTTTTTGTTTTAATTTTTTATTCATTTTTTAAAAAATATTACATTCAAAAAATATGAAGTCCCATTCAACTCCACCGCCCCCACCCCCCACTCCCCCCACAGCAACACTCTCTCCCATCATCATGACACATCCATTGCACCTGGTAAGTACATCTCTGGGCATCGCTGCACCCCATAGTCAATGGTCCACATCATAGCCCACACTCTCCCACGTTCCATCCAGTGGGCCCTGGGGGGGTCTACAATGTCCCGTAGTTGTCTGTGAAGCACCACCCAGGACAACTCCAAGTCCCGAAAACGCCTCCACATCTCATCTCTTTCTCCCATTCCCCGCACCCAGCAGCCACCATGGCCACCCTTCCCACACCCATTCCACATTTTCTCTGTGGACATTTGATTGGTTGTGGCCATTGCACATCTATGTCAAGTGGGGGCTTAGATTCCACATAGATACTGGATGCACTCCTCCTGCTTTCAGTTGTAGGCACTCTTGGCTCCATGGTGTGGTGGTTGACCTTCTTCAACTCCATGTTAGCTGAGTGGGGTAAGTCCAATAAATCAGAGTGTAGGAGCTGAAGTCTGTTGAGGCTCAGGGCCTGGCTATCATATTGTCAGTCCAGAGATTCAAATCCGTTAAATATATCTTAAACCCCAACACCAACTACAATTCCAGTAAAGTAGCATTAAAGTCTTGTGAAAAGAGATCCCATCTGAGTCCAGTCCCATCACGCAGAAACACCAGCTCCTAAGAAGGGCCATCTGACATGGCAGTGAACCCCATCTGCCATGACCATAGAGCCCATGGGTCTCTTTAGCCCTCAAAAGAGCCAATACCTGGGGTTGTATCTACTTTATCCGTAATAGGGAAGTTTTACTTTTACTTTCCAATTTGGATACATTTTATTTCTTTTTCTTGCCTAACTGCTCTGGCAAGAACTTTCAATAGAGTGTTGAATAACAGTTGTGACAGTGGGCATCCTTGTCTTGTTCCTGATCTTAGACGTAGGCTTTCTGCCTTTCACCATTAAGTAGGATGTTATATATGGGCTTTTCCATACGTCCATTACCATGTTGAGGAAGTTTCCTTCTTCCTTCTGTTTAAGAAGGGATGCTGGATTTTGTCAAATGCCTTTTCTGCAACCATTGAGATGACTGTGTGTTTTTCCCCCTTCATTCTGTAAATGTGGTCTATTACATTAATTTACATTCCTATGTTGAACCACCCTTGCATAACAGGAATAAATCCCACCTGATCATGGTGTATAATTTTTTTAATATGCTGTTGGCTTCAGTTTGTTAGTATTTTGCTGAGGATTTTTGCACCTATATTCATAAGAGATATTGATTTGTAACTTTCTTTTCTTTCAGTATCTTTACCTGGCTTTGGTATGTGGGTAATATTGAACCTCAAAGAATAAATTAGGGAGCCTTCTTTCTTCTCCACCTTTTTGGAATAAGTTGAAAAGAAATGGAATTTTCTTCTTAGAATGTTTGGTAGAATTCCCCTGTGAAACCATCTGGTCCTGAGCTTTTCTTTGTTGGGATATTTTTGATTACTGATTCTATCTCTTTACTAATAATTTGTTTATTAGGATTTATCTTTTCTTGAGTCAGTCAGTGTAGGTATTTTGTGTCTTTCAAGAATTTTTCCATTTCATCCAGGTTATCTAATTTATTGGTGTACTGTTGTTCATAGTATCCTTTTATAGTCATTTTTATTTCAAAAGGTCAGTAGTAATGTCCTCCTTTTCATTTCTGGTTTCATTATTTGTATTCTATTTTTTTTCTTTGCCAGTCCAGCTAAAGATTTGTCAATTTTATTGATCTTCTTTTTAAAACCTACAAATTTGGTTTTGTTGGTTCTCTCTATTGTTTTTTGGTTTTCTATTTCATTTTTCTCCACTCTAATCTTGGCTATTTCCTTCCTTCTGCTCACTTTGAGTTTAGTTTGCTTTTCTTTTTCTGGTTCTTTCAGTTTTGAGCTTATGCCTCTGATTTAAAGTCTTTCTTCTTTTTTAATGTAAGCATTTAGAGTTATAAATTTCCCTCTCACTACTGCCTTCACTGTATCTCAAAATGTATTTTCATTTTCATTCACTTCAAGATATTTTCTAATTTCCCTTGTAATTTCCTCTTTAACCCATTCATTATTTAAGAACACATCTTTAAATTTCTACATATTTACGAATTTCCCATTTCTCCCTCTGTTGTGGATTTTTAGTTTCATTCTGCTGTGATCAGAGAATATACATTGTATGATTTCAATGTTTTTGATTTTTTGGGACTTATTCTGTGATTAAACGTATGGTCTATTGTGGAGAATGATCTTTGTGCACATGACAAAATGTGTATTCTGTTTTTGTTGGGTGAAATGTTCTATACATGTCTGTTAGGTCTAGTTTCAGAGTATTATTCAAGTCTTGTACATCCTTATTGATCTTCTCACTAGATGTTCTATCCTTTATTGAGAGTGGTATGTTAAAGTCTTCTACTATTAATGTAGAACCATAAATTTCTACCTTCAGTCTGTCAGTATTTGTTTCATAAACTTTGGGGCTCTGCTGTTAATGTCATATATATTTATAATTGTTACATCTTCCTATTGAATTGTTTCCTTATCAGTATATAATGACTATCTTTGTGCCTCATAACTGTTTTTACTTAAAGTCTATTTTATCCAATATTAATATAGATATCTCAGCCCTCTTTGGATTATTACTTGAATGGTATACTTTTGCCATCCTTTCACCTTCAATCTACTTGTATCTTTGAATAAAAGGTGAGCCTCTTGCAGACAGCATATAGTTGAGTAAGGTTTTTTATACACATTCTGTCAATCTCTTCCTTTTGACTGCAGAATTTAATCCATTTACACTTAAAGTCCTTACTGATAAGAACTTTATTCTGCCATATTGCTATTTAGCCTTTGTAAGTCATATATCTTTCTATCCCTCACTTCCATTACCGCCTCTTTTCTATTTATTTGATTTTTTGTGTTGTACCATATTGAGTGCCTTCTCATTTCTATATGGATATATTTTTCATCTATTTTCCCTGTGTATACCATGGGGTTAAAATTTAACATCCTAAATATATACTAATCATATTTAGTTTGAGATCAACTGAACTTCAATTGCATGCACATATACTATTTCTATACACTTCTGACCCTCCACTTCGTATTTTTTAACACATATCTTTTTACATTATATGTCCAAAATCATTATTCTTATGCATTTACATTCCAGTACCTATAGGAAGTAAGAAGTGGAGTTATATACCAAACAACACATATGATAATACTGGCCATTATAATTTCCCAGATGGTTACCTTTACTACAGGTCTTTAGTTCTTTATGTCAAGTTTTGAACCACTGCCTAGTGTCCTTTCCTTTCAGTCTGAAGAACTTCCCTTGGCATTGTTTGTAGGGCAGGTCTAGTGGTGAGGACCTTGGCTTTTGTTTATCTGAGAATGTCTTCATCTCTCCCTAATTTTTGAAAGAAAGTCTCATTGGATATGAAATTATTGGCTGGCAGTTGTTTTCTTTCAGCACTTTAAATATTTCAACCCACTGACTTCTTGCCTCCATGATTTCTGATAAGAAATCTTCATTCAATCTATTTGGGACTCCCTTGTATGGAGTATATTGCTTTTCTCTTGCAGCTTTTAGAACTCTTTCCTTGTCCTTTGCATTCAATAGTGTGATCAATATATGATAAGGTGTATTTTTCTTCATGTTTACCTTAATTGGTGTTCTCTAGGCTTCTTGAATGTGCATCTTTTGCCATCTTTCAGAAGTCCTCTGTTAATATTTCTTTAAATATTCCTTCTGCCCTTCACCCTTTCTTCTACTTCTGAGACTCCCATAATGTGTATATTGGTGCATTTGATGGTGTCCCAAGGGTGTCTTAGGCTATATTCACTTTTTTAAAATAAAATTTTATTGAAGTATTCATGCATGAACATACATAAACAATAGGTATATAGTTAGTGTTCTGAAATTACAAAACAAACATGCATATAATCATAAAAGACTCCCATATGTTACCCCACCAACAACACCTTGCATTGTCGTGAAAAATTTCTTACAAACTATGAAAAAGCATCATCAAAATATTACTACTAACTACAACCCATATTTTACATTTGGTTTATTTTCCCCCAACTCACCCAATTATTGATACCTTGTTTGTTTGTTAACATTCATGACAGAATGTTATCTTATTTGTCCTTATATTCTCTGTTAATAATTCTTTTTTCTTTCTGCTCCTCAGCCTGATTCATTTCAAGTGCCTTATCTTCAGTTCCTTTCTTCTGCAAGCTCCAATCTGTTCTCGAAGCATTCCTGGGAATTTTTCATTTCAGTTATTGTGATCTTCAACTCCAGTAATTCTGTTTGGATTCTTTTTAAAATCTCCCTCTCTTTACTAAGAATCTCATATTGCTCATTCATTGATTTCCTGACACCTTTGGTTCTTTCTCTGTTTTCTCCTCAACTTCTTAAGCACTTTTAAGAATATTTTTTAAAGGCCTTGTTCAGTATTATCACATTCTTATCTTCTTCAATATTGTTTCCTGGAATTTTTTCTTCTTCTTTTGAACGGGCCATCATGTCCTCTTTCTTAGTTTGTCTGTTACTGTTGTTGCACACTGTACATTGTAATATTTTAAGATGATAATTCTGGCATTTATTCTCTGAGATGTCTGGGGTTTTTTTTTGTTGTTTTATAGGCAGCTGGTGATTAGACAGAGACTTTCTTGTGCTTCAACCCTCCAATCAGAAAGGTCTGTCCAAGGCAAATACAGTGTGCAGTCCCTGTCTTTCTTAGTCTCTGCCTTGTCCTGGGCTTTTGTTTTTAGTTGTCTTGATGTTCCCTTGTTTGGCTGTCCCTTCTGTTTCCCAGGAGACAGGCCTCCCACTCCCAGGTGTTTGAAGCCAGCAGGCTTTTACCCCAAACTGTCCATCTCTGTAGGTTTTTACACTCCTTTAATTGTTTCAAGCTGATTTTACCTGTTGGGCAAATTGGGGGAGCAGAAATATAGAGAGGACTTTCCTAAGTCAGTTTTTCCCAGCCTAATCAAGCTGGAAATCCATGAAGGAGGTACAGATGGCCCCAAAGTGCCCTGAGGAGGGGATTAGCTATCAAATTCAGTCCTTCAAAGAACAGTCCTCTGCAGCCCTGAGTAAGTGCAGTCTTTTAATCTCCACCCTGCCACTGCATTCCCTTCCAAGGGAGGATTGAAACAATGGCTGCCACCATCTATGTCCAGACGGATTGAAACAATAGCTATCCTCACAGGCAGAACCCCAGAGATCCAATCAAAAGCCATGATCACCAATCAGCTGTGCCCACCTCTGTTATGTGCCCCTTTCTGTGACCAGTGCACTAGCTAGGGACTGGACCCCTTGGCTGCCTGCCACAAGAGCGGGGGATGGGCACCATTAAGTGCCTGTAACCACCACACCGAGTGAGCAATTTACTGTCCTTTACCATTATTTATCAGTCTCTTCCTCCCAGTCTTCCCTGGATGCTGTGCAATTTTCTTCCTCTGGAGTTTCAAAATATTTGTTTCAGACAGTTCCTGCCTATTTGTTATTTTGGTGGAAGGAATGACTGCTGGAAACCCTGCTCTGTCTTCTTCCCACAAACCCTTGAATCATGTCATCCTACAATAGGGAAAGTTTCTATCTTTGATTTTCAATTCGTATACTTTTTATTTCTTTTCTTTGCCTAATTGCTTTTGCTAGAATTTCCAGGACAATATCAGTGGAGAAAGTGGGCATCCTTGTCTTATTCCTGTTCTTAGAGAGAAAACTTTCAATCTTCCACTATTGAGTATGATATTAGCTGTGAGTTTTTCATAGATGCCCTATATCACTTTGAGGAAGTTGTCTTCTATTCCTAATTTTCTAAGTGTTTTTTGTTTTGGTTTGGTTTTTGTTTTTTTTTAAGATTTTTTATTTTTATTTCTCCTTATTGTTTGCATTTTATATGTCTGTTTCTTGTGCACTGGCCTTTTTTTTAGGAGTCACCAGGAACTGAATTTGGGACCTCCCATGTGGAAAGGAAGTGCCTAATCACTTCAGCCACCTCCACCCCCTGCTTTGTTGTGTTTTTCATTATGTTTTCCCTGGTGTGCCTCTTGTTGCACCATCTTGTTGCATCAGCTTGCCGCACCAGCCCATCATGTCAGCTTGCTGTCTTGCTCATCTTCTTTAGGAGGCACTGGGAACTGAACCCAGACCTCCCATGTGGTAGGCAGGAGTTCAATCACTTGAGCCACATCTGCTTCTCTTCTAAGTGTTTTTATCAAGAAGGGATGCTGGATTTTGTCAAATGCCTTTTCTGCATCAACTGAGATGATCATGTTATTTTTCCCTTCATTCTTTAATTTTAGTGTATTACATTAATTGATTTTACTTCATTATGGAATGTTTTTTACATTAAGAGATTTTCTTATGTTGAATCTCCCTTGATACCTGGAATAAATTCCACCTGATTATGGTGAATAATTCTCTTAATGTGCTGTTGGATTCAGTTTGCTACTATTTTTTAGAATTTTTGCATTATTCATAAGGGATCTTGATCTGTAGTTTTCTTTTCTTGTGGTATATTTACCTGGATTTAGCACGAGGTGCTGTTGGCCTCATATAATGAGTTAGGTAGTGTAGCAGTTTGATACAGTTATAAATTTCAAAAATAGATATTGGATTGTGTTTGTAATCTGGTCTATTATTGGGCATGACTGAGTTATGATTAGGGGTTCGATTGGGCCATGTCATTAGGGCATTGGCAAAGGACAGAGTTGGAGCTTTCGATGTGAGGGTTTTTGATGTTGGAGTTTGATGCTAAAGCCTTAAGCTGAAGCCCCAGGAAGGGAAGAACCCAGGAAGCCTGAACCCTCTCAGATATTGGCAGCCATCTTGCTCCAACATGTGAAAATAGACTTTGGTGAGGGAAGTAACTTATGCTTTATGGTCTGGTATCTGTAAGTTCCTATGCCAAATAAATACCCTTTATAAAAACCAACTAATTTCTGGTATTTTGAATCAGTACCCCTTTGGCTGACTAATATAGGTAGTATTCACTGTTCATCAATATTTTGGAAAAATTTGTGCAAGATTGGTGTTAATGCTTGAAATGTTTTGTAAACTCACCAGTGAAGCCATCTGATCCTGGGCTTTACTCTCAGAGATTTTTGATTATGTATTTAATCTCTTTACTAGTAATTAGTTTGTTGAGATCTATTTTTCCTTGTGTCAATATAAGTATTTGTCCACGTTTCTAAGAATTTGTCCATTTGATCTCGGTTATCTAATTTATTGGTGTTTACAGTCGTTCACAGTATACTCTTATAATACTTTTACTTCTATGGGATCTAGGCTAATGCCCTCTCTTTAATTTCTGACTTTAGTTATTTGAGTCCTTGCTCTTTTTTCTTTGTCATTCTAGCTAAAGTTCTGTTGATTTTACTGATATTTTCAAAGAACCAACTTTTGGTTTTGTTGATTCTCTAATTTTTTATTATTATCTATTTCATTTATCTCCATTCTAATCCTTATTGTTTTCTTCCTTCTGCTTGCTTTGGGTTTAGTCTGAACTTTTTTTGAGAGAGATCCTTCAGTTGTGAGGTAGTACTTTGACATGAGATCTTTCTTCTTTATGAATGTAAGCATTTAGAACCATAAGTTTCCCTTTCAGCACTGCTTTTTCTTCAACCCATAATTTTGGTATGTTATGTTTTGTTTTCATGTGCCTCAGGATATTTCTGAATTTCCCCTGTGATTTCTTCTTTTACCCATTGGTTAACTGTGTGTTGTTTAATTTCCACATATTTGTGAACTTTCTATTTCTCCATCTGTTATTGATTTCTAGCTTCATACTATTGTGATCAGAGAAAATATATTTAATTTATTGAGAATTGTTTGTGACCTTAAATATTGTTGATTCTGGAGAATGACCCATGTGCACTATAAAAGAATGTGTATTCAGCTGCTGTTGTGTAAAATGTTATATATAGGTCTGTTAGGTCTAATTGGTTCTTAGTACCATTTAAGTTTTCTATTTCCTTATGGATCTTCTGTCTAGATGTTCTATTCATTATTGAAAGTAATGTATTGAAGTCTCCTACTATAAATGTAAACTATTTATTCCTCTATTCAACTCTTTCAACATTTCCTTCATGTATTTTGGGCCTCTGCCATTAGTTATATATTTATAATTTTTATGTATTCTTGTTGAATTCATCCCATTATCAATACATAGGGACTCTCTCTAACCTCCTAACAGATTTTTCTTAAAGTCTACTTTATCTGATATTACTGTAGCTACCCCCAATTCCTTTGGTTACTGTTTGCATAGTATATATTTTACCATCCTTTCACCTTCAACCTATTTGTGTCTTTTAAATTAAGGTGAGTCTCTTGCACATAGTATATAGGGGGTGTGGTGGTTTGAAGCTCTATGTGTTCCAGAAAAACATGTTCTTAATTTAATCCATTCTTATCATATAAACCCATTGAATGTAGGACATTTTGAGGTTACTTCAGTTAAGGTGTGTTCTACCACAATCAGGATAGCTCTTAATACTACTACCAGAGAGGTCTTTATAAGAGAAAAAAATTTGGACAGAGAAAAAGAAAGATACAAGAAGCAAGAAAATGAAATGGAACCCAGAACAGAAGGAAGAGACCAGGAGATGCCACCATTTGGCAGGGGAAGCAAGGATCACCAACAGATGGTCTTCAGGAGAAAACAGTGCCTTGATATTTTGGATGTTTTCACAGCCTCAAAACTGTAAGTTAATAAATCCCCATTATTAAGCCAAACAATTCCATGGCATTTGCCAGAGCAGCACAGGAAAATAAAACATGGGGTCATGCTTTTTATCCAATCTGCCAATCTCTGCCTTTTGACTGGAGAGTTTAATCCATTTACATTTAAATTAACTACTGATAGTTAGGACTTTCTGTCGCCATTGGTCTTTGTAAGTCATACCTTTCTGTCCCTCAACTGTTCCATTAATACCTACTTTATTTCTTTAAGCCACATCAATCCACTGCCCAGTCCCCTTTCCTTTCAGTTAGAACTCCTTTTAGCATTGTTTATAGAGCAGGTCTAGTAGTGACAAAATCTCTCAGCTTTTGTTTAACTGGAAATGTCAATCTCTTCCTCATTTTTTTTTAAGATTTATTTTATTTATTTATTTCTCTCCCCTTCCCCTGCCCCTACCTCAGTTGTCTGTTCTCTGTCTATTTGCTGTGTCTTCTTTGTCTGCTTCTGTTGTCGTCAGCGGCATGGGAATCTGTGTTTCTTTTCGTTGTGTCATCTTGTTGTGTCAGCTCTCTGTGTGTGCAGCACCATTCCTGGGCAGGCTGCACTTTCTTTCACGCTGGGCAGCTCTCCTTATGGGGAGCACTCCTTATACGTGGGACTCCCCTATGTGGGGGACACCCCTGCATGGCACGGCACTCCTTGCATGCATCAGCACTGCGCATGGGCCAGCTCCACACGGGTCAAGGAGGCCCGGGGTTTGAACCGCGGACCTCCCATATGGTAGACGGACACCCTAGCCACTGGGCCAAGTCCACCGCCTCTTCCTCATTTTTGAAATACATTCTCTTTGGATATCACATATTTGGTTGGCAATTGTATTCATTCGCTATTTAAATAATTTCTCCTACTGCCCTCCTCTCTCCATAGTTTCTAATGAGAAATTGACAGTTAACCTCTTTGGGACTCCCCTGTACCTAATAAATTGCTTTTCTATTGCAACTTTCAAACTCTCTTCTTGTCCTTGGCATTAAACAGGTGGATGACTATGTGTCTGAGCATGGTTCATTTCAAGTTTAACCTGTTTGGGGTTTGTAGGGATTCTTGAATGTGCATATTCATGCCTCATGAATTTTGGGAAGTTTTCTGTCATCATTTCTTTAAATATTTCTTCTGCACCTCTAGATGCAGGGCCAGGGAACCACAATGAAAACCACAATGAAGTGCAAGCTGGCTCTATACCATGCCAGGAAGGGGTTCAGGGGGGAACAGCAAGGGTAACACAAGCATCTCCTAATGTTTTTAAAGCTATGTTTTCTTGATTTGGCACTCACTCAGTTACTGCAACCCCTTATTTTCCAGAGTTCTGAGGAAGATGACTCTGACAGCTTTGTAAAGAACTCTCAGATTGTCTTCCAAAGTGGCTGTACCGTTTTGCAATTCCACCATCAATGAATGAGATTTCACTTTACTCCCCATCCTCACCAGCATTTGACATTATCAGTGCTTTGGATTTTAACCATTCTAATAGGTATGTAGGAGTACTTACCATTATTTTAATTTTAATTTTCCTAATGATATATGATGTTAAGCATATTTTCGTATGCTTATTTGCCCTCTGTTTGTCTTCTGTGATGAGATGTCTGTTCCGATCTCTCGCCTGATTTGTAATTGGGGTGTTTGTTTCATTATTGTTGCATTTCAGGTTTTGTTTTTATATTTGGGGAAAAGTTCCTTATTGAATATGTTCTTACAAATATTTTATCCTAGTCTATGCTTGCCTTTTCATTCTCTTTACAGTGTCTTTTGAAGAGCAGAGGATTTTAATTTTAATTTTAATGAAGTTCAACCTGTCAATATTTTCTTTCATGGATAGTACTTTTGTAGTTGTATCTAAAAAGTAAATGGCAAATCCGGAGCTACCTAGATTTTCTCCTATGTTATCTTTTAAAAGTTGTATAGTTTTCATTTTACACTTAAGTCTATGATTCATCTTGAGTTAAATTTTGTGAAAGTTGTAACTCTTTGCCTAGTTTCATTTTACTGAGAATCAGTTGTTACAGCACAATTTGTTGAAAAGACTATTATTTCTCCATTAAATTGCCCTTACTCCTTCCTCAAAGGCCAGTTGACTATACTCATGTGGGTCTATTTCTAGTTACCATTCACTCTTTAACAAGCTTTACAATCTCATCTATTCTGTACAACAATTCTATTAGGGTGGTATTATTAGCACTGTTTTTCAGATCAAGGAATTGGAACTCAAAAAAAGTAACATTACTAATGCAACAGCTAACAGCCACAGAGCACATAACTGTGCTCCAGGCACTGCTCTAAGTATTTTCTATATAATACATATAATCTTAATCATAACCCTAAGGAAGTAGAGACAATTATTATCATTTCCTCCATTTTACAGGTGAGTAAATGATACACAAAGATGGCAAGTAACACATCCAAGGTCACACAGCTAATCAATGAGAGATTCAAGTACAAGCAAGCCAACACTGGAGTACCTGCTCTTAGCCCTTCCTCCTTCCTCCAGGTGACAGTGCCAAAAGCTGCCTGGTGACAGAACTCTTTGCACTGCAGCATAAAGTGCCAAGCGAATATTTGCCAACCAAGAAAAGTGGTACTTTCAACAACCCTCTCCTCAAAAACATTCTGGCAACTCCTTTCATTTTTTCCTTCTTAGGAACTCTGTATATTTTAAGCCTTAACTTCCCATTCCATTCCCTGGCACTATATTCTAGATTCTGCCACTATGGATTTGCTTATTCTAATTGTTTCATATCAGTGAAATCATGCAATAGTCATCCTTTTGTGTCTCGCTTATTTCACTCAATGTAATGTCTTCAAGGTTCAGCAATGTTGTCACATCTATCATATTTATTCTTTTTATGGCTGAATAGTTTTCCACTGTACATATATACCACATTTTATTTAAACTTTCATCTGTTAATGGATACTTGGGTTACTTCCATGTTTTGGCAATTGTGAATAATGCTATTTTTAAGCATTATTTGTTTGTTTTTAAGATATGTTTTATTTATTTATCCCCTCCCCCATTGTTTGTGCTTGCTGTCTGCTCTGTGTCCATTTGATGTGTGCTCATCTTCCCTTTAGGAGGCACAGAGAACCAAACCTGGAAACTTCTATGAGGGAGAGAGGTACTCAATCACTGGAGCCACCTCAATTCCTTGCTTTGTTGTGTCTCTCATTGTCTTTTCTCTTTGTGTCTCCTTGTTGTGTCATCTTGATCAGCTTGCTGTGCCTGCCCTTTGCACCAGCTTGCAGTCTTGCTCATCTTCTCCAGGAAGCACTGGGAACTGAACCCAAGGCCTCCTATGTGGTAGGCAGGAGCTCAATTGCTTCCTGCTTCCCATAATGCTTTTGAACAGCAACATGCAGATAGCTTTTTGAGCCCCTGTTTTCAATTCTTTGGGGTATATACCTGGTAGTAGGAGTGCCAGGACATACGGTAGGTCTATGCTTAGCTTTCTGAGGAAGTGTTAAAACTGTCTTCCACAGTGGCTGCCTATTTTACATTGCCAGCACCTCCTTTTCCCCCTTGAAAAATAAGAGGATCAGACTAGAAGATCTTTAAGATAATTTCATCTCTAATATGATATAAGGATCCACTGAAATAAGAAAACTCTCAAATCTGTAGGATAGACTTACAGAGTATGAGAGGGCATGCCCAGAAAATAAAGAAGGCAGAAAATTTTTGTCCAAGGTCCCTAGATGTTTCTTTAAGCTCTTCTCCTGCCCAAAGGGCTAACTGTTCCTGCAGATGGAGCTTCAGCACACCACAAGCTTCCACTGAGGACAGATAATCTGGACACAGTTGCCCTTCGTGTCTGTCTCCCTCTCCATTAATTCTCTGCTCCTCTCAGAGGGGTCTGATTTCATAAGTTTCTAAAGCTGAGCTTACTAAAGCTGTTCATTAAATGTGCAATTATTGCCATGATTTTGTTCCTCACTGGCCTCTCAAATATACCCAATCAGTCGTTGTTTAAAGAAAAATACATTTATTTTTCCCCAGGAGGGCAAAAGAGTTCTCTATGTGATACCCAGTCAGTCTCTGTGGGTTCTGAGGACAGTTTCTAGTGCTCAGGCTATGCCTGGTCCAATAGACCCTTAAAACTGAGTCAGTCCCAAACAGTGACTCAGACTTCACTGATCTCTCTGGGGATTCTGCTTCTCCATCAGCAAAGGATCCTTTGACACTATTGCAACCACGTAGGCCCAGGGAATGCTCAGAACAACCCAAGTTTTCACCTGCAAGGTGCTCCCAAATCAGCACCTCCCAGCCAGTCCCAGAGGGGCTAATTTTAATATCATATGCAGATTTATTACCCTAAAAAGTGAACATTTCCTGCTTCAAGAAGAAGTCTTGGCATGCCCTGGAGACTGTCTATAGAGTACCGAAAGCCAATATATAAAGTAATCTTGTGAGATCCTCCAGGGGAATTCAAACTTCCCTCTCCTTTATTCTCAAGGAAGTATGTATAGTGTTCAAGGAAATGAGAAGTCTATAAGAGCATTCTTGGGAATTTCATCTAGGAAAGTTTGTTAATGATTTCAAGACACACTTTCCATTAGAAATGAATGGAACCATGACCAGATCCCAACTGCATGTTTGACCATCCAGGCCAACCCTTAATGAGGCTTCAGGCCTGAAAGCTGTCACTAAAGTAGAAGCTTCCACGGGCACAAGGTGGGGTATCCACAGATATCCATAATGCATGAGAAGGCAGATGTATGTCACAGAAAATTCATCCACAGCACATCTGCCAATGAGTCAGAGCAGATTTGTTCTTAAGGGGCCAGCTCCACATAGCAAAAGATCAGCCATTATCGTCTTTAATCCCTCAGAGAAATAATAATGGCAACCTCATAGTACTGTTGTGAGCATTGAGATGGATAACATGTATGATCATACTTTATTTTTCAGACTATGCTAATGTGTTAGTTATTTTTCATTCATTCATTCAACTAAAATTTATTGAGACCTATTCAATTCCAGATACTAACCTAGGTTCTTGGAATACACCAGTGAACAAAAAAAAAATTTTTTTAACTTGCCCTTATAGAGCTTATATTCCACAGTGGAGGCATATTATTATAATAAGCACAATGCATAAGTAAATAGTATGTTAGGCTAGAAAGCAGTAAGTGTTATAGGAAATAACAGAGTGGGTTAAGAGAGATTGAGGGGGCATAAAGTGGGTTATGAAGTGAAATAGAGCTTTCAGGTCAGGCCTTAATAAAAAGGTGATATTTGAGCAAAGACTTAAAAGATGGGAGGAAATTAGATGAATAGCTCAAGGAGGAGGTTCCCAGGCTGAGGTGGGAGAGCAGGTCTGACACACTGAGAACAGGTCAAGGGACAGTAAGGTTGGAGCAAAGTGAGAATGGGGGAGAGTGGTAGGATAGAAAACCACAGCGGTAGCAAAAGAGGCCTGTTGCTGCTCATGTGAACCCTTCACCATTGTAACACTTTGGCTTTTATTCTGAGTAAGAAGGGGAAACTTTGGAGACTTTTGAGTAGTGCATTGACATGAGCTGAATTTATCTTTATTTAAAATTTTTTTTTCAGATAGATAAGTGTGTGTTTATTTTTTTCTCCAAATTCTACTCAATTTATTCATTTTTTAAAAAATATTACATTCAAAAAATATGAGGTCCCCATTCACCCCCACCACCCCCACCCCACCACTCCCCCCACAGTAACACTCTCCCCCATCATCATGACACATCCATTGCATCTGGTGAGCACATCCCTGGGCATCGCTGCACCCCATGGCCTGTGATCCACACCATAGCCCACCCTCTCCCACGTTCCATCCAGTGGGCCATGGGAGGACATACACTGTCCGGCAATTGTCCCTGTAGCACCATCCAGAACAACTCCAAGTCCCGAAAATGCCTCCACATCTCATCTCTTCCTCCCATTCCCTGCACCCAGCAGCCACCATGGCCACTTTTTCCACACCAATGCCACATTTTCTCGATTATTAACCACAATAGTTCATGAATAGAATATCATTAAGTCCACTCTAATTCTTACTGTATTCCTCCTTCCTGTGGACCTTGGCTTGGTTGTGTCCATTCCACATCTGTGTCAAGAGGAGGCTTAGATTCCACATGGATACTGGATACAATCCTCCTGCTTTCAGTTGTAGGCACTCTAGGCTCCATGATGTGGTGGTTGACATTCTTCAACTCCATGTTAGCTGAGTGGGGTAAGTCCAATAAATCAGAGTGTAGGATCTGAAGTCTGTTGAGGCTCACGGCCTGGCTATCATATTGTCAGTCCAGAGATTCAAATCTCCTAGATATATCTTAAACCCCAGCACCAACTACAATTCCGGTAAAGTAGCATGAAAGTCTTGTGAAAAGAGATCACATCTGAGTCCAGCTCCATCACGCAGAAACACCAGCTCCAAAGAAGGGCCAACTGACATGGCAGTGAACCCCATCTGCCATGACCATAGAACCTGTGGATCTCTTTAGCCCTCAAAAGGACCAATACCTGGGGTTGTATCTACTTTATCTGTTTCTGAGTCTCTGCTCAGGTGTGCATAAGAGCAATCCTTCTGACAACCTCCAGACTCTTTTTCAGAGACTCATAGCCATATAAACTCGTTTGTCCTTTCCATTTCCCCCTTACTTTAGGTCAAACAGCATTTTTAACTCCTGTTATTATATGTAGACAGGGATATTCTGCTGGTCCGCATTGAACCTTTAATTCAAGGTCATTTTCTAGTTACGTCATCAGCTGGTACTTGGTAGTGATCCCTCGGTGCCAGGGAGGCTCATCCCCGGGTGTCATGTCCCACGCTGGGAGGAAGGCATTGCATTTACATGCTGAGTTTGGCTTCGAGACTGGCCACATTTGAGTAACACGGAGGCTGTCAGGAGGGAACTCTTAGGCACAGTGCTGCTCTAGGCCTTATTCTTCCCTGTGTTGAGAAGAGACAACAAGAGAGCATGGGAGGAAGCAGAGAGAACACTAAGGAAGCTATTTGAATAGTCAAGACAAGAGATGTTGGTTCTTGGACCAGAAGAGTGGCAATGGAGGTGGTGAAAAGTGGTTGGATTCTTGATATATTTTGAAGGTAGAGCTTTTCAGATTTCCTGATGAATTTGATATAGAATACAAGAGAAAGGTGTGAGTTTGATGCCCCTATGTTTGTGACCTGAGCCACTCAAAGACTGGAGATGCCAGACCAAAATAAGGAAGACCATGTGAAGATGTGAGGGGGAAATCAGGAGCTTGACTTTGGACACAGTGAATTTAAAATATACAGTTGAGGATAGTGGATGTGGATCAAGCAGTTGGGTGCCTGCCTGCCTGCCACATGGGAGGTCCCAAGTTTGGTTCCCAGTGCCTCCTAAAGAAGACAAGCAAGACAGTGAGCTGACATGATGGGTTGGCACAGTGAGCTGACACCACAAGATGGTACAACAAGATGACGCAATGAGAAGACACAATAAGGAAACACATGAAAGACAAAACAAGCAGGGATGGAAGTGGCTAGAGAAATTGTGCACCTCCCTCCCACATGGGAGGTCCTGGGTTCAATTCCTGGTACCTGCTAAAAAAGAAGACAAGCAGACACAACACAAAATGAACAGAAATAGAGAGTAGACAGCAAGTGTAAACAACAGAGGGGAGGACAAATAAATAAATACAGTTGACATGGAAGTGGAGATAAAGAGTATGCAATTTGGATACAAGAATCTGGAGTTTCAGAAGAAGTAGGATGCTAGTGGAGAGAAAGGAGTAGAAGTAAAAGAAGGATTTTTACATAAAAACAAAAACAGCATGTTAATAAGCCAATAAAAACTATTCAAAAGAGAAAGAAAAAAATAATGATGTTGGAGAGAGGGAGAATTGTTGGTGTCATGCCTTGATTGTGCCTGAGGAGACCAGATCCAGCATACATGTGGACACACCAGCTGTAGAGACCAGCACAGAGAGTTCATCAGTGGTGAGAGATGGGAAGGCAGAGAATGAGGTACAGAAGGAAGCTGCTGTGGAAGAACCTGGGAACATTCCCTTCTGATGTTTTCTCTTTCTTGCCTGATATGATGCCTAGCATTCCCCTATTTTTATTCACTTGTTTGAATTATAACTTTAAGGCCATCTTTTGATAAAATAAAAATTTTAAAATGCCTTTATAGAATGCCTTTCCACCAGAGTTAGAGTGAGTACCAAGAACAAGAAAAGGTATGAAAAACCGTCCCAGAGCACAACCATCCTGGGTCTACCAAAGGGAAAAGAGGGATACAAGCGAGGTTGGAGAGAAACCAGTTCTATCAATACATATTCTCCCTACACATGACAGATTCCTCAATATCCACAAGTATTAACTACCCATAACATAGCTTCTTCTACCCCAAGCTACATGTGTTTCTCTCTGTCAGGTTTTCTGACTGTCCTACCAGCTGGAAGTGTTAATGAGGTCACTAGTCATCTTAGGAAACCCCAGAATACATATCTGGATGCTAAAAGGGGCATGCTATGCCTTCTCAACAACCTGGCATCCTGAGGCAAGATTATTTTTCACTCCATCCCAGACCATAAAACTCTCACTTAAGGCTGGCAGAAATTGCAACGCAAAGGTCTTGAGTCCTCAGGGCCCATGTGTTTGGGGGAAGGGAGTGCACTTCCAGCCAGACTAAGATCTCCAAGCAGTGGCAAAGTATGTGTTACATCCTAGGAATGGTGTGTGGGGAGTTTGCCGAGGGATTTATACCTGCCACAGTGCCAAATGTCCAGGTCTGCATTCTAATATTAGGAACCAATCTAATTAAAGAAGAATGTTCTGCACTTTGGAAACAACCACCAACCATAATTCATCAGCTCCGAGAGCTGGAAGTAACACGGCAACAGCCCACAGAAAGGGGGTAAGAATAAGGAAGGCAACAGATGGAACTGCAAGCTTGAAGCGGCCTGATCCTGCTCTGCTTACAGTCCTCTCTGCTTGTTCCATGCACCATCCACACATCTATGCCTCATGCTGGCCAACCCCTTTCCAGCAGATCCTCTTTCCTGCTCCTGAGGAAGCCTCCACGACCATCAGAATCCTGTTTCTCAACAAGACGTTCTATAGGAAGAAAATGGGTCAGTCAGATGCTGTGTCTCTAATGCTTCTTTTCTCCCCCAGAAAAGGACTGGTGGTCACAATGGGATGGCCACCAGCAGCTGGCTCTCCAAGGCGATCCTCTCCATGATGTTTCAGGGTTCTGAAATCTGATCTTTGTCTTTCTTGCTCATTACAAGTGAACAGTGCCTAATCTCTTGTTTCTGGGACAAATAATCAGAACAGATGAGCTCTTGGTTGCAGCTCATGAACAGATGCCTCCATCACCCTGTTTGCCCTGGAGAAGACTTTTCCTTGCAGGAGGAGGGGGATTCGATGATGTTGGCAGTCCGGATTACCAGTTGTTGTCTTAGCTTGCCGGTGCTGCTAGGACAACTATCACATGGTGGGGTGGCTTAAACGAGGATAATTTATTGCCTCAGTCTTGAAGGCTAGGAGTTCAAAATCAAGGCCATAAAGGACCGTGCTTCCTCCCAGAGTCTGCAGTGTTTGGGTACTGGGTGGCCACAGTCCTCCGGGTTCCTCAGCTTCCACCTCTGCCTCTGTCATAGGCTTCCACTGTTCCTTGTCTTGTCTCTGTCGAGATTTCTTTTCCTTCTAAGGATTTCAGCCATAGGGACTAAGGCCCACCCTGATTCTTTAAACATTCTGTGCACAAATGAGTCTATAACTTAGCTGATATCTTCAAGGGTCCAATTGGAAAATGGATCCACACCCACAGAAACATGGATTAAGACTTGACCGTGCCTTTCATGGGGACATAAGTCAATCCCTAACAATAATCCTTAATAATCTGGCACTCAGCCGCTCTCCCCGTCATTCCTGGTCCCCTCCCGCTCCCACTCACATACCCTAGTGCTCTTTGCACATAAGACCCGCTCTGTCTGGATCACCTTTCCCCCATGTGTTTGTCTCCATTCACCTGCTAATGCCTGGGGATCACTCAAGACTCAGCTCGGGTCATCTCCTTCTCCATTCACACAAAGTCCCATGCTCCTCTTCCCACCTAGGATGCAGTGGCTGCTCTGTTTCTGTTCCCATAGCCCCCTGCACTTGCCCCTCTCTTAGTGCCTGTCACGTTGTCCCTCGTTTCCACTTACTTCCCACTTTGCCCACTGAAGGTGGAACACTGTGAAGGCACAGACTCTCTGCCTGGACCATGCATCCCTGATGCTCATGTCTGTCCTAGACGCAGAGGTTGGTTCTTGGTCATCACTGAAGGACTAGCTGTAAAAAGACAGAAGCCTTCAGTTTGTTTTAGGTGGTCAATCTGATTTAACGGACATAATATCAAAGAACGCTTTTTGCTCTATTATAACCAAAGGGGTTTGGGGCATGCAGGTTACACAAAGAACAACATCTCTCTTCTTGTCAAGGTAAGAACAATTCTTGACTCTCACTTAAGGTCCACAACACCTTATCTGCAATTCCAAAATGCAAAGCCCAGAGCACCAAAAAGTTTTCATATCGATTTGGCAACAACATGGGCCCTGTTTTCAATTAATCAACAGCAAAGCCTGACCTAAACCTACAGTCTTTCTTTATTTCACTTAGGAAAAGTATTCACGTGTTTTGTTGAAGAAATATCAATGTGTTTGTTAACAGGTGTCACTTTCGGCCACACTGAGGGTGTTTTGTAGAGTAAGGTGTATGCACCATATGCTCTTCATAATAGCTGAGAATGTCTTACCTTCAACATGTATCTGGCCCTGAGGGTTTTAGGATTCAGACTTACGGATGGGAACTGAATCTTAACCAGGAGCCCCAAAGTGTTTTGGATTCCCCAATTATGAAACTAATCAGATAATAGCACTTCTTTAGCAACTCCTTGCACACACACAAAAAAGTTTTCATTTCCCTTTCGCATTTAGTTTATTCTTTATTTCACTGTTTGTGTCACATGAACTGCTTTGCTGGGTACACACAGTTCTCTGGTCATCATGGAGAAATAGAACTCCCCTCGATTTCCCAACTCAGGCCCCTTTTGTTGCCACTACCTTTTGACTTTAACAAATCCGGGTGGGTTATTGGGCTAGCAATGTGTTACCGTTCTCCCTATATTTTTGTTCTTACTCCCACGACCATCCATTTCTAGCACGGAGACGCGGGCTCTGGGGCTTCCTTCACTCAGTGACTTTAGCAGAACTGACAGCAGAACTAAGAGCAGAAGCATCCTGGAACCTGAGAATATGCGAAGTGTCCCAGAGGAGTGCCGGGGACAGAAAAGCCTTCTGAGCTCCAGGGTGCTCCTGCCAGGCCTGGGAGGGAGGAGCTCTTCAGGGCCGGTGGCGGTGAGGACACGCTCATTTTCTGGGATGGTGCTCAGCAAAGTGGCCAGGCCTCGCCATGCGTGGCCGAGCAGAGCTTGCAGGGAAGGGACCCGGACCCTCAGGATCCCCAGCTCGTCCCAAATGTCTGTGCCCCACATCCAGGTGGAAACGGAGAGCAACCCAATACCAAGGACACGTGACAGCTTGACCCCACGGTGGTCAAAGTGAGCATGAGAGCCTGGAGATGGTTCTGGTACAGCCTAAGAGGAAGAAGGGGTTCAACAAGAGCCTGTGATAGAATTTCCTCCCATTCAGGTAAATTGGAGTCTTGATTTAAGAAAATAATCTGCACATTGGAGGTGGAAGGCTGAAGCCCACATCCATGACATATAATTTGAGAGGAGCATTTGGGTTCTCCAGTCTTCTCCTAGTCACTTTCTTCTACCCCTACTACAAATTCTGAGGAGGGAATTATAAGTAGGTTCCTGCTGCCTGGATCTTGGTTAGATCCCTAGAAATGCCCCTGAATGAGATTTCTGTTTTTAAGTACCAACAGAGCATAAAACACACAAGTACAATATAACCTATGAGTGCGAAGTAGAATTTACACTTAAACAATGTATATTTATGATGTTCCTCTCCCGCCTTCATGGGGGAACAGGACCACTTCTGTATACTTAATCAGAACACATTTTAAATCACACCATGCAACAGGCCTTGTGGCAATCTATGATGGCCAAAGCATATAAAATATGAGGAAGTTAAGAAGTTGCAGCTGAACCAACAATATATTCTCCTAGAAGGGAGACATTAAATAAATCTTCACTGTTTTTTGATAGCCTATTAATGTTCCTTAAGAGCGCCAGTACATTTGACTCCATTTTTTGGCCTTAAACAAGCTTTTGTAATCATAAATATAACATTAAAAAAAAGCAAAGACAAAGAGTTAGCAATTAAATGTGTCTCTTGTTGGGACTAGCCAATGAATAGCACCTTCCTCCAAAGGGAAGTAAAGGATTACATAAAAACCAGGCTATATGGGAATCAGTTTTTTTTTTTATTTTTTTGTCCGTTTGTGGAGATTTAAGGCCTAGTTTTAATTCTGACTCGGGGTCGAGAAGGCAGCACCTTCTGATAAAGACAGGATCATTTTTCTTGATCAAATTTAATTTCATTTGTTAAATAAATGGTTTGATTAAAATAATTCATACTCCTATTTATATAATAGCTTTTTTAACCCTAGCCTTATTAAAACCAGGAACTGAGAAAGATACTGAGAAAATAAAAGGCCAGTGAAAAAATAGAAATGAATGAAAACTCACTCAATATGTATTTCCTCTTATAAAATATCAACAAAATAATTCATCAGCTAAGTAAATAACCAAAGTAAAGTTAAATCATTTAAAGATCTTTTCCACTCAGCTATTTTGCATCTCAGTCAGCACCTTATAACATTTCTAAGTAAGGAGGTAGACTTTGGGTAGCAGAAGTGATCCACATTTCTTTTTGACATTAAAATTTTGATTACCGACTTTATTTTCCCATTTTTACTAGCAGTCATAGACAGGTATTTATGACAGCTGAATATCACAAAAATCAATTCCATATTTTGATAGGTAAAAGAGCTCAAAATGCTGAATTAGAGCCCTGAGAGAATTAGCATAGATAGTAGGGATAAGATCTGCTGTGCCTTGATTGTAGCAAGTTACAATCTGCTAAGAAAAATACAACTTGGATTAAACACATATATATCCAACCAAACAGCAAAATAACAAATTACATAATAGTGAGTTCAAATTCCTATAACTTCACCAATGGAGCTAAGCAGTGAGGCAGGACACAGAGCAGGAGACCAGGACGGTGCCTAAGATAAAGCAGCTGCGAGGGCAGAAGCCCTTATTTCTAAGAAACGTCTAATAACATACACTATATATACACTTTGGGTAACACAAAACTAGAAGATATTTCTATGTTTAAGGCTCTATGAGCCTCTGAAGGGCAAAATAGGAAAAGTGAAAAGTTCAAACTTGAAGTTTCTAAACCTTGACTTTAAGGTTAATATAGAATGATCCTAATGTCTTTTTCTTTTTTCCTTTTTTCTTTTTTTTTTTTGATCCTAATCTTGAACTCCTACAAGGAAGTATAACAGAAATAGTTATCAGTGGAAATTTCTAGCTAATAATTTTGGAGCCTGAATAGAAACCAATGAACAGAAACCAAGCTTTTGCAGACCTGTTCAAGTTCTTGTGGGTCAACCAATCTATCCACACACGTTAAGAAATGTCTGTTATGGACTCACATTGTTATGAGTCCTGACTTACAAGACTTATTTCTTATACCAAATAGAGATACTAATTATCTCAAAATTACAATTGTAAGCTCCTTGCAGACAAGGGGTTCCCTGCTGTATTCCCAGGGCTCATCCTAGTTCCCAATATAAAATAGATTTATTAATTTACGACATTTAAACATGTGTCACAAGTGTTTATTAAGATGCACTAGGTATTCAACCATCCTCCAGGGAATTTAAGGCCTGTTTAAGGCAACGTTGGAAGTAGCTTTACTTTGCTGTCAAAGTCAACAACTACTAATGCTGAACCATCATGAAGGCATTTTAATGTTCAACCAGGAAAAACCAAAAAGCCATGTATTGATTTTCACCAGGAAACACTGCTAGGGATCAGAGCTGTAGCTAAAAAGACAACCTACCAATCCCAGATATGATGGACATCCCTCTAAGAATTTAATAGGCAATTCTGAACAGACTGGCATATTATCAATGTAACTCTGGCCATATAAACAAAATAAACACAAAAGGAGAGAAATAAAGAAACACAATATGTTCATTAGATTCATTAAGAAAAGTTTCCTGAGAAAAAGTTACTCTTAAAAAAAAAGTTGTTTTAAAAAGGACTGGTTAATAAAAGGTATTCCACAATAATTTTTCAGAGGAAGAAAAAAAAGGGGGGGGGGTGGGGATTTTGGTCTGTTTTGCAAATAGAGCTCAAAGAGGTTCCTGACTTTTCTGAAGGCTCATTGAAAATAGCCTGAGTAAGGAGTCTATTCCCTGCCCCCACCTAGTGACCGGTCCCCCAACCAATGACCCACAGCCCCAGCTCCTTGGCCCTACTCCACAATGACCGCCACTCGTTCCTATTTGTAATAAGTTCACACTTATTGTTTTCATTAAAGCTCAGTCAAATTAAGTTTTTTCTGTAATTTCTTGGCGCCTCTGGCTTGCTGTTCTGCACAGTTAGGTATAGAGACCTTCACTTCCTCCGTTTCCCCAACCTGCTCTTTAGCACCTCCACATCCTTGAGCTGTGGTGATAAGTGCCATCGTCACATTCTCGGCTTTATCTCAAAGGTAGTTTCATTTGCTCTCTGTCCCCATTAAGTACACCATTCCAGTTCCACCACTGACTCCAATCGGAAAAACAGAGCAGACATCCCTTTAGAACCCTGTCATCACCTCGTAAGGCCTGCAGCCTGGAACATAAAATACTTGCAGTTTCTCAGTTCTCTCTCAGCCTGAGTGGATTACAAGTAGGGCACTTAAAATCAAAAGCCAAGAGGGAACAACCCATGACTTTGAATGAGAAGTCAAAGGAGTTGTGAACCATTTCCAAAAATTGGGAGTTAAAGTTCAAAGTCAAAGCGCCCTAGAGAGAATGCGGATATGATCATCAGTGTGTTCCCGAATGCATAAAGCAAGAAGTAGACCTCTGTTTAAAACATGACTTCACAGCATATGGAGTTTGATTTAGCATGAAATGAAATAAAATAAAAACAAAGCAGAAAAGTTTGGAAGGATGGTTTCACTGTCATCTTATCTACTACCAAGTGAGGTCCAAGTGTGCCTTCCTTCCAATCCACTAATAGGCCAAGTAGAGTTCAGGTAGCAGGAGAGCCAAAGTTTCCTATTTCATAGGATAGTGGCTTGCAAAGCCATCCTCCTCAGCCCTTCCCTACCGGTACACATTAGAGCGCCCAAACGCATTGTTGCTTAAACAGAAGAGCAGTCTGAGAGTAAGTTTCAGAATTGTGAAATCTGCTTACAGCACAAAATGAAGAAGGTTATTCATAGGCACTGATACGATTCGTCCTATCTGCCATTCTCAGAGCTGTGGCATATCACTGTACCAGCTTGCTGCTAATGATTTGTGGAAGAGACTCCACTTTGTCTACCACTGCTTAACCAATGGAGCAAACTCTCTTTACCAACCATCTCCCTTGCTTCTTAAACAATATAAAGTGCAAGATTAATAGGCCTTTACTTTTACAAAGCACCCTGAGCATTTTTAAATCCTTAATCTCACCCACAGAGATAACTGGTTACTTTTACCTATTTTCTCTGCCCTTGTGATTTGGCCATCATGCTTGAATCAGATGGAATTCAGTCATAGGGCAGCTCCAGACAAGGAACATACCATTTCTTGTGCTGTCACAAGTGTGTTCTTCTAATATTACATTTAGAATCTGTTCCTGCTTTAAGCATCCTGCTTAAATTCGTGCTAAGGAATCACAGAACCCTAAGATTTAAGACTAAGAAGATATGATGCCTCTGAGTATGGGCAGAAAAAGATCAACAGTTTGAGGCTTCCATCTTTCCTCCTTACCCTGGTGAAAAGCAAAGAGGTGAAATTTCCAAACTGGTGAGAGCCCCAAATCTTCCTTGGACTCCTTTCCTTCCTGTGAGAAGAATGACTGGTGAGGTGGGGCAACAAATCAGAGAACATACAATGTTGGAAGGCAGATTCTCTGCCTTCTATTACACCAGCCCTCACAAACTCAAAATGCTACAAAGGCCAGGGGCCAGCCAGGTAAAGAGCGAGCCGAGCAGGTATAAAATACCAACCGTGACGGGATAGCCTCGCTCGACAACCTCAACATCTATTCAGTTTCCACCAATAGAAGAACTTCTGTAGGCCCAGAGCATATGAGACTCCCCAAGTCTAGATTTTTTAATGGGAAATTTCCCAATTTTCAAACGTTGGCAACTAATTAAAGATATTTTTTAACAGTGTGAGGACCAAGGAAAACTCGTCCATGGGCCAGCCATGGCCTGAGAAGCATGGTTTGCAACCTCTGTGATAGATTGACAAGCTGTTTAAATTCACTAGGACAGTTGGAGTACATCAAGGAGGAAAGAAAAGTGGCACAGCCTTCTCGCTTCAGTTGGGAGTCTAACAACCTATGTGGAAGAAAGGTGGCTTCCTGGGAAAAGAATAATGGGAAAATAGCCAGCATGGCTTGGCCTAAGCCTATTGTGTTGGCCATCAGCTGATGTTGTCCATGAAACAGTCCTCTTAAAAATAATAGGGGATGGAACTGGAAGTCTAATTTTAAAAACCTACCAGTATAAAGAGATAAATAATAGGTACATACATGTCTACTCTAGAGTAAGAAAGCACAAAAACAAATGGGAGTGAGATTCCAGGTCCAAGTTCCTCCAGGTTGGAGAGAAAAACTATGGAAAATCAATAATAATGTCCAGTTATTTGGGCCATAGTAAACTGGAGTGAGAGAAAATGTTCAATTACCAGCATAGACTGAGGAGGGAGAGAGAGAGTGGATACCATGGCAGTCCATACGCCCCTAAGTCCATCTCTTTTCACTGATCAAGGGCAACCAGCCGAAACTGTTTAAGTGCAGAAAAATGATAAAGAGGGTCTCTCTCTGTGTCTATTTCCACTAAGTTACTGTTACATCAGTATCCTGGTGGTTTCACATTTGGGGAAGATGGCGATGGACAGCTAGTGCACCACAGGGAAACACCTGTGTGCATAGCTGAAAAACAATATTTGCTAATTTACAACTATTAATTAAAAAGTCCTGTCACCAAGCCAAGCACTCCAGCATGTGTTTAACATTTTCCCCCAAGGTGGGTTGCAACTTCTCCAGGAAGGGAGTTGCAGAGAATGCAGGGGAGGTGCACAGCGCTTAGGCTAGCAGGCCAGGGAGCGGACAGCGTCTGCAGGCTTTGAATTTGCACAAACAGCCCTGCCTCCCCCAAGCTGAGACAATGCCCTGCATTCACTGCCATCTCAGGAACTCCAATACAAGTTCTGAGGAGCAGGGAAAAAAAAAAAAAACTAGACTTGAATTGAGGATAAATTGGTATTCACTAAATGCCACTTCTGAATTTACTGCAGCCTTCGCCTTTGGAGGGAATTGCCAAGGTGCTCATAAAAGGAGAAATGATGAATATTCAGGATGTCTTTTGAATCCATTAGGCAACCGGGGATGAGGTCTCCATATGTAGGGCTCTGGTTCTTTCCTTAGGCTGTTTAGAAGAGTGCCAAAATGGCCGGCTGCAGGAAAAAATGGACCCTGGGTTTGCCAATGGGGAGAACGTCTAAATTCCAAAGGTCAAGTCCATGGAAAGAAACCTGGTTAGGGAGTTTTATTGCAGAGGAGATCTATAAATTTTGGATTACTGGTCAAAATGAATGAGAGAATGTGTTTGTCTGCAGGAACACTGATTAAAATACAGTAGCAGCCTATTCATCGTACTTTCACCCTTTGTTTCTAGGATTAGATATATTGCAGATCTAATTGTGTCCATCCCACACAGGAAAATCTCAATCAGGCAATGTGTGTAGGGGCCCCCTGTAGTTTAGTCAGCTGGGCTAACCAGAAGCAAAATTGTTTGTATATCCCTGAATAATTTTTTGTTTCCAAGTCTGCTTATTTAAGTCCTAAGCACTTGTTCCTACAGCTTACACAAGGAAGAGGGGAATTGTGGGTTCTTTATGCTAAAAAGAATTTTAAGCAATGATTTAGCACAGACCTTCATCTCCCAGGAGTACTGCGCATACATCAATCTTTAGGAAAAGAGAATTTATGAAAAAGAGGATGATGCAAGACACATATCAGCAGTTTCCTTGCCTTGAAAATGAAGAAATGGAGTCAGAGTCAAAGCAACAAGCATTAATTAAAGCCTTCTGTGCATCACGCCCTGAGATGGATGCTCGTAAGTACCCTTTATTGTCCTCCAGAAACTGAAACTTTAGCAGGAGTGACACTCATAGCAGTATATCTTTAACACAATGTTCAAACAACTACAGTAAGTGCTATGTCACTTCAGATGAGGGAGTGATTAATTTTAGTAGGGAGGTGATTTAGTCAGCCAAAGGGGTGCTGACGCAAGCTACCAGAATTCTGTTGGCCTTTATAAAGGGTATTTATTTGGGGTAAAAGCTTACAGTTACAAGGCCCTAAAGAGTCCAGCTCAAGTTTACTTCCTTACTAAACTTTGTTGTCATGTTGAAGCAAGATGGTAGGCAACATCTGTGAGGGCTCATCTCTCTTCCTGGGGCTCATTTCTTTCCTGGCTCACTGCTCTGGTCTCTTCACAAAGCCAGCTGTAAACTCTCAGGCAAATGGCTTTTCTCTCTTCCCAGGGCCTCTGCAGTGTCTATGGAGCTGTCTCTCTTCCTCAGTGTATCTTCTCTATGTACCTACTTCTGTATATCTACTTCTGTGACTCCTTGATTGAGTGTCCATTTATATAGCCCACAAAGGGGGTGGGGACTCAAAGTGAGTCCCCCTAATGACATGGTCAAATCAAAGCCCTAATCTTAATATAATTCAATCAAAGACATCTCAGCTAAATCTAATACAATCAAAGGGTATCACACCCAGAGGAAGAGGCCAGTTTACAAACATAATCAATATCTCTTTTTGGAATTCATAAATAATATCAAACTGCTACAGGAGGGTTGGGGAAGAAAATCAGAAGTAGAAAATTCCAGAGACATGAAGATATTGTAGCCAAGCCTTGAAGGAGAAGAAGCACAGCATGAGGAGGGAAAAAAGGAAAGAGAAGGTATCCCAGATAGAGGGCCTTGCAAGGATGTGAGCTGGGAGGTATGCAAGGGCACAAGGAGGAATGGGAAATCAGGTAGAAAAAGCCTCTAATTATTTTGTAGGAAACAGATTATGAACCCTCCAGGAGACTATGCACCCATCCCCATGTTCAAGAATCAGAATTATAGTCATATATCTCCAAAGTTCCTTCCAGAAATAACATTTCATAATTTTTATTATTCTAAGAGATAGGAAAAAATTTAACAACCCAAGAAAGTTCTTGTGCTTAATAATCTTGATTCTTTGCTATTTTCGTGATCAAAAGTGAAAGTGGTGGTGTTTGGTGGATTATGACCCTGGCCTGACCTGTCTATCACAGTCAGTCTCACATGACCTTGCAGCCAGGGGGGACCAGGACCAGCCATGAGGAACATGAGGGTGCCCTTCCACAGGGCCTGGGGTCAACGTCCCTGGGTCGAGAATGTGCAGATGCCATGGACACCAGGTTCTATGATAATACTCCCAAGTCCTATATCACCAAGAATTTTCTATCATCTACTCTTTCTTCCATCTTCTCTGACTTCTCATATATCATCAATGAATCTGGGGCAGAAATTAATCAAAACCCAGATACATGAAAAAATGCTTCATGTGACCATATACCTGATTTCATTTTATTTTCACATTGCCAGGGGAAGTACAAGTGGGACAGATGAGAAAGGTAAGGGCCAGAGAAGTGAGGAGACTACTTCAGTCCTCACAATTGGGCAAAGCAGACTTGATGTCTGCCTGATTTGATCCTCCTCTACCCCCACACCTGTTCAAAGTTGCCTGCTGAATTCATGAAAAAAAATTTTGGAGAGGTACTGAGTGGCATCATCTAGTTTTTATTAAATGGCATGAAGACTGAGAACATGAACAAAAATATGAACATTTTATTATAAAGGTTAAAATAGTGGAGGCCATCATGATATGGCATGTTATTAAATAGATTAGATATACCATGACTTAAAAAGTATTTGGTGGCTGTGATGGTTTGAATTTTGTGAATCCCAGAAAATATTATGTTTTTCAACTAATCCATCCCTTTGGGTATGAGACTTTTGATTGCATTAAATTCAGTTAAGGGACCTTGACTAGATCACTTGATTATATAGCTTTTGATTGGACTACATCATCAAGGTGTGACTCAAGTTGGGTCTCCTCACACTTGCTGTATCTTATATAAGCTGAGAAAAAAGAGAAATGAAGGGAAGAGATACAGAAAAGGGAGCTCTGCTATTTTGACTCAGCTATATGAGAGAGAGGACTTCAGGTTGGTCTATCACTGCAGAAAGGCAGAGAAGCCCCAAGAGACACTCAAAGAGATGAAGCCCAGGGAGAGATGCCTAATTGCCCACAGCTGAGCTCTAGGAGAAAACAAAGAGAGAGCAGAAGACCCACCATCTTGCCTCACCATGTGACAGAACTCTAGGATCTGCTAGCCACTGATCTTTGATGAGAAAGCATCTCTGCTGATGACTTGATTTGGACATTTTTTCAGCTTTGCACTGTAAGCTTTTACCCCAAATAAATCTCCTTTATAAAAGCCAACCGGTTTCTGGAATTTTTGCATTGGTAGTCTTTGGCAAACTAAGACAGCAGCGCATTAAGAATTCAATATAAAAGCATGATTCCTAAAAGAAACAAATGATAAATTGTACTGTTAAAATTAAAAACACTTGCTCTGCAAAAGACACCATTAAGGGAATGAAAAGACAAACACAGCCTGGGAAAAATATTTGCAGATCACATATGTGATAAAAGACTTGTATCCCAAATATATATATTAAAAATCAACAAGCAAATGACCTAATTGTCATTAGGACAATGCAAATTAAAACCACAATAAAATACCACTATACACATATTAGAATGAATAATATTTTTTAAACTGACAATTCCAGGGACTGGCAAGGATGAGAAACAACAGGAACTCTCATTCATGGCTGATGTGAACGCAAAATAGTACATCAATTTAGGATACACTTTGCTAGGTTTTTATAAAGTTAAATATATTTTAATCGTACAAACTAGCAATTTCAATTGTAGGCATACACTCAAATGAATTGAAAACTTATATTTTCAATTGAATGTAAATGCTTTCAGCATTTCATATGAGTCCACTTACAACATTCTGAAAATAACAAGATGAAACACTGATCAATGATTACTGGAGACAGGGTAGGGGATTGACCAAAAAAAAAGGCATTTTAGAATGGTGGGATTGTTCTGTCTGGTACAATGATGGTGGATAAATGACTGTATTTGTCAAAACCATAGAATGGTAGACTAAAAAGAGGGAACTTTACTATATGCAGATTTAAAACAAATAAACCAGGATTTCAGGTTGTAATGTGTGAGAAACAAATTTAAATGTATTATAAATGACTGACAAAACCTTTCAGAAGCAGGTGGAGAGAAAGAGAGCTTACATGGGAAACTTTAGAAAACAGTGTTTTGATTATATACTGTAAGGCTTAAGGCAAAAACAACTATATATAAACAATAATTCGTAAATATGTTTCTCACAGAGACACCAATAAGCAATTTTGAAACTATTTTACATGTATACTAGGGTTGAACAAATAAATATAATGCAGATAATGACAGTCAGTTTCCTCACTGCCAAAGAAAGAACTCAAATAACAAGTGAAAACTAAAATAAATCTGGTGGTATTGGATTGAATCAGAGATATCAGTATGAACTCATGTTTAATTTAGTATATATACAGGTATACAAATACAGAAATAGAGATATGTATTTGATTACTTTAGTGCATATATTTCTAGCTTCGTCACTAAAAGGAGTGACACCTCAGTAGCAATGAGCACATCTAGCATCCAGATATTGGTTTCTAAATACCAATTTCCAATAAAAGGAACCAAGAATCCTTGAAGAAATGACTAATTCTAGAGCTGGGGCAGAGAAAAGACTATATGAGGCTGAAGTATCTTGTAATGCCAAAAAGTAAGGCAGTAATAATTTTTTAAAAAGGATGGAAGTATATCTAAAAGACACAGACACCCATCTGAAAGAAGTTCCAATAAACAAAACTGGAAAAAATTGAGAAAAAATAATATATAACTTAAATTATAAAATAAATATCCACAAGTTCATATACTATAAATGATTAAGTAAATAAACTAAGAAAGAAAGAACAAAACTTCCTGACAGATGGGCTCCGGTTAATAAATGTAGAAGGGAGGAAGGAAGATAGAAAATCACAAGAATATTACAGTAATAATTGCTGCAGTTAGATCCACAAATGACCTAAATCTAAAATGAGTGGGGGAAATCTGAAGGAGAAATAGGATTAGTGCAGGGCCTCAAAGTACGTCCAAAAAAATTTATTAATTACTGTAGGGGTTTAACATACATCTGAAAATTCTTTGATACTCCTTTTTCCAGAGAGGAATTGAATATGGGCTGAACTTAGGGACTCACTTCTAAGGAAGGGAGTATAGAAAGGGAAAAATCATGACTTTACAGTGGAGAAACTGGCAGACCCCAGCTTAACCCAGTCATTAAGGTTAACATTGCCAGTTTAAAAATATACCAGTAGACATATATAGTAATATCATGTACCACTTGATATGGTACACTTCACCTCTGGAGTATTCTTCCCAAGCATTCATAACCTATGAATAATCATTTTTTAAAAAACAGACAAATGCCAATTTAGGGAAAATCAACAAAATACCTGAATGAAAGTGTCAAGGTCATGAAAGACAAGGAAAGACCAAGAAACTCTCACAGATTGGAAGAGACAAAGAAGACATGACAACTAAAGCAATGTGGTAACCTGGATTGGATTCTGGAACAGAAAAAAGGACATTATTAGGGAAAACTGGATAAACCAAAGTCTGTTATTTAGTTAAGAGCATTGAACCAATGTTAATTTCTTAGTTTTGATAAATGTATATGATTATGTAAGATGTTACCACCAGAGGAAGCTGGATGAAGAGCAATCGCACTGTGGCAGTTGAGATTAATTTATGAATCCCCAAAAGAGAAATATTATGTTTATAAGCTAATCTGTTCTTCTGGGTGGATGCCCTTTGATTTGATTAAATTTAGTTGAGGGGCCTTCAATTAGATCACTTGAAAAGATTGATTTAGGGCTTTTGATTAGACTACCTCAGGTTGCATCTCGGCCCCCTTGCTGGGTCTGATATATACAGAAACACGGGAGAGACTCATGGCAGACAAAGACAGGAAAAGGAAACTGCCGTATTTGATCCCAGACGAAGGAATAGGAAGTCACCATGTTTGATCTTGCCACGTAAGAGAGAGGACCACAGGGTCATTTAAGCTTGAAGCCCCCAGAGGCTGGGCCCACTGAGCAGCTCAAGAGGAGACAGCGAGCCCAGCGAGAAAGGCTGAAACCTCAGCCAAGGTGGGCAGCCATCTTGCTTCACCATGTGGCAACAGTGCCAGGATCAACGGTAGCTGACTTTGGTGAGAGAAGATCTTTGCTGATGCCTTCATCTGGACATTTTGTGACCTTGTAACTGCACATTTTAACTGAAATAAATCCCCCTTATTTCTGGTACTTTGCATCAGCAGTCTTTGACTAACTAAACGCACTCTCAATAATATCTTTCAACTATTCTTTTACTTTTCAAACTAAAAAGCTTTTTTAAAGATCCAATAAAACATAATTAGCATCCACTCTTGTTTCTAACCTGCTCTCCTAGGACAAAGGTTATAAGATGTTTCCCACCATGCCATTATAGAAAAACTGTGAGAAAAAGAGAACAAAAGGGGAAAACCATGGAAAAAGAAGAAATGGGAAAACAAAGAAAGGTTAAGTTTGGAAGAGAAAAGAAAAGATGGAAGGAGTGGTGCTATCTTCCACCCTGAACCCCAACAGTCTACCTCACATGTAACCTAGTCTGGTATCAAAATTGTTACCCGGTGGGGTGGACCCATATCCTGGGGAAGACTAATGCCGTCGAATAGAGAGAACTGTATCTCTCGTGAGAAAGGACGGCTCCCAGGGTATTAGATTGGCAGGCGTTGTGGGCCCTAAGGGGAGGGGAAAATGGATGTGGAATGGATGGAACAAAGGTAAATAAGGGGGCAAAAGAGGAGTTATGTGAGAGTACACGGGGATGAATATAAAACAGCTAATATTACACCAAAAATATATAGGGGACGACAGACTAATAATGAAAACCATAAGACAAAACATAGGATAACTAAAAAATTTAGAAAACTGTACAGCCTAAAATATGGACCACATAGTAAGCACAAATGTCACCTTGTTTGAAAACTATAGTGTTGGAATCTGTACATCAGTTTCAGGAAATATGATATGAATAAGTTAAAAGATTATTGCTGTGCAAGGGAAAAGGTTTTATGGTGGATCTGGGGAAATACTGTATATTGTATATATGAATTTCAGTAATCTAAGACTCTTCTGAAGCCGACATTATGTTGGGATTCACTTTACGGGAAGTTTTGGATCACAGAGTGGTTCAACAATGGCAGCGGAGGAATACCGATATGGGATGTTATTGACAGGATATATATGGTTGACAGGGAGTTATACAGGGCATATGCCCAGGGTATATGGTAATGTCTATATATACTCATAGTGGAAACAATTAATAACAACAGCTAGGGGGGTACTGGGCTCCTGGCCGGGGGGTCACTGTTGTGGGCCCTGGGAGAGCAGCGGCAATCCTCCAGGTGCAATGGCAAGAACCAGGAAGGAAGGAGGGCCCAACAGTGGGCTCGTGATACGAATGGTTACACTTTTGAGCCTATGCACCTGCAATAAGAACAAGGCCTAGAGTAGCATTGTGCCTGGGGGTTTCCTCCTGACAGCCTGCATGTTACTCAAATGTGGCCACTCTCACAGCCAAACTCAGCGTGTAGATGCGATGCATTCCCCCCAGCGTGGGACATGACACCCGGGGATGAGCCTCCCTGGCACCGAGGGATCACTACCACATACCAGCTGAAGAAGCAACTAGAAAATGACCTTGAATTAAAGATTCAATGCGGAACAGCAGAATATACCTGTCTACATATAATAACATGACTTCGGGAAGCTGTTTGACCTAATGTAAGGGGGAAATGGAAAGGAGAAATGAGATTATAAGGCTGTGAGTCTCTAAAAAAGAGTCTGGAGGTTGTCAGAAGGAATACCCCTATGTACAACTGAACAGAGTCTAAGAGACAGATAAGGTAGATACAACCCCAGGTATTGGTTCTTTTGAGGGATAAAGAGACCCACGGGTTCTATGGTCATGGCAGAAGGGGTTCACTGCCATGACAGATAGCCCTTCTTTGGAGCTGGTGTTTCTGCGTGATGGAATTGGACTCAGAGGGGATCTCTTTTCACAAGACTTGCATGCTACTTTATTGGAATTGTAGTCGGTGCTGGGTTTAAGATATATGTAGGGGATTTGAATCTCTGGACTGATAATATGACACCCAGGCCCAGAGCCTCAACAGACTTCAGCTCCTACACTTTGATTTATTGGACTTACTCCACTCAGCTAACATGGAGTTGAAGAAGGTCAACCACCACAACATGGAGCCTAGAGTGTCTACAACTGGAAGCGGGAGGAGTGCATCCAGTACCCATATGGAATCTAAGCCCTCACTTGACATAGATGTGCAATGGACACAACCAATCCAATGTCCACAGAGAAAATGTGGAATGGATGTGGGAACGGTAGCCATGGTGGCTGCTGGGTGTGGGGAACGGGAGGAAGAGATGAGATGTGGAGGCATTTTTGGGACGTGGAGTTGTCCTGGATAGTGCTTCACGGACAATTACGGGACATTATAGATCCCCCCAGGGCCCACTGGATGGAACGGGAGAGAGTCTGGGCTATGATGTGGACCATTGACTATGGGGTGCAGTGATGCTCAGAGATGAACTTACCAGGTGCAATGGATGTGTCATGATGATGGGAGAGAGTGTTGCTGTGGGGGGAGTGGGGGGCGGGGGCGGTGGGGTTGAATGGGACCTCATATTTTTCATAATGTAATTAAAAAGAATAAATAAATAATTAAAAAAATAAAATAAAATAAAAAGCTTTAAAAAAAAAAAAATCGTTACCCTTCCAGCATTCTATTCCCCTCTCCCATCACTCTATTAGTTAGACCACAGGCTAAGCTAATGTAACAAAAGAACTCACAAATATAATTGCCAAAATAGACTAGCATTTATTTTTATCTCACTTCACAGTTCTGAAGTAGGTATTCTAGTGTTTGTAGGGTGACCCTACCATCCATATTTGTGGTTCTGAGTCCAAGTTGGCTGCTCCAGCTCTCATCTTCTTCCAACCATTGGGAAAGAGGATGAAGACAGGGTAGCACAAGCCCCTTCCTGGGAACAATTTTCCTCTGCTCACATCCCATTGGTCAGAAATGAGAACACAGCCTGACCTTAATTACAAGGGAGGCTGGGAAATGTAGTCTCTGAGTAAGCATGTGTCCAGTTAAAGCTCAGCAATTCTACTATTAAAGAATGGGAGAATTGATTTGGTAGACAATGAGCAGTCTCTGCTACAACATCCAATCCAGAGTTCAGGACTTTTCATCAAACTATGCCAAGAACTGCTTTGAAGTTTTCACTCTAGTTAAGGTGATAACAGAGCACAGTCTCCAATTTGACAGAAGAAAATTAAGTTTTATAGAAAACAACATATGACATCATGGGGCATGGGCTGAGTGAGAAGAACACTATGACATTGTTTGAATTTATTTAGAGGCTCATTTTGCAGACTGCAAAAAAGTGTCACAATTCTCCACTCCTTTCCGTATCTCTACCCCTTTGCAGAGTGACTTTGCATCTCCTCTCATCAAGATGACCCTAGACTGACTGTGATTTACTTTGTTCAGTAAAATACAGCAGAAATGACACCATGCCAGGATGAAGACTGGCCCCAAGAAGATTTTTGGATTTCTTCTCCTTCTCTGGGAATACTGCCATCATGTGAATAAGCTCAGGCTGGCTTCTGGAAGCAAGAGCGACTACAGGGATCCAGGATAAGCCACTCCAGCTGAGACCATCCTGAACTTAGCTAGCCCAGCTGATCGGGCAGCTGATTGGAGATACATGAGTGAACCCGGTCAGATCAGCTGAGCCCGACCCAGATCAGCAGAACTGCTCAGCTGATATGTGAGCTTAAAATGGTCTTTATATAAAGTAGATACAAACCCAGGTATTGGTTCTTCTGAGGGCTACAGAGACCCACACGTTCTATGGTCATGGCAGATGGAGTTCAGTGCCATGTCAGTTGGCCCTTCTTTGGAGTTTGTGTTTCTGTGTGATGGAGCTGGACTCAGATATGATCTTTTTTCACAAGCCTCTCCTGTTACTTTTACTGGAACTGTAGTTAGTGCTGGGGTTTAATATATACCCAGGGGACCTGAATCTCTGGAGTGACCATGTGATAGCCAGGCCCTGAGCCTCAACAGACTTCACCTCCTACACTCTGGTTTATTGGACTTACCCCACTCAGCTAACATGGAGTTGAAGAAGGTCAACCACCACACCAGGGAGCCAAGAGTGCCTACAACTGAAAGCAGGAGGATTGCATCCAGCATCCATGTGGAATCTAAGCCTCCTCTTGATATAGATGTGGAGTAGACACAACCATTCCAAGGTCCACAGGATGGAGGAATAGAATATGGATTAGAGTGGACTTACTGATATTCTATTCATGAACTATTGTGATTAGTAATCGAAGAAACTGTGGCATTGGTGTGGAGAAAGTGGCTATGGTGGCTGCTGGGGGTGGGGAATGGGAGGAAGAGATGAGATGTGGAGGCATTTTCGGGACTTGGAGTTGTCCTGGGTGGTGCTGCAGGGATAATTACCAGACATTGTATGTCCTCCCATGGTCCACTGGGTGGACTGTGGGAGAGTATGGGCTATGGTGTGGACCATTGACCGTGAGGGGCAGCGGTACTCAGAGATGTATTCACCAAATGCAATGAATGTCTCATGATGATGGAGGAGATTGTTGCTATGGGGGGAGGAGTGGGGTGATGGGGGTGGGAGTATATGGGGACCTCATATTTTTTTAATATAATATTAAAAACAAAATAAAGACAAAAATTAAAAATTAAAAAAAAATTTAAAAATGGTCTTTATTTAAAGCCCACTAAGTGGCTTTATTTAAAGCTACTTTGTGGTTTTGTTTTTTGTTTTTTGGTTTTTTTTTAAAGATTTTTTATTATTTATTTCTCTCCCCTGCCACCCCCCTCCCCCCCCCCCCCCCCGGTTGTCTGTTCTCTGTGTCTATTTGCTGCTGCTTCTTTGTCCACTTCTGTTGTCATCAGCAGCACCGGAATCTGTTTCTTTTTGCTGCGTCATCTTGTTGTGTCAGCTCTCCATGTGTGTGGCGCCATTCCTGGGCAGGCTGCGCTTTCTTTCGCGCTGGGCGGCTCTCCTTGTGGGGTGCACTCCTTACACGTGGGGCTTCCCTACACGGGGGACACCCCTGTGTGGCACGGCATGGCACTCCTTGTGGGCATCAGCACTGCACATGGACCAGCTCCACACAGTTCAAGGAGGCCCGGGGTTTGAACCGTGGACCTCCCATGTGGTAGACGGAGGCCCTAACCACTGGGCCAAGTCCGCCGCCTTAAAGCTACTTTGTTAAGCCACTTGCGGTGGTTTGTTATGCAGCAGTAACCACCTACTAAAACAGATGGAGCTCATCTTTTAAAGGGGATAGGCTGATGAAAAGGACTTAGAGATACCACCATAGAGAGTCAGAGAGCCTGAGGAGGACCAAGACAGAATCACAGAGACCAAAGGAGATGTTTCAAGATGAAGGAGGTGGTCAAGAATGTCAAATACTCTAGAGTAGTCAAGCAAGATGAGACCTAAGAAAGTGGTGACTTTTTAGGACAACAGAAATAATCATTTAAAGACCATTTATGTAATGAACACACAGCAAAAACAAATAATGTGAACCTCTCAACAGTAGCAGAAAATTCAATTCCTCCTTTTGGTTAAACACACACCCCAACACCAATGTCTACTTTTCAGGCAGGGGGACTTAATTAATAATCCTTTCCAAACAAAAAATACCTGAAACACATGCTCCCAGGACCTTCTTCTGGGAGACGAGTTCAGGCATTACTGGCTGCTCCCACTGTGAGAAGAGGCCAGCTTGAATTAGCCACTGTCCCCATAACTTCATGTCACCTCCTTCCTCTTTCTGCTCATTGCCCTCGTGTCTTGTCTTCTTCTATTTCTCTTAATATCATCCTCATGTTTCTGAGCCTCCCACTAGCCCTTCCCCAGCCCACTATTTATTCCTTGACTTTTGTGTACAAGATATTTGGAAACCAGTTCCTCCTCTACATTGTGCCCATTGTTAAGGAGTGGCCCGGGCTTCCAATAATCCCAAAACCTGACAGTCACCCTGACAGAGGTCGAGTTACAGAGTCAGAGAATTTGGTCTGCTACTGAGTGAATGAAATCTTTCCTCTGGCCACAGAGTCTGCAGGCTTTGTGTGTATGCGGTGCACGTGTGTGTCCACACATGTGTGTGGACAAAGTCCTGTCACTCATTCTAGGTGCTTCAGAGGGACTCTCACTAATCATGGCCTCCAGGAAAGGTGAGCATGGGTGTGGGTGCTTGGTTATGCAGCAATAGCCACCTGATAAAATGGTGGAGCTTGCTTCTTCCTGAGCAAAAAGCCTCCTTGTGGTGAAGGTGAGCACAGCCTTTGCAGTCAGATAACCCTGGATTCAAGCTCCAGCCCTGCCCCTTACTAGCCATGTGGCCTAGGGTTAACCTCTCAACTCCTGCCTCCGTAAAATCCGTTAATAATGACCTCTACCTTGAAGGGTTGAGGCAAGCAGTACATGTTAGTTAGAACATCAGTTCTTATGGCAGAGAAAGACATAGAGTAAGGAAGTCATGCCAATAGGGGGCACACAGGGGCCTCAATAAATGTCAGTCTCATTGTCACCCACCTCGACAGACCCGGCCAGATTCTGGCGCCTAGTGGTGGGCCTTCCCAAGCCCACTGCTTGACAGTTTGCCACCTGTTTTACCTATTGACCTTGACTTCCTCCAGCATTCTCTTCCCAGCCCAGTGGGTAAAGACCATCCTGACCACTCCCCGTCCTGCTGGAGTTAACCAGGCCTGGAATGAGGCATTGCCTTAATGAGGCAATGGGTGAAGCAAAATGATTCTCTCAATAAATGGTAAACTGCAGTGACAAGTGGGAACAAAAGCAGAAGTATATAAGCAGGCCTGGCATGGTGACAAGCACATTTAAGGCCATAAGTGTGTGGCAATAGCTTTTCTCTCCCACTTCTCTCATTCGAGATTTTCCAGGAAGGGACCTGGTATCATTAGCCATTATTATGAGGCAGAGTCACTTATTCACCCAGTCACATGGGGACCACATACGACTGACAACCAGGGAAGGAGAATATGTCATTCTTAGGAAAGAGGGAGGAATGGGGAAGAAGAGTTAGGACAAAAGTGGGTGGAGGAGAGTACTCGTGTAGGCCTATCAGTGAGTCACTATTAGCAGCCTAAACGTTTATTTAATTAAGGCCTACTAATAACAAATTATTTCATGATTTGCACAATATTTAAATCCATTTCCTAATCCCTAACAGGCTAGATAGCTGCAAACACAGATTACATAGTGATGAGGAAAAAATGCACACACACCCCTAAACAATGTTACAACAGGTCACTTTTCTTACCAAACATTCCCTATGTAATTGGTAAACTTCTTACTCACTTGCTACCCCCACAGGTTGCTGGAAATTTTATAGGGTTCAAAGGAAATGCAGGTGCATTGCCCTTGTGTGGTGGTCACCCCTGAACAGAGAGAACCGCGGCTTAGCCTCTGCACCAGAGCCCATACTGACCCACCACCCCAGGTCCACACCTGCCCTGGGCTGACATGTGGCTTGGCACCCCCATCTGAAGAGGGTCGTTCGTGGCAACCAACTGGGAACCTCAACCCACAAATTTCATCTCTCCTTTTTTCATCTTCTCCCCTGCTGTCACCCTTGAAGATACAGAGAGGCCCCAAAACTCGCTGAGGACTGTGGCTTTAGAGCTGGAGTCACCTGAACTTCCTTGGAAGGAGCTGGTCTCTCTCTTTCCCAGGGGTAACCCCCTGCCTTCTGCCAGATTTCCCAGCACAGTCCCTAGATAACCATCTCTTCCAGGTCTGTCTACTTGGCTGTCCCCATTTTGATTCTCTCTCTCCACATTACATTTTGGCTGAAAAACATCCCCCGTCTTCTCCTTGCCTTCAGGATAGAACTACACTGCTTAGCCCGACATCCAAGGCCCTCTGAGATCTGTCTTTCCTTGCTAGCTCCTGGCCTGAATCCATGCTTTGAGCCCAAGTGAATGCCATTCTGCCCCCAGAAGTAGCCTCCAAGTCAAAATATCATCGCCCTTCCCATCCAGGAGCACATTTCTCTTCCCACACCTAGGGCCATTTTAGTGGTTCTGTTTCCCACTGAAAAACTATTTTTTCCTGTTTACTGACCACAGATGACTTCATTCATGTACTTATTAACTCATTCAATATGGATGGATTAATTGGGTACCCACATAAAATATATATATTTATAATGGTTTATGTACCCCCATTGGGTCTGTGCCAGTGCTAAGCTTTATTTTACTTTTTGCTGGCTGGCACTTAGATATGGAAGGTAAGACAGTTTGGCTCTGAATTCAGGGGAAACAAACTACTCATTCTTCCATATTTAAGGGCCTGTGTGCCGGTGTTTGGGTCATGGTGCTGGGAGGCAGCCTGAGGAGAGAAGATGGAAACTCCAGTGGGAAGGCTTTCCCAAACTCCAAACACAGGCACAAGCAGGCTGTAAGCCCACCTGCCCCCAGCATCCCCACCATCACTGCCATCAGGTAAGTGGCGGACCCACCTTTCCCACGTCTCCCACTCTTTTGCTGGCCTACTTATAATTTGGAGAGGGTTCATGATATTAATCTTCACTTAATTTCTTATATAAACGTGTTAGGGAGGGGATCCCTAATCATTGCTAATGCTTTAAAGTTTGCAAACGCTTTCACATACATTATCCCATTGGATATTCACCAATAGCCCAGTGAGCTGAGTGTTCTCCTCTACCTCCCCGACCACCCCATTTTACAGGTGAAAAAATGAGGCCCAAGAATCTATTGACCTGCTAAGTGTGGTCGCCCTATTAGGTAACAGTTTAAAGAGTTTCAGCCTCTGGACTTTGCCACAAAGCAGTCTGCTTGAGCCCCCTTTCCAGGATCCACTAAGTGGAACAAACATATGGGTACCCTTGCTAGGCTCCTACTCAAAATGTGCACCCTGAACCAGCACAGTAATTCCATTCTCATTTAGAGAAATAAAACCTGCCTTCTCCCCACCGTGCTCACAGGCCCAAACACGCATTTTCCATTAACCCTTTGCAATGGGGAAGCCCCTAGGATTTACATTTATTTGGGGATATTCAAATGCTGAGGAGCTAGGGGAAAAAATCAAATCCATAGGGAACCTCCCCTAATTCTTTCCTCTGAAGTTAACCTAATGCTACTTACACTTTGTTTTATTTCAAAGATAAATTGCTAGATATACTCCATACCTGTTTGCAACAAATGAGGAACAAACAGTGAAGAAAACTTCTGAGGTATTTCCAAGATGAGCAAAATCAAAAACGCATGAGAAGCATCGGAGAGGTTTGGCTTGGCTGACATTTTCAAAGTTTCATCAAAATTATTCATCAGGGTTTCCTCTCAACCTCTGACCCACTTTTCACCAAATTCCCTAAAGTTCCTCACTCAGGTTGCTCTTTTCTCTACGTCTCCCTCCCCACATCCTCCCCCTTTTCTTCCTTGGTAACTGCGTGCTTGCCCACAACAGATTGGTGTTTTGTTTGTTTTTTTCTGTTTGAATCTAAAATATGAATGTACCAGGCTCTTTTCCAGTTGCCTGGGAGTGGGTCAGTGCACATCAAAGACCACTGGGCATCTATTGTATTGTTAACCTGGCTTTTTTTTCTTGAAGTTATGTCAAGTTCCAAACTGCCTCTGCTGTCTAGTATGACCTTGAAAAAGTCTCCCAGCCTCTCTCTAAACTCCAACTAAATCCCTTATAAATACCTGACAGAGTTATTGAAGGGAAAAGATGAATTAATGTATGTAAAAGTGTTTTGCGAACAGTAAGAGCTATAATATATAAAATACTCATTTTTTCTTGATGTCTCTATTTCCTTGTCAGTAAAATGATAATATTAAATAGTACTTGTCCATTGAGAGACTGAGAGGTAAAGAGTTTTGTTTGTTGGTTATTATTATCATTATTATTATTGGAGTAATGAAAGTGCTCTAAGAATGACTGAAGTGATGAATGCACAAATGCATGATTACACCAAATACCATTGATTGTATGCTTTGGATGGATTTATGCTTTATTAATATGTTTCAATAAAATTGACTTGTTAAAAGATGAAAAAAAATTGTACTTGTCACCTAGGATTATTATGAGGATTAAATGTAATAATACATGAAGCAGCTTAGCTCCATGTTTAACCCCTAATTAGTGCTCAAAAATAATAGTCGCCTGGGTCAGCAGCAGCCTTCCCAGCCCTACGTGGTCAGAAAGGCTGGTGTGGCCACTCCCGTTTTCTAGTTGGAAGGATGAAGGCTCAGAAAGATCAAGGAGACACAGACTACATTTGCCACTTGAACATTTTATGACTTTTTGGAACATATTCAATCGCTGTTTAGCTGGTTGGTAGCAGAAGCTGAGCAGTTGACGGAGGCGCTTTAGTAGGCTTTTCTATTTTGAAAGCATAAATGGAGAGCAGCAGGCTCCTGGTTCCTCTGAAAATACAGATCCACGTAAGACAGTGCCTGCCCTGTGTAGGCTGTTGGCTCATCAGCAGCTGTTCTCAACCAGATGTTCATGAAAAATGCAACCTCAAAGAAAATGCGGAGAAGGAAGAGAAGAGAGACAATCCTGGCTCCTTCATTTAATCCTCATAAGCAGAGAAAGAAAGGCAAGAATGGGGGCAAAGCTTCTCAAGGTGAGTGAAAAAGCAAACGCTACTACTCCAGGCCTTTAGAACAGATAATCCTCTTTCAAACACTTCTCTACATCTTCAAATTATTTCATAGGTTAGGTCTGCAGAGGAGCCAATCACTTGGGTGGTGATGGGAGAGGGGCAGAAAAATTCTGAAGACCCCAGCCACTTCTGTGAGCAGGAGCTTGCAGCACGTTTTTAAGCTTCTTCTGGTAGGGAGAACAAAAGGCTGCCTTGGAATACCTCTTACCATCCAGCTTTAGTTTGTACCAAAAAAAAAAAGGAAAAAAAAAAATAACTCAAGTCTTAAGCCAAGAACACCAGTAGGGGAATTAAAGAGCTGGGCACGCAATAATTTTAAGTAATGTCAGAGGAGATTTAAATAGCAGACATCAGCAGAAAAGAATGGGGAAACCTCCAGTACACTGACTTCATTGATACCCCATTTATCAGCAATTACTGACTCCATTAAAGGCCGAGTTTACAGCAGAAAGAGAAGCAGAGCCTAAAATATGTCCCAGCAGATGGACAGCGAGTGTCGGTGATGCTGTATTTCAAAGGCATCTGCAATGCTGTTATCATTCACCATGGAGTCGGAGAAGCAGCAAAAAAACAGCGGCCCAAGAGCCAGCAAATGATTTACTTGACCCTGGGTGGATAGAACTGACAGCAGAAACCTCATTAATTCCTCAGGTCACTCTGGAAGACATTAATTTGGTTTGGACTCACGATGAGGGGAGATTTTCCAGACATACACAAGGAATTATGAAATCTCCATGGCCGGGGAAAGTATGTCCAAATCACTTTTTGCATAAATCAAGCTGCCTTTCTGAAGAAGGATAATATGCTTAATCAAGGGAGTTATGGAACTTCTTGTGCTTATTAGACAGAAAATATAACAGTATGTTATTTAGTTATCAGTTTTGGGAGAGACTTATTTTCCCCCTCTTTAAACTAGTGTTCTCCTGCCAGCATGAAAAAGGTCCTCTATAAGGGTTGGACGACACTATATGTGTAAATAATTTGATGACACAAAATAGCTTTTCTTTTTCTTTTTTCAAATGGATGAGTACATCATGTGGACCTGTCTGAGTCCCAGCCAAGGTGCCAGCTCACCAGCCCTTACCTGCCCAGCCCCCTTACCTAGAGCTTTTTCAATACCGAAACATTCCTATAAATAACAATCACCAGTAACTGGTGGTTTCATTCTGTGTATTTTGGTGGCCCGGGCCAAAATGAAGAAGTCTGGGATGAAGGCAATTTGGGGTGAATTACTAAGTATATCATCCTAACCAGAAAAACCTCTCTGTTCCCTCTCCAAGTCTGTGTGCATGTGCAGAGGACGAAAGCTCTGTGATCCCAAAAAGGACTCACTTCTGAGCCTGTGTAATTTTAATGACTTAAGCGCTACAGCTTTTCCAGAAATGCTGCTTCTTTGTCTCATTATTAACCAAAGAAAAAAATAGTATTTTTTGTACACACACACACACACACACACCAAGAAGATGATTAAATCCAGAACAAAGCAGTCAGTGGGTTATTTACATCAGTGAGTCACTTCATTTTAGGGCCACAGACAGATCGAGGTATTTAAAATGGTCTGGAGAGAAAGAGAGAATAAAAGGATGGGGGAGGGAATGAGAGAGACTGAAATTGAAATGCTGCTAGGCAATGAGCTTATACCTGAGCGTGCGGCGTGAGCGCAAGCCCGCTTTCCTGATGATATCTCCCCTTGTAAAAGTTGCATTCATCATGTTTAAAGCAAGGTTATCTCTAGCTGAAGAGAACATGCATTAGTACATTTTACTCATTCAACACTGAACACTCCCTATCAACAACAGTCCACCTAAAGGGACTAGGAGAACAAGAATTAATCACAGGAAGAGACAACTTAAGGGAGTTGGGCTATAAAATGGAATTCATTAGTAAGCCATAAAGTATTGCTGCTTTAACTAGCCTTCCCCTTAAACTCGGCTTCCTCTCCTTGGGAAGCATTGGCTGGCTCACCTGGTGACGTAAAGCAATCCCATTCTCTCTTCCCCTGCACTCACCCAGGCTGGTCAGAGCAGGATCACAGGGTCTCTACCTTCACACAATCTCCTGGAAAGATACCTAGTTTGAGGGTTAGAAGAGCCCAATATGGACAGTAATCCTTAAAATTCAAGCTTCTTTTGTCTATCCCAGCAGGATTGCTTGGAAGAGCATAAGCTCTTCTCACTTGGGACTGTCACATCTGAGACAAAAGTGTCATGGTTAGAAGCCCAGGTTCTAGATGTCACAGCTCTAGGTTCACCAGTTCTAGCACGTCTCAGCTACATGACTTTGAACAAGTCACTTAACTGCTCTAAGCCTGAGTTTCCTCAACAGTAAAATAGAGATAATTATAGTACCCAGCAGAGGGGGAAAATGAGAATGACATGAGATAAAGACACTATCATTGTAATTCCCTGATACCCTCATAAGCCATGCATTCTTTAGTAGATGTTGCCCTGCTGTAATAATCTGCTCTTGCTCATTTCTTTTCAGTAGTAAGATAATAGTTTTCCTGCCTTGTCCTGTATCTTTGGTTTGGTTATAAATGTGTCTGCTGTTTTGCATATTCCTCTCTCCTAATCCTCACCAGCATATGCATTTACCAATATATGTTGGGTGTTTGTTTACTAACTTACAGACTGAAAGAGCTGCTATTGACAAAAGGCAAAAACTCTCAAGATTTTCACCCTTTAAGCTTGTATTTGAAGGATGCACAATGTTTTCAGAAAGAAGCAGAGAACGGATGGGGGTAGGTATAGTAGAATTCTCCCCATCTTGATTTCTTTCTCAAGTAGTCTGAAATTATTCATCCAATGGCTTTGGGTATATAGGGTGCCCTGGTTAGATTTATTCTCTGATGATAAAATACTAGGAAGAGAAAAAAAGCTATGTATCTCACAACAGCCTTTTCAAAGCTTTTGGAATAGATCAACCCTACATGAACGGTCCCCCATCCACTGATTTTAAAAGCAATGTACCCAATCTGAAAAATCAATTAACTTCACTACAGAGAAGACTTAAAGTCAAGTGCTTAAGCAGAGAAAAATTCAGAGGCAGTTTCTTCTTTTAGGCTACCATTAAAATAATATGAATGTTTTCTGCAAGTTAAAAACCTCCCCTGAGATATCTGAGTCCACGTCTGCATGAGGGATACGGGAAAACATAGACTCAGTCAATGCCTAGCTCTTCTGCACAGAGCTGAGCGGTCTTAGGTAAATTACCTAATATCTCTGAACCTTTTAGTTTCCTCATCTATAAAATAATCTCATTAATAGACTGGATTAAACAAACTGATATAAACAAAGCACCTATCTCTTAGTAGGACACTTAATAAATGGTTCTGTGGTATGGTATTGTGTGGTATTTTGTCAGATTTATTAATGATACATGATAAGGAGTAGATGTGGCTCAAGCGGTTGAGTCCCCACCTCCACGTGGGAGGTCCTGGGTTCGGTTCCCAGTGCCTCCTGAAAAAAAACAAGAAGCAAAAATAAACCAAAATGCCAACTCAGGGAAGCCAATGTGGCTCAGTGGTTGAGCTCCAGTTTCCCACATACAAGGTCCCGGGTTCAATCCCCAGCCCCTGGGACCTCAAAAAAACAAAAAACACCATTATGAGGTTCCAACTGCTGAAGCTACCTTGGACGAGCTGTTAAACCATTTGTCACTGCAAGAATAAAATTGCATCTGTATGAAGCCACACAGCATAATTATTTTCTTCATGTTTTGATAAACTAGCCCATTGTTTCAGAAAAATCAAGGATACCTGATTTAACTGATTCTCTTCATTAAGGTAACTGATAATTTTTGCTTGCTAAATTTAACTACTTCTTTTGTGGAAGTATGGAAACAGACTAACCCATCTCTTTTGCTCCCTAACACACAAAGATCAAGGTTGTGAACCCCATGCAGAAATATTTTTCTCAGGCAACACTGTTAGATGCTATACCTAATGCTCAGCCAGATAGACTCAAGCTATCAAAATAGGTAAAGTCATCATGTGAATAGCATCCAGAAATGCCCAATGCTTTAGACCTTGAAAAGAAGACACAGAATACCTGTGTCTCACCATCAAATCTTTACATTACAGATATTTCTTTTCCAATTATGAAGTAGTTCTTAAAGTCTAAATAAAAGTGAAAGATATGAAAGCGTTAAAAAATCCATAATCCACCATCCATACAGAAACCTGTTAATATTTTGATGTTGCAGTTAAAATCTACTTTTGTCAGCCACCTATTGTGAACATTTTCCCATGACATCAAATATTCTTGTAAAACCACATCTTCAATGGCTGCATTGTTTAAATAAATCCCCAATTGTTGGACATTTAGGTTATATCCAGTTTGTTGCTACTGTAAATGAGCCATGATAAAACTCCATTTTTTGCATTATTTTTAAGTTTCATACTATACTCCTCATCTAATGTTTTTATTTAGCAGTTAATATTTATGGTTATATGTAAGATTTTTATTTATTTATTTAGTCTTTAAACCTCTTTGATTTCGAGAGCATATGTGTTGGGATCCGGGGAAGGAAGTGGAATTGAGGGAAGTCAAATCAATCTTTAAAAGAAGTCAAAATCCTAGTTTGAAAGCAGAAGTGAGTTCAGGAGAAGGCTCATCAAAACTACCCCCACAAACTGTCCCCTTCCTGGACAGTATCGGTAAGGAGAACATAAACAAGTAGACACAACTGGTGCCATCAGCAGCGGCTCTCCTCCAAGGTCCTCATGCCGCCAGAACCAAACTCCAGATAATCTAGAATCAGGCCACCTCCTCAAGCCATTTCCTATAGAATGGAATTCATTTGCTCCCCTTGCTCCTGATAGCACTGCTTTGGGGTCACCATCATCACCCCCAAGTTACCAATGAGAAAACTGAGGCCCAGAGAGGTTAAACAGCTTGCTCAGGATCACCCAGCAAACCAAGTTTCCTGGGCTTTCCCCACCCCATGATGTCGCCATGTTGACTCTCATCTTTGACCCTGGAACTCTAGGCCCAAAGAAACGCTCAATGTGTAGGCTGTCTCTGGCTCCCAATTTTCATGACAACACTGTTTCCACCTGGAGAACACTGTGGACCCAGGTTCAGAGAAAGCTTCCCCAAGCTGGACGAAACCTTTCTGATTAAGAAGAAGATGTCTGAAGGAAGTGAGATAACTGCAGTTAGGAATGTTTTGTCGTAGGAGGACTCGGGGCTGTGCATCGTGTTGCCATATGGCAGCTGCATGTGCTCCTAAGTGAGGGAGACTAATGAAAGTCCACCATCACGGTGGAACAAGCCATCTTGCACCAAGTGCCTGGGAACCAAACACAGGCCTTTCCTAGCAGGAGGGCTCTCTGCAATCGCCTGTGGCCGCTCAGAGGATTTTGTCTTCGTCTCTCCTCCCAGAATGGCTGTTTTTGTAACGTGAGTCCTGACCAGATGACTCACTGGGGCCGTGTTAACTTTTATCTTCATCTGTTTTTAACAGTAATTAGGCCGGAGTGATTTGGGGGCAACACATGAGTCAAATTTGCAATCACTCCCTGTTCTGGAAATCCTGGTAGTTATTATGGGCGTTTTGCGACCCTGTTATTCACCGGGGCTTGGAGTGTTGCTGCTTAGAAGTTATCTGGTCAGGCGATTAGGGATGGGTTGGTTTCTTTAGTTCAGTCAGTTCAAATGAAAGGCTGCCAAGATCTGGCCCTGAACTCCGTTTCCTCACAGCCACAGCTGCCGCTCTGCAGATGCTGTCCCTGCCGCGGCCTTTCTCGACTGGCGCTAAGTTCTAAACAGCTTCCCATATTCGTCTGGAGGAGGTGCAAGGCTTGAGAGGACTTTAATTTTCTGAAGGCAGGAAGGATATGCAAACTATTAATTTTTTAATGATTGCAAGCGTGTGGGACGACTCCCGGCTGATTCCAAGGCCCTAACTCTGGAGGGCCGCTCCCTCATTTTTGGCAAAATGTTCGCCACATTTCCTGCTGGACTAATCCCTTGTCAGAGCTCCGTGGCCTCACACAGATTTCTCTCCCCCACACAACCCCTCTTTATAACTCTCAAATGTGACTTTTGCTGAATATTCTTCTCCGAATCCATGTCATTCTAGTGTTTAAGTACCTATCTTTTCAATTCCCACAAACATTCTATTTCCTTGGAACCCTCCTCTGACAGGCCCCCAGATCCTGCTGAAGTTAAAACCCTAAAAAAATGACAACTGGCCGGGGAAATCCTCAGCTCGTTTACCCAGCATAGTTGGGAGGGAGAGCAAGGACCTGGAACAAGCATTCTTGGCATTTGGTGTTGCAAAAGCAGCAAGGAGTAAATAAAATCAAATGGAAGCAGGCACATTCTGCAGGGGAGGAAGTGTCTGCAGATTCTACCAAGGGCAGGGAGTGAGGCAGAAGTGGGTGAAGAAGACATAAACAACGAGGAAGAACGAAAAGGACCAAGTGGGGACACCCCTGTCATGCTGATTTACAGCTCACCGGAATGGGCCCCTCGCGCAGTTACATCAGGAAATAGTCCTCTGCGTCCTTCTAAAATGCATCTTTATTAGGGGTATACAGGAAAAGGACAGGCATATGCAGGAATTATAAACTCCTGCGGTTTATGGGAATATCGGTTTCTTCTGAGGCAGGCATGCCCAAAGCACTTCAACTGTATTTGTCATGATTTCTTTCTTAAAGAAGTCATAAGATGGGGACATGAGTGTTTTGATTTCTCTTTATCCCTTTCCGAATGCAGTCGATTTCATAAGAACCTCTGGACCAACAAACACAAGAAACTCATCAAAGCCCAGGATTTGAAACCGCCGTCTGGAAACACCAGGCAGGCCGACCTCGTGGGCAAGTGGCCCGGGCAGCCTCACGAGCCCCCACGCCGGGAGGGCGCCCACCCTTGGCTTAGTGCTCTGCTGGTTCCGTCCTAAAATCCTTAGTAATTTTTTTTAACAATCTTTTTTTTCCTGTATTAAAGAAGTTGTAGGTTTTACGAAACAATCATACATACAATACAGAATTCCCATACACCACCCCACCACCACCACCTTGCATTAGTGTAGAGCATTTGTTATGATTGATGACACTGCATTTTTAAAACAAATCAATTTTATTGACACACATTAATAAAATGTTCGACTTATCTAAAGGATGCAAACAATGGTATGTGGTATAATCACATAGTTGTGCATTAATCACTTCAATCATTATGAAAGTATTTTCAGTATTTCAATAATTTAAAAAAACAGATGAACAGAAAAGAAAATTCCTCACCTCTTAATCTTAGTAATTTTTTTTAAACAAGAGCCCAAGTATTATTTGCAAATTACGTAGTCAGTCCTAGGCAGCGCTTACTGGGTTAAGAGGAGGACTTTTTTGTTTTATGCCTATGTGAGCACTCAAGGTGACAAACTAAGAAGGCATCCTTGTCCCTCGCCCTTTGGGAGCAGTGCGTGCATCATACACTCCACCAGGTAGACGATCCTCACGCCTTCATTCTCTCTTGTTCTCACCTGGCTTATTCTCAAAGACCAGAAAGACAGACAAGATACAGAGGAGAAAAAGCATGATCAAGGTTGTGTAGCAATTGTCAGGACTCAGGACAGGAGGTGGCTCCAGGCCTTCCCATCTCCACTCTTGGCACCAAACAAGAGGGAAGTGCTCCCACATCTCTAGCAGTCCTCACCAGAGGTCATTCTCTTTTGTTGTTGTTGTTGCTTTTGAGGTACCAGGGCAAGGGATTGAACCTGCGACCTTGAATATGGGAAGCCGACACTCAGTCACCAAGCCACAAGGCTCCCAGTCACTCATTTTAACTTTTGGTTAAGATTTCAGCCACCAGATTAGGGGAAAAGACCCCCTAGCCTCCAATTATTGATAAAGCGTGCTTATACTCAGAGCATAATCACTGGGCACCTATTATGTGCAGGCAGTGAATCTGTCCCTAAAGATCCAAAGAAGGAAAGCTGGCATCCCCAGTCTATAAAAGTTCACATTTTATTTTAAAGACAGGGAAGGAAAAAAAAAAACAATTACAATGCAGAATGGCCACTGCCCGCGTGGAGGTGTGGGCTAAGGGCTGCTTAGAAGAGTGGTACCTCATCTGCAGGGGTGGGTGGGGAGGATATCAGGGAAGGGGTCATGAAGGAGGGCAGTGGAGAAAAGCGTCCACCTCAACAGAAGCAGTATGTGTACCGAAACCAATAGGAAAGCACCTTTACTTGGAGAACTACTTTTAATATATTCATCCATTCATTCTTTCTCTATAAATCATCTGTAAAGCACCATGTGTAAATGCAGGTTCAAGGGGAATAATGGTACGAGAAGTTGGATGGAAAGGAAGAGGCCAGATCAGGAGAAAAGTTTAGGTTTTTTATTGGCAAAGAGGAACCTTTGACTAACTTGAGCAGGGATGTGACATAAGATTTGTTTGTTGGAAGCAAAATTTAGCTTTGGAAGGTAATTTCAGGTAATGTGTTTCAGAGTAATGTGGCCAGTAAGACTGAGGCTCTTACAATCACTCTAGGGCAGTGACAGTAGCTAGGAGAGAGATTTTAGGAGACAGCATTTACTGGTCGTGGAGAATAGACAGGGGGCAAAGAGAAAGAGGAATTTAGTGTGACTCTCGGGTTTCCAGCATGAGCAATAGGTGAAAGGTGGCATCATGCTCCAAGTGATGGAGTCGAAAGGGAAGTGGATTGAGGGCGGAATTTGAAGTATTCAGATTTGGTGTGTTGGTCTAAGGAAGTCTGTGGGACTCTTGAGTGGAACTTAGTTCAATCAGGCCAATGGACATATGAGTTGGAATGCAGGAGAGAATTTTGAGCAGGGGAGCTTGAGAACTGTGCATGCAATTGAGTAATTGCTGCCCTCACCCTGGATAGACTGCCCAGGAAGAAGGAAGAATGTGTAGAGAGAGGAGTAACACAATGATAGGAAGTCTAGGGTTGGAAAGTAAAGATAAATCTACAAGGAAGACGATCCAGGAGAAAAATGATGTGATGAAACCAAATTTCAAGATCAAGGGAGTGATCGACAATGGTAAACACAGAGAGAGAAGGCAAGTAAAAAGAGGCCTGCGTAGAATCACTGAATTTAACAACTAGAAGATCTTTTGGTAGCTTCCGTAGAAAGAGTTTATGACTTTCTTTACTTGGCTGGCATTTATCTCTTAGAATCACTCCAAAAGGATTCATCCCCTTATTCAGTACCTAAAGAAAATGGACTTAATTTAGCAGTTAGGATCTAAAACCCATACCTGACTTTGGTTCTGTTTCCCTCACAGGTTAAAGAGCCACAGAGTGCTTTATACAGTTAGGTGATGAGACTAATGGTTTGTATGAGATTTTTGGGTTAAAGGGCAAAAATCTCAACACCTCTGTCTCTTGTTTTGAAATCTGCACATAAACCTTCCTAATTTGTTATTTAGCTAAATGGACTGTCCTTCCAGATTCCTTACAAAATCATAAATAAATTCTCAGAGGTAAATTTGAAAGGGGAAGCCCTTCTGGCATTGGGTGCATATCAATGAGACAAGCCCTAACGCCCGACCGCAAGCAAAGAGCCAGGACTGTGAAAACTGAGGTGGGAAATGTCTGAAATGTAGTCGTGGAGGGCGCTTGTGTTGCATGGCCACATGGCCGATGCAGCCACCTCTTAGTTTCACGTAGAGGAAGAGATGGCCATCACATCCAGTCTGGGTAGCCTCGGGGGTGTCAACAGCTGCAAATTATATTCTTCCATGAGAATATTCTCCTCAGACAAAACAAGCAGCCTAGCATTTACAACTTGTCTCGCTATGAGATGCTCAGAGTGGAACACCTATCCACACTATACCCTTCAGCCTTACAAGCAAGAGCTAAAGAGCAGCCTTCCTTCGTTTTATCATTAAAACCTAGAAATGAGTGGTAAGGACCTTATTACATTAAGATAGGAAATGGTGCAGAAGGCCAGAGCCTAAGGACCGAGGAAACAAGGTAGACGCCAGGATAAGGCCATGCCCAGGAAAGCAGGCTGAAAGCAGTGGGCAGAGGTGTACTGGCATCAGCTTACTGAAATATTAAACCAGGTCACTTATAGAATGAACCTTTCCTTCAAGAGTTGAAGTTTTCTTCTCTAAGTTAGCAGCCCTAATACATAGCTTTATTTTTCTCTCCCCCAGAAACACACAACAGGCTGGCCACCTGACTAGGACTGGCAATCATTAAAATAAAACAAAACAGTAATCCTGAGTTTATTACTGACCTGACCAAACAGCTTATGAAAATACCACCAAGGAGGTCATATTGTATTAGATTTAGAACATGAAAACTCAAGGTAAAGAAAGTACAAGGTACAAAACCAATTTATTTGGGGAAGCAGGTGTGAGTCAACTGATAAAGCATCCATCTACCACATAAGAGGTCCAGGGTTCGGTACCGAGGGCCTCCTGGCCCATGTAGTGAGCTGGTCCACGTGCAGTGCCGCTGCGCGCAAGGAGTACCGTAGCACACAGGGGTTACCCCCGCATAGGGGTGCCCCACACACAAGGAGTGAGCCCTGCAAGGAGAGCCACCTCACTCAAAAAAAGTGCAGCCCACCCAGGAGTGGTGCCACACACATGGAGACCTGACGCAGCAAGATGATGCAACAAAAAAAGACATAGATTCCTGGTGCCACCTAACAAGAATGCAAGCAGACACAGAAGAACACACAGCAAATCAACACAGAGAGCAGACAATGGAGGGGGGGGGGGAGGGGGGAGGGAGAGAATAAAAGAAAAATTCATCTTTAAAAAAAAGATCAATTTACTTGGTATCATTTTGCTGATTTCAGAATATACAAAATAATAAATTCATTTATCGCACATCATGAGAAATGTTTTAATTCCCACCAATTAGCCCAGCACCAAAGTCTCCTCAAATGAATTCTAACAATTTGTTTTAATTTATTTAAGTCCATGCAGCTCATCAATTCAAAAGCTTTAAGGAATAACCAAACCATGCAGAGGTGATATTTTAACACATAAGAAATAGAAGCTGCTTTTTTATACCAAAATGCAGCAAACCATTTTTTTAAACAAATCAATTTTATTGATGCATATTAATAAAGCATACAATTTATCCAAAGTATACAATCAGTAGAATTTGGTATAGTCACACAGTTGTGCATCAATCATTATTAAAGTATTTTCATTATTTCAATAATAATAACAATAAACAAAAAACAAAAAACAGACAAACAGGGAGAGGATGTGGCTAAAGCAGTTGAGTGCCCGCCTCCCTCATGAGCGGTCCCAGGTTTGGTTCCCTGTGCCTCCTAAAAGAAAATTAGCAAACAATGAGCAAACAGACAAGGGAGCCAACACAGGGGAGCTGCTGTGGCTCAGGGGTTGAACACGAGCCTACTATGTACTAGGTCCCAGGTTCATTCCTTGGTCCCAGTATCTAAATAAACAAACAAACAAGAAAATTCCTCATCACTCAATCTCTCTGTTTCCCCTGCTACACATAGCTGCAGTTTCTGGCTATTCTTGCACAATTATTTATTTGGTTATTAAGCAGTTTCATTGAGATTTATTCATATACCATATGATTTATCCAAGTATAATCAATGGCTTTTAGTATAATCACAATGGTCTAAATTCAGCATCTCAAAAATTTTAGAACAATCTCATTACTCCAAAAAGAAAGACTCCACACCTTTCAGCATTCCTTCCTTAGCCCTACATAACCAATTTATAATCATCTTTATAAGCTGATTTATATTTACATTTTATATAAATGGATCATACAATATGTAGTACTCTGTGTCTGGTCTCCTTCACTTAGGATGTTTTATTTTTTGTCTGATATTAACATTTTGTAGTATTGTCCTACATTTGTTTAGCATCAAAGAAAAATGGTCCTGTATATGCAATTTTACCCGTTTTCATATTTCACATAATATGTTTATATTTTACATTATATATTTAGTTCATAATAGGGCAATCATACAGTATTTGTCCTTTTATGTCTGGCTTGCTTTACTCAACATAATGCCTCCAGGTCCATCATATGCTTCATGACTTCATTTATTCTTACCACTGCATAATAGCCCATTATATGTATACGCCACAATTTGTTTATACATTCATCAGTTGATGGGCCCCTGAGTTGTTTCCAATTTTTGGTTATCATGAATAACACTGCTATGAACATTGGTGTGAAAAATGTCTATTCCTGTCACTGCCTTCAGTTCTTCTGGATATATAACTTTCATTGGTTTTACTGGGTCCCATGGCAAGTCTATACAGGTATTCCTTGGTACTCATCTGCTCCGAAACTCGTTGAATTTGGTAATCAATGCATATTTTAAAATATATTTTTATTTATTTTTAAAAGATACTTACATTACATAAAATGTTACATAAAAAAATATAAGGGATTCCCATTGCCCCACTCCCCACACCCCACACCCTTCCTCATGTTAACAACTTCTTTCATTAGTGTGGTACACTCATTGCAATTGATGAACACATTTTGGAACATTGCCACTAATCATAGATTATAGTTTTCATTGTAGTTTATACTCTCTCCCACTCAATTCTGTAGGTTATGGCTGTGTATATAATGGCCTGTATCTGTCACTGCAATGTCATTCAGGAGAATTCCAAGTCCTAAAAATGCCCCCATATTGCACCTCTTTTTCACTCTCCCTGACTTCAGCACCTCCAATTGCCACTGTCTCCACAAAATGATACAATTTCCTCCATTGCTAGAATCACAATACATCTATAGTAGAACACCACTAAGTCCACTCTAGTCCATATTTTATTCCCCAATCCTGAGGATTCTGAGATGTTGATGCACACTCCACCTCTAATTGAGGGGGCTTCAATCCCATATGGCTGATGGATGGTATTCTCTTGCTTGCAGCTGTAGACTCTCTCAGTTCCCTAGTGTGGTGGTTGTCCATCCTCACCTCCTTGTTAGTTGTCCTGGGTGAGTCCAATGAATTAGAAAGTAAGTGTTGCAACTCCACTGAGGCTCAGGGCCCAGTGACACATGGACAGCCTAGATTCAAATCTCTTGGATGTATACCTACCAACTTCAGCACCAACTATAGGTTCAAATAAAGGGAACAGAAGAGGCATGTATAGAGAAATCATATCTCAGTCCAACTCTATCATACTTTGGAGCACAAACTCCACTGGTGAGGCACCAACCTCTGCAGCTATCTGCCATGACTGTAGGACCTGGGTGTCTCCAAAGCCCTCAGGAGCCCCACTATTTGGGGTAGTATCTACTTCAGCAGTCTATGAGATCCTGCTGAGATGTGCATAAGCATTTCCTCTGGGAAGAATTACCAATGCATTTTGAAGTCTCTTACCCATACAAATTCTTTTGTCTCTACCTTTTCATCCTTTTATTCAAGGTCTTTTTCCAGTTGCATTGCTCATTGGTATTTGGCAGTAATCCCTTGGTGCCAGGGAGGCTCATCCCCAAGGGTCATGTCTCATGCTGGGGGAAGGTAATGTATTTATATGCTGATTTGGCTCAGAGAGAGCAACATGGAGGCTCTCAGGAGGTAAACCATAGGCACCTTAAAACATTAGGCTACATTGCAATTTCAAGAACAAAGGTTCATAAGAATACTCATAAATATCAAGGGCCCATCAATGGACACTAGTCTTTGCTCCTGTACTTGGGGGGGTTGCTGCTGTTCCATTACAGACTGTGCAGAGCTCCCCAGGATGGGAATTCAATATTCTTTTGGTTTTTGTGTGACTCTCTACCCACTGTGGCAATGCCCCACAAACACTTGAACATATTTATATACCTTATATTGTATGCCCAGGTGAACTTCCTCCCATGTATCCCCCATCACTGACACCCCACACCAATGATCTTCCCCTGCCATAGCTGTAACCCTTCTGTGACCCAAAACCTCTCCAAAACTGAAGCCCAGAATATCATCAAATACAATTATTAGGAAAATAAAATAAAAATAATAGGTTTAAACATAAGAAATGAAATACATAATAATTTAGAAAAATTGAAACTAAAATAAAGTTTCTAAAAATAGGGATATTAAAAAAATAATGAAAATTTTTTTAAAAATTTTTTGACATTTTGCCTTTCATCACTGTAATATCTGTCATCCTGTATGTACAATGGGATTTTCTTCCATTTCTTCCCCAGTGTCTTACTTTATTTTTCATTTTGTCTTCGAAGAAATTTTAGGCCGAAGTAGAGTCACATACAGAATATAAGGAACTCACACACACACAACATCTTCTCCCCTTTCCGCCTCTTATATCAATAACCTTTTTTACATGTGGATGGTATATTTAACACAACTGGTGTACGAGTATACAAATACTGATACATAGCTACCAATCATGGTCAATATTATGATTTACACTTTAGACCATATACTTTTATAAAATTTTTGATGAAATTTAGCACTTCCTGTACTCATCATTGCAAGATCATGCAGAACACTTCCATTGCCCCCTAAATACCCCTCTTCCATCTATTCTATTCCTCCCTCCCTCTCCCCTCAGGACTTACGGCAACCACCAGTCTTCACTCCTTGAAGGACAAGATTCATAGATACTTGCAACAATGCTGAGGGCTTGATGCACTAGTCTGTCCTCCCCTACTAGGAACCACCCATGCTCTCAAGAGACACCCTCCCTTCAGTTTGAGAACATATCGGGCCTCCCCAGGAGTCCAACTCCTTCCCGCTCATTATGTGGGTCTCCATCCACTGACACAACACAGTATGACAAAATAATCACTCGCACATACTCTAGAAGACTGCCCCAGGGTTACCCTGTCCCAAACGTCCCCCCATCCAGCGCCCTAAATTAGTAACCCTTCTTTGTCATATTGCCAAGAGAGCTTTCTCAATGTTGTAGTTTCAACCACATACCCGCCAAACCCCAGTGTTCACCACCTCCCTCCCCCAGCCCTCCCCCCACTTCCATGGACCATCCAACCCATCTTCACCACCCTACCCCCTGCCAAGTTTGCACCGCACAACCCAATGTATCACTACACCCCTGTCATATCCCTTCACTGCACAACTATTCACTTCTACCTTATCATAGATTTCATTCATATGGACATTGGCTCACAATTTTCTTCTTCCTTTCTATTTTCTATAAACCTATCTTCCAGGCTCTAGTTCTCTGGATCGGCTCGATTTGCTTAATTCATATCAGAGAGGTCCTGTAATATTTGTCCTTCAATGCCTGGCTTGCTTCACTCAACATAAGGTCCTCAAAATTCATCCATGTTATCCATGTGTTACTACTGTATTCCTTCCTACAGCTGAGTAATATTCCATTGTATGTATATACGACATTTTGTTTATCTATTCATCTGTTGATGGGCATTTGGGTTGATTCCAACTTTTGGCAATAGTGAATAATGCCACTATGAACATTAGTGTGCATATATCTGTTCATGTCTTTCCTTTCAATTCTTCTGGGTATATACCCAGCAGTGGAATTGTTGGGTCTTATGGCAGATCTATAGTTAGTTTTTTGAGGAATCACCCATTGATCCTCCACAATACTGCACCATTCTACTTTCCCACCAACCAGGGAATGAGAGTTCCCATTCCTAAACATCCTCTCCAACACTTGTAGTCCTCTGTTTTTTTAATGACCACCAGTCTAATGGGTGTAAGATGCTATCTCATTATAGTTTTGATTAGCATTTCCCTAATAGCTAGTGATGTTGAGTATCTTTTCATGTGCATTTTAGTCATTTGTGTTTCTTCTTTGGAGAAATGTTTGTTCGAATCACTTGCTCATTTCTTAAATGGATTGTTTGTCTTTTTATTTTCAAGATATAGGATTTCTTTATATATGCTGGATATTAGGCTCTTATCAGATATATGGTTACCAAATATTTTCTTCCATTGGGTAGGCTGTCTTTGCACTTTCTTGACAAACTCCTTTGAGATGCAAAAGGTTTTCATTTTGAGGAGGTCCCATTTATCTATTTTTTCTTTCACTGATCATGCTTTGCATGCAAAGTTCATGAACGCATTTCCTATTACAAGGTCCTGTAGATGCTTCTCTACATTATCTTCTAAGGTCTTTATGGTCTTGGCTCTTATATTTAGATCTTTAATCCATCTTGAGTTGATTTTTGTAGGATGGTGTTCTTCTCTCATTCTTTTCTATATGCATATCCAGTTCTCCAAGTACCATTTGTTGAAAAGGCCATTCTCTGCCAGTTGAGTGGGCTTGGTGGCCTTGTCAAATATCAGATGACCATATATGCAAGGACCTATATCAGAACTCTCAATTCGGCTCCATTGGTCAGTATCTTTAGTCTTGTACTAATTCCAAGCTCTTTTGACCATTGTAGCTTTGTAGTATGTATTAAAGTCAGGTAATATAATTCCTCTGATTTCATTTTTCTTTTTCAATGTGTTTTTGGCTATTTGAGGCCTCCTGCATTTCCCAATAAATTTCATAATTAGTTTTTCCAATTCTGTAAAAAAATTTGTGTTGATCTTTATTGGGTTGCATTAAATCTGTAGATTATACATAGAAAGCCCTGAGAAATCTACAACAAAACTTCTAGAACATATTAATGAGTTCAGTAAAGTCACAGGTTATAAGATGAAAGCACAAAAATCAGTAGCATTTCTATACACCAATAATGAGGAATCTGAGGAGGAAACTAAGAAAAAAATTCCATTTACAATAATAACTAAAAACATCAAATACCTAGGAATAAATTTAACTAAAGGCATAAATGACTTATACACAGAAAACTACACAACAATTTTAAATGAAATCAAAGAAGACTTAAATAAATGGAAGAACATTCCCTGTTCACAGATAGGAAGACTAAATATCATTAAGATGTCTATCCTACTCAACACATTTTGAGGCAAAAATTTTGTCCTGGTGCTCATCATTTGTTTCATATTCAATGTGCAAGCTTAAACTTGTCAGTTTTGGTTGCCTCATGACTTGCTAACTTTCCAGCTGAAACAAAGGTCACACATTAGCCACACGGTAGCTCTTGCCCTGTGCACATCCCATTGCTGTCTTATCTTAGCTTCTGAGGTCATTTTGTGTATTTTGGGAGTTTTTTCTCATCCAGAGTCCTAAGAAAATGAGCAGTGATAGTCCAGAACAGCTCTGGTCCATGAGCTGGATGACCATTGAGCACCACCATTGAGCAAAGAAAGAAATAATAGGTAAATATGAGAGCAGTATTTGCATTACTGGTCTTACTAGGGAATACGGTATGCCTAGAGAACAAAGAAGCAATAAAAAGGCTGTTGTTGCAAACGGAGTTAAAGCAGTAATAAAGCAGCATTCCCAAACACTAGAGGATGTTGAAAAGCTGTTATTAATTTAGGTCAATGAGAAGCAGTTAGTGGGCAACTGTATAACGGAATTCATGATATGTGAAAAAGAAAAAGTGTTGCATGCCGAACTTTTGGAAAACAAACTGTAACTGAGTCTTGAGGGTGTTGAAGTTTTTTAGGCCAACCTTGGCTGGTTTGATCATTTTAAAAAGAGGACCTGCATCCATAGTGTCATGAGGCAGGCAAGGCAGCAAGCGTTAGTAAAAAGGCTGCTGATGAATTCTTCAGTGGATTTCAAGACTATGTAGAGGCTGAGGGTTTTATTCCCCACCAGGTTTTTAATTGTAATGAGAACAGTTTTTTGCAGGAAAAAATGCCAAGTAGGATCTATCTCACAAAAGAGGAAGAAGGCATTACCAGGCCACAAACCAATGAAGGACAGGCTCACTCTATTGTTGTGTGGAGAAACGAGTGGTAACTTAAATCTCAAGCCTTTACTAGTCTATCATAGTGAAAAGAAGTATAATGCCATGAAAAGCAAACTCCATGTGATGTGGAGGGCAAACAGCAAAGCTTGGGTCACGAGGCAATTTTTCACTGAGTGACTAAATGAAGTGGCTTGGTCCCTCAGTGAAAAATATTTGCTGGAGAAAGATTTGCCTCTTAAAGCTCTCCTACTTTTGGACAGTGTGCCTACCCACCTTCCAGTCTTGGATAACAACTTACTGGAGGAGTTCAGCTTCATCGCCCTAAGCTTCCTGCCCCCCAATTCTCCTCCTCTCATCCATCCCATGGACCAGCAGGTCATATCAAACTTCAAAAGGTTTGAAGTTGAAGTTTGGTTGTACACCAAGGCAGTTTTCCAGAGGTGCTTTGAGATCACCTCTGATGCCCAGTTGACCCTCGCAGAATTCTGGAAGGAGCATTTCAATATCCTGCACTGCCTTAACCTTATTGATAAGGCCTGGAATGTAGTCTTTTAGGACAATGAATTCAGCATGGAAGAGTTTGTGGCCAGAAGCTGTGACTAAGAGAGACTTTGAGGAGTTTGAGGCTGGCCCCAAGCCTGCAGGTGCAGAGGGTACAGTTGTGCAGGATGTTGTATCTTTGGGCCAATCCATGGGTCTGGAGGCCAACACTGCTGATGTTGAGGAGTTAGTGGAGGAACATCGTGAAGAGCTCAGCACTGAGGAGCTGCAGGAACTACTGAAGGAGCAGCAACAGGAGGTGCTGATGAGATTTTTTTCAGGTGAGGAGGAGATAAGGGAGGATGTCCCCAGTTTCATGATTTAAAAAAAATGTGTGCAAAATGGGCAGAAGTTCAAAACTTTGTGGAGAAGTACCATCTGGACAAAGCTCTGACAAGAAGGAATGTGAATTTATTGGATGACCAAACAATTTCACACTTTCGAGGAATTTTCAAAAGAAAACAGTAGCAGTCCTCATTGGATAAGTTTTTAGTGAAGTTGACAAGTGTGTCAGAGTCTGTGGTGCAAGCTGAAAAAGGCAGAAAAGAGAAAGAACACCGGAAGCGTACTACCCGATGTTCTATTGGAGGGGGACCCTCCTTCCAAGCAACACCCCATGTAACCTCTCCTCCATGCCACTCTCCTTCCACCATCCCATTAAGCCATGGTACATGTAAAGTTTTTTACTTTATTTAATCTATTTATTAATTTTTAGGTTTATTTCTCATGGAAAGTAATAATATACAACCTTATCTTTTTTACACATTACCTTTAAAATGTGCATTGTCTTTGGTTTGGGAATGCATTGTTTACTTACATTATTCGTCATGAGAAAAATTTGTTTGTTATTCCTCCTGTCTCCTGGAACCAATTAATGATGAGTACCGAAGCACCGTTGTATTCAACTTCTTTAGAAACTGCCAAACAGTCCTCCACATTGGCTACACTGTTCTACATTCCCACCAACAGTGAATAAGCATTCCTATCTCTCCACATCCACTCCAACATTTACATTTTTCTGATTCTTTAATAGGTGTGATATCTTGTTGTAGTTTTGATTTGCATAGCAATTTAATATCGCTAGTGATATTAAACACTTTTTCATGAGTTGCTTTGCCTTTCGTATTTCTTCTTTGGACAATTGTCTTTTCCAGTCTTTTGCCCATTTTTTTAATTGGATAGTTTGTCTTTTTATTGCTAAATTGTCTAATCTCCCTATATATCATGGATATTAAATCCTTATCAGATATGTGAGTGCCAAATATTTTCTCCCATTGAGTAAGCTGCCTTTTACCCTGTTGACAAAGTCCTTTTTTTTAAGATTTTTTTCTCTCCCCTTCCCCATACCCCCCACCCCCAGTTGTCTGTTCTCTGTGTCCATTCACTGTGTGTTCTTCCGTGCCCGCTTGTGCTCTTGTCAGCGGCACCCAGAATCTGTGTCTTGTTTTTGTTGCGTCATCTTGTTGCATCAGCTCTCCATGTGCGCGATGCCATTCCTGGACAGGCTACCCTTTTTTCACGCTGGGTGGCTCTCCTAACGGGGCACACTCCTTGCACATGGGGCTCCCCTACACAGGGGACACCCCTGCGTGGCAAAGCCCTTTGAGGTACAAAAGTAGCAAACTGCATTTTAAACTCCAATGAACTGGAGGATTGTGGAAAGTTGGCAGAGTAGGAAGCTTCAGGATTAAGACCCGCCCCCCCCCCCCCCAGAAATAAGCAGGCAGGAACTGTCTGAAACAAGTTTCAAAACTCCTGAGTCTAGTAGAACTCTATTCATCATTCAGGGAAGAATGGGAGGAAGAGGCTGGTAAAGCATGGTGAGGACTAGTAAATTCCTCTCCCCAGGAGTGGTTACCAGTGCCCATACCCCACTCCCATGGCAAGCCATTGGGTCCAGCCACTGGCTAGCTTTCTGATGACAGAAAGGGACACAAAAATCCACGTACCCGAGATCAGGGGTGGCATGGCTGATAGTGGTTTTTGATTAGCAACTTTGGATATCTGGGGGCTAGCTCTAAGGGGGGGGGCATTGTTCCAACCCATCCCCAAAGGCAGGTGAGGAGACTTTAAAGAGGCAATGCTTCCTCAGAGCTACAAGGCACAAGTTCAAGGCTGCATTACTGGGCAGGTCAAGAAAGCTCAGCTTTGGGGCACCCTTCCTGATCCCCTTCCCAGGCTAGTTTGGAGCCAGTCTGCTCCCCATTCATGGGTCCCAGACCTTACTCCAATTGGGAAAGACTGACTTGGGAAACTTCTCTCCTGCAAGCAAAAGCTGCTTGAAAAAAATATAATTAACTATTGAGGCAGATGGCCTGGGGCAAAGGATTACATGCTTTAAACATCCAGAAGAGGGAGTAGGTCTGTCTCCTGGGAAATAGAGGGAGCATTCAAACTCCTGGAAACAGGGGAATTCCAAAGCAACTAATGAGCACAAGCCCAGGACAAGACAAGCCAAAAAAGACAAGGAGAGCCGTGCACTTTGCATCCCCCTTGGCAGACTTTCCTGACAGGATGACTGACACTCAGGGCTGACACTTAAGGAAATATCTGTCACACCACCAAAAATAAAGGAACAGACATCTTAGAATAAATCCCAGAGTTAACATTTTAAAATATTAAAATATATAGAGTGCAAAAAGAGTACAAGACAAAGAAATAGGAAATTATGGCCTCTCCAAAGGAAGAGGATAAAAATCCAGAAAACACCAAACACAAGGAAGCTAGAACTCAACAGCAGAGAAATGAAAAATTCACAAACATGTAAAAATGAAACAATATACTCTTAAACAACCAATGGGTTAAAAAGGAAATCACAAGGGAAATTGGGAAATATTTTTGAGGTGAATGAAAATGAAAATACAATATATCAAAACGTATGGGACATATAATTAGCACAATACTTGATAAAAATATGTTCCAGAGACTTAAATATTTCATCCATCCATGTGCCAGTTGAGCCCTGAATTTCAGGAGAATTGCAGCACCTACTCTCCAGTTCATTGGACTCACCCAGGACAACTAACAAGGAGATGATGATGGACAATGCCCATCCCAAGGAACAGAGAATGTCTGCAGCTGCAAGCAAGATAACTCTATCTATCTGCCCCATGGGATCTAAGCCCCTTCTCAATTAAAGGGAGAGTGGGCATCACTGTCCCAAAATCCTCAAGACCGGGGAATGAACAATGGACTAGAGTAGACTTATTATTATTCTACTATACATATATTATTATTCTAGCAATGGAAGAACTCTTATCATTGATGTAAAGACAGTGGCCACCAAAGGTTCTGAGGGATGTGAGAGGGAAAGAAAAGGTATAATATGGGGACATTTTAGGGACATTGGATTTGTCCTGCATGACATTGCAGTGACAGATACAGGCCATTGTATATTTTGTCATAACTTAAAAAATTATGCAGGACAAAGTGTAAACTATAATGTAAACTGTAATCCATGGTTAGTAGCTATGCTTCAATATGGGCTCATCAGTTGAAACAAATATACCACACTAATGAAGGATGTTGTTAATGTGGGAAAGAGTGGGAGGGGATGGGAGTAGGGCATATGGGAATCCCTTATATTTTTTTATGTAATATTCATGTATTCTAAAGCTTCTTTAAAAATAAAAAAAAAATTAATTATTAAAAAAAAGCTTATGGGATGCAGCAAAGGCAATGCCTAAAAGGAAATTGACAGCTTTAAATTCTTATATTAAATAAAGAATAGTGGGGAAGCGGTTTTGGCCCAGTGGATAGGGCATCCATCTACCACATGGAAAGTCCCAGGTTCAAACCCCGGGCCTCCTTGACCCGTGTAGAGCTGGCCTATGCGACGAGTGCTGATGCGCACAAGGAGTGCCCTGCCACGCAGGGGTGTCCCCCGCGTAGGGGAGGAGCCCCAAGCGCAAGGAGTGCGCCCCGTAAGGAGAGCTGCCCAACACGAAAGAAAGTGCAGCCTGCCTAAGAACGGCACCTCCCACACGGAGAGCTGACACAACAAGATTACGCAACAAAAAGAAACAGATTCCCATGCTGCTGACAACAACAGAAGCGGACAAAGAAGAAGACGCAACAAATAGACACAGAGAACAGACAACTGGGGCGGGGGATAGGGTGGGAGGGAAAGGGAGAGAAATAAAAAAATAAATCTTTAAGAAGAAAAAACAAACAGTGGAGTAGAAATAGCTCAAATGGTTGAGCACCTCTTCCCATGCACCTCTTCCCATGTACAAAGTCCCAGGTGCTATCCCTGGTACCTCCTAAAAAAACAAACAAAGGTAGAAAACAAATCTCATTGGGGAATGGATGGAGCTCAGTGACTGAGCACCTGCTTCCCGTGTATAGGTCCGGGGTTCAACCTGTAGCAGTTTGATATGGTTATGAATTCCAAAATTAGATACTGGATTATGTTTATAAGCTGGTCTATACCTGGGCGTGATTAAGTTTGATTAGGGCTATGATTGGGCCACATCATTAGGGCATGGTGTGGGGACTCACAGATAAAAGGCCTGGCCAAGGACAGTGTCTGAGGGTTTTCGACGTTGGAGTTTGATGCTGAAGCCTTAAGCTGGAGCCCTGAGAGGTAAGCTCATAGAGGAAAGAGAAGCAAGCCTCAGGAAGAGAGGAATACTGAGCCCAGGAACAAGCAAGCCCGGGAAGAGAGGAGCCCTGAACCCAAAGAGAAGCAAGACCCTGGAAGAGAGGAACCCAGGAAGCCTGAACCCTCACAGACATCGGCAGCCATCTTACTCCAATCCATGAAAATAGACTTTGGTGAGGGAAGTAACTTATGCTTTATGACCTGGTGTCTGTAAGCTCTTACCCCAAATAAATACCCTTTATAAAAACCAACCGATTTCTGTTATTTTACATCAGCACCCCTTTGGGTGACTGATACAAATCCCCAGGACCTCCTAAAAAAATTTTTTTTAATTAAAAAAAAACAGAAGTAGAAGAAGAAATATTTCAAATCAGAGACCTAACTCAAAACTGGAAGAACTAGAAAAAGAAGTGTAAACTAAACCTAAGCAAGCAGAAGGAAGGAAATAAAGATTAGAGCAGAGATAAGAGAAATTTTAAAAAAGAATAGAAGCAACAAAACCAAAAGTTGTTTTTTGAAAAGATTAATAAAATTGCAAACCTTTAGCTAGACTGACAAAGAAAAAAGAGAAGTCACAAATAACTAAAATCAGAAATGAAAACGGGACATCACTACCAAGACCACTGAAATAAAAGATGACTGTAATAGGATACAATGAACAACCCTATCCCAAATTAGATAACCTTGATGAAATTGACAAATTCTTAGAAACACACGAACTAACAATGACTCAGGAATAAAAGATTTCAACAAACAAGCAACTAGTAAAGAGATTAAATTAAATCAGTAATCAAAAACCTCCCAACAAAGGAAAACCTAGGAGCAGATAATTTCAAAGGGCAATTCTACCAAACATTCCAAAAAGACTTAACACTGATCCTGCTCAAACTCTTTCAAAAAGTTGAAGAGGAGGGAACACATTAATTCATTCTATGAGGCAAACATCACCCTCATACTCTAGCCAGACAGAGATACCACAAGAAAAGAAAATAGTATTATAAAAGAAATAATCTCATATGAATATAGATGTAAAAATCTGCAAAATATTAGGAAACCAAATCCAACAGCACATTAAAAAATTTATACACAATAATCAGGTGGGATTTATCCCTGGTATGCAAGGGTAGTGCAACATAAGAAAATCAATTAATGTAATATACCACATTAACACAATGAAGAAAGTAAACGTATTTCAATTGATGTAGAAAAGGCATTTGACAAAATCCAATACCCCTTCTTGATTTAAAAAAAAAAACACCTAGAAAACTCAGAATAGAAGGAAATTTCCTCACCATGCTAAAGGGTATATATGAAAACACCACAGCTAAAATCCTACTTAATGGTGAAAGACTGTCACCACTGCTATTCAACACTGTAAAAGAAGTGCTTGGAGAGCAAGTGGGCCAGAAAAAAAAAATCCAAATTAGAAAAGAATAAGTGAAACTTTTCCAATTTGTACATGTCATGATCCTATATACAGAAAACCCTGAAAAATCCACAGCAAAGAACCTAGAGCTAATAAATGACTTTAGCAAAAGGGCAGGGTACAAGATTAACAATCCAATAATCAGTGTTTCTATATACTAGATAATGAGCACTCTGAAGAAGAAATTTTTTAAAATTCTATTTACAGTAGCAACAAAAAGAGTCAAATATCTTAGGAATAAATCTAACTAAGGATGTAAAGGACTTGAACACAGAAAACTACAAAGAGAAACCAAAGAAAACCTAAAAATGGAAAGACATACCGTGTTCAGGGATTAGAATAGTAAATATTGTTGCCAGTTTCTACCCAAGGCAATTTACAGATTCAATGCAAGCCTAATCAATTCCAACAACCTTCTTTGCAAATGGAAAAGTCAATCATCAAATTTATATGGAGGGGTAAGGATTCCCAACAGCCAAAGCCATCTTGAAAAAGAAAATTAAAGTTGAAGGAGTTACACTTCCCAATCTTAAATCTTATTACAAAGCCACATTAATCAAAACAACATATTACTGGCATGAAGACAGGTATATAGACCAATGGAATCAAATCGAGTGCTCACAAACCAACCCTCACATATATGGCTAACAGGTTTGACAAGGGGCAAAGACCACTCAATTGGGAAAGAATAGTCCCTTTAACAGGTGGTGCTGGGAAAACTGGACCTCCATCTGCAAAAGAATGAAAGAGGACCCTACCTCATACCTTATACAAAAAAAAAAATCAAAATTGATTAAAGACCTAAATATAAGAGCCAGAACTACCCAACTCCTAGAAGAAAATGTAGGGAAGCATCTTCAGGAACTTGAGGTAGGTAATGATCTCTGAGACTTGACACTGAAAGCACAAGAAACAAAAGGAAAAAATAGATAAATAAGAACATCATCAAAATTAAGAAACATTTGTGCCTCATGAGAATAAAATGGCAACCTATACAAAATGAGAGACAATATTTGGAAATCAGAAATCCAATAAAAGTTTAATATCCAGAATATACAGAGGAACCCTTCCACTTAACAACAAAAAGACAAAACCAGTTTAAAAAATGGGAAAATAGACATATCTCCAAAGGAGATACGAAATGGCTAAAAAGCACATGAAAAGTCACTCAATATCATTAGCCATCAGGGAAATGCAAACCAAAACCACAATCAGATACCATTTCACACTGACTGGAATAGGCTACTATTTTAAAAAACAGAAAATTACAAACGTTGGAGAGGATGCAGAGAAATAGGAACAACCAGTAATTGCCAGCGGGTATGTAAAATGGTGCAGCCACTGTGGACGGCTGTTTGATAGCTCCTCAGAAAGTTAAGTATAAAGTTACTATACGACCTCGCAATCCCGCTAGTAGCTATATACCCAAAAGAATTGAAAGCAAGGACTCAGACAGATATTAGCACACCAGTTTTCATAGAGGCATTGTTCACAATTGACAAAAGATGGAAGCAACCCAAATGTCTGTAATCAACCCATGAATAGATAAATAAAATGTGGTATATGCATACAATGGAATATTATTCAGCCATAAAAAAGAATGAAGTTTTGATACAAAGCAACATTGATGAACCTTAAAGATATGTTGAGTGAAACAGGCCAGACAAAAGGGCAAATATTGTATGATCTCACTTATCGGAAATAATTAGAATAAGCAAGCACATAGAGGCAGAATCTAGAATATAGCTTACCAGGGAACAAGGTGGGGATAGAGAATGGGAAGTTAAGGCTTAAAATGCACAAAGTTCCTATTGGGAATAATGGAAATGTATTGGAAATGGATGGTGGTAGTGGTAGCACAACATTGTGAACATAATTAACAGCACTGCAATATATATCTGAATGTGGTTAAAAGTGGAAGTGTTAGGTGGTAAATATGGTAATAGAATTTTTTTTTTATTTTAAATCCATGGAAGGGCACTATGCCGTGAACCCTAGTTTAAACCACGGATGATAGCTAACAGCACAGGTATTAAAATGTGCTTTCATTAATTGTAACAAATGTACCACACCAATGCAAGGTGTTAAAATAGAGTGGTATATAGGAATCCTGTATTTTATGCAAGATTGTTCTATAAACCCACAACTTCTCTAATAAAAGATTTTTTAAAAATCCAGTGAATCAACTTTCATTTCTAGCCAAGATGACATAATAGGGATTTGCCCTTCGACTGGAAAAAACTAAAAAATGGAAAATATATGAAACAACAATTTTCAAAACATTGGACATCAGACAATGAAGGAGAGTGATCCTTGAGGGATAAGAAACAAAAGAGTTCATGATTGCCAGCTGACTGCCGGGGGAGAGATTCCAAGCTTCGGCACAAGGAGAGGAGACCCATGGGCAGTATCATGTGGTCTTGTGAATTAAAGAGATGAAAATGGGAGTCTGGGGAGGCAAAAAAAGTAGCTGGATTTTGCAGAGTAGACTGCCAGAAATGAGAGAGATACCCAGAGAGAGAGCTTCAGAGGTCTACAGAGAATAACCCTCAAGTTCTCAACAAAGTACCAATCAGCATATACATGTGAGGAAACTGCCCAAAACCTGGCGGGGAAAGTTTTCCAAAAGAATTGGAGAGAACAATCCCCAGAGCTCCTACAGGCCTGGAAATGGTTTGTGTTTCCATCAGCCAGAGTGTAAAAACCTGGTAATTTGTCAGACATCAGGAGGGTTTTGTCTCAGTTATGGCTCTAAATTAAACACTGTTCTGGTCCCATTTAACAAAGCTTAAAAGCAAAACCCAAAATGATAAAATTGTTTCCAAGTAACTTAATGACTTTCCAGAACAAAACTTGAGAATATTTATAGGAAAATAAAATTCTCAATATCTGGCACCCAAACAAAAACTACCAGGCATGCAAAAAAGCATAGAAAGATGGCCCATAATGAGGAGGGAAAAAAAATCAGGAGAATTGCATCCCATCATCCATATGGAATCTAAGCCCCCTCTTGATATAGAGGTGGAGAGGACATCACCATCCCAGGGTCCACAGGATGGAGGAATACAATATGGATTAGAGTAGACTTACTGATATTCTACGATGGAACTATTGTGACTAGTAGTGGAAGAAATTGTAGCACTGATGTGGAGCAAGTGGCCACGGTAGTTGCTGGGGATAGGGAGAAGGAAGAAGGGATGTGATGTGGGGGCATTTTCAGGACTTGGAGTTGTCCTAAATGATATTGCAGGGACAGATGATGGACATTATATATCCTGCCATAACCCACTGAATGGACTGGGGGAGAGTATGAACTACAATGTAAATTAACCTCATGTGGTGCAGCAGTGCTCCAAAATGTATTTACCAAATGCAATGCATGTGGCACGACAATGAAAGAGGTTGTTGATATGGAAGGAGTGGGATGAAGGGGGGTAGGGGGCATATGGGAAACTCTTATATTTTTTGAGTATATCATTTTTTGTGATCTATGTATCTTCAAAAAAATACAATTTAAAAAATTGATGGGGTGCGGGTGGGGAGTGGGGCATATGGTAACCTCTTATGTTTTTTAATGTAACATTTCATATGATCTGTTAACTTTAAAAAAAGATTACCATGGGGAAAAAATGAATCATAACTGACCCAGAAATAACAGAGATGATAGAACTGGTAGACAAATACATTAAAACAGCTATTATAACTGCATTCCATATGTTCAAGAAGCTAGAGCAATGGCTCTCCACTAGGGGCAATTTTGTCCCCCAGGGGACATTTGGCAATGTCTAGGGACAATTTTGGCTCACATAACTCAGAAGAAGGGATGAGATTGTAACTGATATTGTCAACCTAGAATTTTATGTCCAGCAAAAAAAAAAAAATCTTTTTAAAATCAAGGGGAAATAAAAACTTTGCCACACAAAAAACAAAAGAATTCATCACCAGCAGACTTGCACTACAATTTTTTTTCTGCATTTTTAAGCAGAAAGTGATGCCATATGGAGACCTGGATCTACACAAAGGACTGAAGAGCACTAGAAATGATCATTACATGGACAAATATAAAAGATCTTTGTTCTGTTTTTATTCTCCTTCTCCATTTCCAATTAAAGTGAGTACCTCACAGGAAGGCTTTAAAGTATATTGACAATATCTAATCTACCATCACAAAGTAGCAGGAGAAGGGAATAACTACTATCAGAAACTCAGCCCTAAACTTCTGAACACTGACCACATCTACATGCTATCAGATCAGAAAAAAAACTTGAATAGTTTAGCTTTAAACACTTTAATAGTCAGATGATTAAGGCATGGCTAATTCAAGAAAACATGCATGGAATTGTACTGCATGACATTGCAGTGACAGATACAATCAATTATACATTTGGTCAAAGCCTGAGAAAGTGTAAACTATAATGTAAACTATAGGCCATGGTTGGTAGCAATGCTTCAATATGTGTTCATCAATTGTGACACATGTACCATGCTAATGATAGATGTTGTTAATGGGGGAATGTTTGAGAGGGGAAGGGGTAGGGTAGGGAATCCCCTATGGGTTTTTTTCACTTTTTTAATTTTTTAGAGATATTTCAATTACATAAATGTTACAGAGAATGTATAGGGGATTCCCATATGCCCCATTCCCCACACCTTCCACATTTTCCCACATTAGCAACATCTTTCATCAGAGTGACACAGTCACTGCAATTGAGAAACTTATTTTGGATCATTGCCACCAAGCATAGATTATAGTTTACATTGTAGTTTATACTCTCTCCCATTCAACTCTGTAGGTTATGACAAGATATATAAAGGCCTGTATCTGTCATTGTAATGTCATTCAGGATGATTCCCAAGTCCCAAAAATACTCCCGTATTTTACCTGTTTTTCCCTCTCCCTAACCCCAAAACATCCATGAGTCACTGTCTCCACAGTAATTGTATTTCTTACATTGCTAGAATCACAAGAAGTCTATATTAGAATACTAGTAAGTTTATTTCAGTCCATAGTTCATTTCCCAATCCTGAGGACTCTGGGATGGTGGTGCCCACTCCACCATTGGGGCTTCAATCCCATACATCCAGTGGATGGACTCTCTTCTTTGCAATTGTAGGCACTCTTGGTTCTGCGGTATGTTGTTTGTCCATCATCTCCTCCTTGTTCATTGTCCAGGGTGAGTCATTGAACTGGAGAGTAAGTGTTGCAACTCCATTGAGATTCAGGGCTCAGCTGGCACATGGACAGCCCAATTTAAGTCTCTTGAATGTACACCTACCAACTCTAGTACTAATTATAGGTTCACATAGAAGGACAGAAGAGTCATGCATAGGGAAAACACTGTTAAGTCTAACTCAGACACACTGGGGAACATATATACCTGATTAGGCCCACTGGCAAGGGGTCAAATTCCTGAGTTATCTGTTCTGACTACAGTGTCTGGATGTCTCCATATCCCTGAGGAGCTTCTCTGTTTGGGATAGTATCTACTTTGGATGTCAATGAGATCCTGTTGAGATGTGCAAAAGCGCTACCTTTGGGATAGCCTCCCAACTCACTTTGAAGTCTCTCAGTCATACAAACTCATTTCTCTTTAGCTTTGGCCCCCTTTTGGTCAAGGTCCTTTTTTTCCCCAGATCTATTGCTTGTTGGCACTTGGTAGCAATCCCTTGGTGCGAGGGAGGCTCATCCCCAGGAGTCATGTCCCACACTTGGGGGAAATTATTGCTTTTATATACTGAGTTAGACTTGGAAAGAGGCCTCATTTGAGCAACAAGGAGGCTCCCAGTAGGTAACTGTTAAGAACCCTACATCAATAGGCTAAGTTTCCATTTCAAGAGCAAAGGCTCATGAGCTTTAGTCACCAATATCAAGGGTCCTTCAGTGGACCATCGTCCTTCACAAGTCATTGTCCCTGTACTTGAGACATTCTTGTTGTTCCCTTAGAGAATGTGGCAGAGTGGCCCTGGATAGAAACTTGATATTCTTTTGGTTATTGTGTGAATCTCCACCCACCATGACAATGCCCCATGAACATTTAAACACATTTATGTGCCCTATATGTATACCCAGGTAAACTTCCTCCCATGTATCTGCCCTTACTGACACTTCATACCAATGATCCTCCCCTGTTACAATTGCAACCCCTCCTCAAAAATGAAGTCAATAAAATAGCCACATATAATTAATAAGAAAATGAAATAATAATGATGGTTTTTTACATAAGTAAAATATAGAAAAAATTAAGAAATGAAAATAAAAAATATTTTTAATAATGAAAAAATATTTAAGGAAAAAACTTTTATTTTTAATATATTTTTTATTTATTTTTAAAAGATACAGATCACACAAAATGTTACTTGAAAAAATATAGGAGGTTCCTATATGCTTCACTCCCTACACCCTCCACTTTTCCCACATCAACTACTTCTTTCATTAGTGTAGTATATTCATTCCATTTGATGAATACATTTTGGAACCTGCTACACAGCATGGATTATAGTTTACATTGTAGTTTACACTCTTTCCCAGTCCATTCAGTGGATTATGGCAGGATATACAATGTCCTGCATCTGTCCCTGCACTATCATTCAAGACAACTCGAAGTCCCAAATATGCCCCCTTATCACACCTCCTTTTCTTTCTCCCTGACTTTAGCAACTCCAGTGACCACTGTCTCCATATTAATGATATAAATTCCTAGAGTCACAATAATTCTAGAGTAGAATACCAGTAAATTCACTCTAATCCATATTTTATTCCTCCATCCTGAGGACCTTGGGATGGCTATGCCCATTCCACATCTCAATTGAGAGGGGGCTTTGATCCCACATGGCTGGTGGATGGAACTCTCACCTGCAGCTGTAGACTCTCTTCATTCCTTGGTGTGGTGGTTGTCCTTCCTCATCTCCCTGTCAGCTGACCTGGTAAGTCAACGAACTTGAGAGCAGGTGCTACAACTCTGCTGAGGCCCAGGGCCCAGCTGGCACATGGAGAGCCCAGAGATTCGGGTCTTCTGGGCATATACCAACCCCAGTGCCAACCCCAGGTTCAATAAAAGGGATAGAAGAGGCATGTGTAGAGAAGTCACATCTGAGTCCAACTCCATCACACTCAGGAGTACAAATTCCAAAGTAGGGCTCACTGGCAAGGTACAAAAATCCAGAGCCATCTTTCATGACTGTAGGACCTGGGAATCTCTGTAGCCCACAACAGCACCACTACCTGGGGTTGTATCTACTTTAGTTGTCTAGGAAATCCTGCTGAAACGTGCATAAGCATGACCCCTCTGATGATCTCCTGACCATTCTGAAGTTTCTTAGTAATATAAACTCATTTTTCTTTACCATTTCCTCATTTTATTCAAGGTTTTTCTCCAGTTGCATCACCAGTTGTTGCTTGGGAGTAATCCCTCAGCACCAGGGAGGTTCATCCCTGGGAGTCATGTCCCACACTTTTTTATTTTTATTTGACATTTTTCCTTTCCTCACTGTAAGACTGCTGCCCTGTATGTACAGTGACATTTTCTTCCATTTATTCCCCCAGTGTCTTACTTTTTTTTCATTTGTTCTTCAAAGAAGTTTTAGGTCACAGTAGAGGCACATACAGAATACAGGAATCCCCTATGTTTTTGATGTTGCATTTATGTAATCTAAAACTTCTTTTAAAATTTAAAAAAAAGAAAAAAGAAAATATGCAATCACTATAGAAGATATTATTGTAAAGATAACTGCTTCTCTAACCTCATTTTCCACAGATCTCCTACACTCACCTTTCTTTTCCAGCCCTATCAAATAGCAACCCCTTCACTCCGGTAGACTGGGTTTATTATAGTCCTTGTCCAATACATCACAATCAAGCATTTATTGCCTTCATGACTAAGACTCTACCACCATCTTAACCTAAGACCTAGCACAGTAACTGACACATGGCTTACACACATACATACACACACACACAAATAGAGCATTAAATAAATAAAAATAAAAGGCAAAAGCTGAAAGGATGGGTAGATGGATAAAAGCATGAATAAGTCAATATAATTCCACTGCAAAGTCACAGGCATTAAGGGACATCAGTATTGGCAATCTGGCACAGAGAAGACAAATTCCTGTGCTTCCTCCAGTTGCAATTCATTAACCACATGGCAGTAAAAGAAAAGCTGAAGAAATAAGGCCTATTTACTTCACAGGTGGAGAAAATTTTAGAGACTTACCTTAGTGCTGCCGAAATGGCAAGTCCTTTGCTTAAGTAGCTCTAACACATACTATAGGTAGTAAAAAGGACTTACCAAATCATCCCATATCCCCATATGACCAATATGCATGCTGAAGGCAAAATACACCTTCTCCAAAACACTATGCTTGGAATTATCATTGGAAGGAGAGTTATACACATAGCCACATTTTGTTTTAACCCCACATTACAAAAGGGGGAGGGTGGGATTTCCAGAAAAGGTCAGATAGGATAAATACATATATAGATTAAATAAATAGAGAGTTAAAGCCAATGAATTTTAAACTATTTTGACCTAATTCCACACTTTCCCTTAAACTTTAATTTATTCTTTAAAAATAAAGGTTTTTTAATAATGATAAATGACTATGCAGCCATACTTCTGGTCACTATTTCCCCTAAACTTTCCTTTTGCATATTTATGTCCTAAAGGACTTGACATCCTTGGAATGTCTTAGAGTTTTTTCCAAGTTGTCATGCAGGATATACCAGACCAGAACTCACCAGCCCAAAACAGATTATTCCCTTGCTTTGCTTTTGATTTGCTTCTAATATTTATTTTCATCAAAGTGAATATGTGCATGCACACATATGTGTATAGAGTAGGTGTAAAGTAAACTGTATGGTTCATATTTTTACATTTCTGAAACCAGAATGTCTTAGGTTCAAATAAATATAGTAAGATTCCAGGTGTATCATGGAAAATGGCTGTTCTCTGCTTCATACCACACCATACCTGAAGCCTTCTCCACATAGGTAACCACATTTAACTTTTTAAAAGTTTCTTTTGGCAATTACCTCTATAATTTTGAAATTTATCTGGTTATTTTGTTATTCAATTTTAGGTCTTAACTATTGTCATTCTACAGTGGAACTTGAAGTTTCAACTCTCAAACTATGACTATCACCTCCACCCCTCCATTTGTCAATAAACTGTTCTTCTCTTAATATAGTTGTGGTAGACAGGATTTGAAGAATTCCCCCAAGATTTCCTTCACTATTGTATACATACCCTACATAATTTCCAGTGGAGCAGATATATCTTAAGTGATAAGGCCTCCACCTACCATATGGGAGGACTGGGTTCAATCCCTGGGGCCTCCTGGTGAAAAAGGAGGAGAGAAAGCATGCCTGCACAATTAGCCAGTGCCCACATGGCAACCGAGTGCCCGTGTGAGTGCCTGCATGGTGAGTCAGTACCCGTGCGGTGAGCTGAGTGCCCACACAAGTGCCCACATGGTGAGCCAAGTGCCTGCATGGTGAGCTGAGTGCCCACATGGCAAGCCAGTGCCCACATGGTGAGCCAGTGCCCGCATGGTGAGCCAGTGCCTGCACAGCGAGCCAAGTGCCCATGTAGTGAGCCAGTGCCCATGCAAGTTAGTCACACAGCCAGCAAGATGATGATGCAACTAAAGAGAGACGAAAGGGAGAGTCAAGGTGAAGTGCAGCAGAGACCAGGAACTCAGGCAGCACAATTGACAGGGAACCTCTCTCCACATCAGAGGTCCTCAGAATCGAATCCCAGTGAATCCTAGAGGAGAAAGATGAGAAAAGAAGACAAAAAGAGGGAAACGGACTTTGGCCCAGTGGTTAGGGCGTCCGTCTACCATATGGGAGGTCCGAGGTTCAAACCCCGGGCCTCCTTGACCCGTGTGGAGCTGGCCCATGCGCAGTGCTGATGCGCGCAAGGAGTGCCTTGCTACGCAAGGGTGTCCCCCGCGTGGGGGAGCCCCACGCGCAAGGAGTGCGCCCGTGAGGAGAGCCGCCCAGCGAGAAAAGAAAGTGCAGCCTGCCCAGGAATGGCGCTGGCCCACACTTCCCGTGCCGCTGACGACAACAGAAGCGGGCAAAGAAACAAGACGCAGCAAATAGACACCAAGAACAGACAACCAGGGGAGGGGGGGAAATTAAATAAATAAATAAATCTTTAAAAAAAAAAAAAGAAGACAAAAAGAGAAGTAGATACAGAAGATCACACAACAAATGGACAAAGACAGCAAAAACAGCAGGGTGGGGGAGGGGGAGAGTAGAGAAGAAAAAAATTTTTTTTTTAATTTCCACTTACATGCTGAGTTTGGCTTAAAGAGTGGACACATTTGAGTAACATGGAGGCTCTCAGGATGTAACTCTTAGGCACCCTGCAGCTCTAGGCCTCGTTCAAATTTCAGGTACACAGGCTCATAAGCATAGTTATCAGTAGCAAGGGCCCATCATTGGACCATCCTTCCTCACTGGTCTTTGCCCTTGCACTTAGGGGGTTGTTGCTATTCCATTGGGGAATGTGACAGAGCTCTCCAGGATGGGAACTCAGCACTCCCTCAGTTGTCATGTGTAACTCTTTCCACTATGACAACACCCAACAAACATCTGAATATATCTATATACCCTATATGCATGCCCTAGAGAACTCCCTCTCACCCATGCTTTCCCCATCAGTGACACCCCACATCAGTGCTCTTTCCCCTGCCATAGTTTAGCCACTGTGATCCAAAACTTCTTCAAAACTGACACCTAACATATTGCCAAATTCAATTAGTAAGAAAATGAAATAGTATTGACAGGTTTAAAGATTACAAATAGAATACATAATAATTTAGAAAAGCTAAAATAAAGTGAAAAATAAATTTGGGTATTAAAAAATGAAAAATATCATAAAACCTTGTTTTTGATGTTTTATCTTTCATTACAGTAATAGGTATTGCCCTGCATGTACAGTGGCAAGGCAATCTTCTCCATTCCTTCCACAGTGTCTACATCCTTTTTTTTTAATCTTTAATTTTGTCTTCTAAAAAGTTTTAAATCACAGTAAAATCACATATACAACATAGAGGACTCTCATATACCCAACATCAAACCCTTTTCCCCCTTCCCCAGCAATAATCTTTTTACATGTGGATGTTATATTTGCTACAGCTGATATACACATATTGAAACATAGCTACCAACCACAGTTCCATTATGGCTTACATTATGGCTTATATTTTAGACTATATACTTTTCTAAATTTCTTGTTACATTATGGTTTACATTTTCAACTATACACTTTTATAAATTTTTGGCTTATATTCATCGATGCAAGATTTTATGGAACACTTCCATTGCCCCCAGTTATCCCCTCTTCCCTCTATTCTATTCCTCTCTTCCTCTCCCCTCAGGGCCCACAGTGATGACCAAGCTTCACTGCTTGAAGGACAAGATTCATAGAAACTTACAACAATGATGACTCCCAGGGATGAGCCTCCCTGGAGCCAAGGGATTACTACCGTCACCAGCTGGTGATGCAACTAGAAAAAGACCTTGAATAAAAGGGGAAAATGGTAAAGACAACTGAATTTATATGGCTAAGAGACTTCAAAATGAGTTGGGAGGTCATCAAAGGGGTCACACTTATGCACATCTCAGCAGGATCCCAGAGACAGCCAAAGTAGATGCAACCCCAGGTACTGGTGCTCCTGAGGGCTACGGAGACACACAGGTTCTATGGTCATGACAGATGGATCTGGAGTTCACTGCCTTGCCAGTGGGCTCTACTTTGGAATTTGTGCTCCTGAGTGTGATGGAGTTGGACTCAGATATGACCTCTCTACACATGCCTCTTCTGTCACTTTTACTGAACCTGTGATTGATGCTGGGGTTTGTGTATGCTCAGGAGACTTGAATCTCTGGGCTGTCCATGAGTCGCTGGGCCCTGAGCCTCAACAGAGTTGCAACACCTACTCTCCAGTTTGTTGGACTTACCCAGGTCAGCTGACAGGAAGGTTAGAATGGCTAACTACCACAACCAGGGAACCAAGAGTGTCTACAACTGCAAGCAGGGGAATCACATCCATTAGTCATGTGGGATCTAAGCCTTCTCTTGATTTAGAGGTGGAGTGGACATTGCCATCCCAGGGACCACAGGATGGCGGAATATAATATGGATTGGAGTGGACTTAACTGGTATTCTACTATAGAACTGTTGTGACTCTAGCATCATTGATGTGGAGATGGTGGCAATAGGAATTGCTGAGGGTGGGGAGAGGGAGGAAGAGGTGTGATGTGGGGCATTTTCAGGACTTGGAGTTGTCTGGAATGATATTGCAGGGACAGATGCAGGACATTGTATATCCTGCCATAACTCACTGGATGCACTGGGGGAGAATATGAACTACAATGTAAACTATGGTCCATGTGGTGTGGCAGTGCTCCAGGTATATTCAACAAATGCAGTGAATGTGCCTTACTGATAAAAGGAGATGTTGATGTGGAAGGAGCGGAGTGGAGGGTGGGGAGTGGGGTATATGGGAACCTCATGTTTTTTTTAATGTAACATTTTGTGTAATCTATCTTTTTTCAAAAGACAATAAAAAAATAAAAAATAAAAATTTACAGTGGATTCACCTACCATATGAGAAAATGATGGCTTTTCCTCCCTTGAGCAGGTTATGCTACATGGCATGGTTGACCATAAGATAGGGAAATTTTCCAGGTGGGCTTCACATACTCATAGGAACCCTTTAAAACAGGGGTTCTTAACAAGGGGTCTGTGAGCTTAAATTTTTAAAAAATTATTCCTATGGAGATGTGTTGGTGCAGGTGTGATAGATAGATAGATGATAGATAGATAGATAGATAGATAGATAGATAGATAGATAGATAGATAGATAGATAGATAATAACTACCTTTCTGCTCAGCATAGCACGGAGAAAGGAGGTTGCTCTCCTCCATTATGTCAGGCAAAGCACTATTATTAAACTCCCTCTAGTTTAACAATTCTAAGACTCAGTTTCTTCATTTTCCCTACCGGCATCATAATGCCTAACTCACAGGGCGTCCCTGAGGCTTGAGTGAGAAAGTGTGGGCAAACTGTCAAAATGTCCAGCACGTGCCTGGCACATATCTGATGAGCAATAAATGCTACTGCGCCCACCCCATCCGCGCAGCCAGAGACGGAGGAGCGCGCGTGGGCGCAGCGCTGGGAGGCGTCCTCCAGGAGAGCGCAGTGCCGCGCCGGCGGAGGGCGCCCCCGCGCTGCGGGGTGAGGATTGTTTATCCCAGACAAGATCCACCCATCCATTTCCATCAGGCCAAATTCCAAAGCCTGTAAAAGCATTAAGGGACCATCCGCCTGGAGCCACGCCGGAGCTTCCCGACCTAAACAAGAGGCGGCTCGTTCCCGCGGGAGCCGGGTGCGGGGTGGCCGTATTTCAGCCGCCCTCCCGACCTCTGAGTAAATAAACGTGAGGCGCAGATACGAACAGCATTTTCTCCTCTCCCGAAGTCAGATCCGCAGATTCCTCCGTCCCTCTGTGCTGGGCAGACTGTAATTACAGGATATGTTAAATTTTCTTTATAGCTGATCCTGATGGTTGTTAAGTGGCCCACACCGCCGGCACAGCCCCCTCCCCTCTGGTCTACCGTGGGTAATGAAAACCAGATGCTTGTCTGAGGTTAATAATCAATACAGGTCTCATCCCAGTCAAGTAGGGCTCACCATTTGCTTGGAGAACACATGTTAATGGGTGATAAGCCGTGGTGGCCTGCAACCTGCCATCGGGGCTGCCACTCCCGAGCAAGATAAGCCATTTGAAACCCCCAGAGGTGACTGGGAAGAGAAATGAGCAACTGACAGCGACCGAAAACTTACCCAGTATGTGCAGTGTCTTTGGGTGTCAGAGTCCCTCCCCCAGGGGAGCTCTAGAGATACGGCAATTCGGATAGTTACAAGCATCTCTGCTGAGAATCTAATTACAGATGTTATTCAGCTTTCAGGCAAAATTCTTCTGGAATTCCTGAGCAAAGATGTTTCTTCCATGTAGAGGCAGTTCCCTTGCCTGGCCTGTAGATGTTTGCACAATATGTAAATCAGAGGATGAATCAATGAATTACCTCTGTTGGTATCCAACAGGGTTAGAACTGATTAAGTAGCATCCATTTTTATGGCTCTTAGAATGACTTTTTAAAAAGTGTTCTCCCCCGTCATCCCTTCCCTACTGAGCCAAACCAATTTGGAGAAGCAGAGGCAGGAAATGCATATTTCTCTCCACCAGTGTCAGAACCATGAAGGCTGAAGAGGTCTCAGCTCTCTGCCAGGTCTGCAGAATCCAAGGTCCTACTGTGTTTAAGTTGCCAGGCTGCTTCCTGCTTTGAATAGAGGTACATAAGACAGTTCTTGGTTTTACAGTTGCTGATCATATGAAATAAAAATGTTCATGAATAAAAATGATAACCCCAGGGAGAAAATAATATCCTGTTACAAAGATAAGCATAAAACTGCTTTGGAAGCACAAACATGAGATTCATTCTCCCGCAAGAGTAAATTGGAGTATCAGAGAAGGCTGCAGTGAAGAGATGATATCTGTTAGGCCTCAACTGATAATGTGTTCCAACATACACGTATGGCAAAAAAAAAAAACAGTCTATGGTGAACAATTGTGTTTTCAGCTACCTAGCATCCATTCCCCCTTCTTCTATACCTGCACCCTGATTTTCCCTTGGGAAATTATCATTCTCCCATTCCTGTTTGAGTTTGTCCAGGGTAACGATACAGGGCCCTATATCATTATTTATAGGATGGTTTGCATAATATCTTACTTCCAAGTTCCTATTAACAAAATAAAACAACCTATATCCAAGTACTTCTTAATAGCATAATGCTATTTTTTGAGTGCCTACCACAATATCTCATTTATTGTGCATAATAGCACAATAAACACAATAACATAGTAAGCAATGTTATACCCTTTTTACCCACGTGGAAACTGGCTAAAGACCTTCAGTAAACTCTCCAAGGTCACATAGCTAGGAAAGTCCTGAGATGCAATTCAAAGCCTAAGTTATCTGACTCAAAAACTGTTTGACTTCCTCAACATCTCCATAAAGACTCTTCCCTACATCTTTACACTTTATCCTCACTGTGGTCTGGTACAAATTTATTTGAAGGAAAATACTTAAACATCTCTCTCAACACAAGAGGTGCATGCCACTCCATTTATGGGATGGTACCACGTGTGGCCGTGGTCGGTAATGTATGCTCTTTGCCATAGCAAGGGCGGCTGGGAAGGATTCCAGCTTCACTCCCTGTGGAGGGGACTGTTCAACCTTTCCAGGCTGCCAGAGTTGGTTTTTGTCTTATTTGTGCCTCCAATGTTGAGTTTGAAAAGAGTTGAATTCCCAGAACATTAGGAACACCTGCATTCCAAAGAAATCCGAACATTAATCAAAACCAAATGTAAAGGATTTGGGGGCTGTGTGTCCTCACTATCACCCACGCGCAGTTCCTCTCCCTCAGAAGAGATGCTTGAGAGTTGATTACAATTTCTTTTTGATGCTGCTGCTAAAACCTTTGAAAAACATCACCCTCCTCTCTTCACAAGACAGATTATATTGGGCAATTTGAAATCATGATTACATTGCACTAATTTTAGCTAAGTCATGACATCTTCACAAAAGCATTGCTCATGCCTGCCAGTCACTGCTGATTGAGTCAAAGTTCACCCGAGTTTGGGAAAAAAGGAGAAGAACTCAACAGCCTCCTGTCCCGTAAATGAGCTGCTGTTGCATCAAGAATAAGGCCAAACCTGAGGCAGACAGGCCATTCATTTCTAGATGTACACTTTATTTTCAAGTTCTGCTGCCTCGCCTGGGATGCCCCCCAACCATCCCACTATCTGCTGGCTTCTCAGGTACGTGGGCAAGGTGGATAAAGGTGCAACCATTTTTTGTAACACCCCCCCACACACACACACCAGCCCCTACCAACCCCTTCAACAAAGAACAGGGTTCCAAGGACCCACCATGACATGGTCTTGGTCTCTCCAAGATTAGAGTGGGTCTTGTTATTCTTCCTGGATGATCTGCTTTGAATTACCATATAGCCTTGACAAACTTGTAGCATTCCACAAGAGCAGTGCCCCAGAGCTCTTTCAGAACATGCAATACCTGTTTTGGTTGTTTTGGAGCTAATTTGATTGCTTTTTCCATTTGCTATTTACTAAAGGACCTGAGAAGCTCCAAATAAGACTCTTGCAGCATGAATGGCTGTTTGCTGCTGCATGGTAGGACAGAGATTGAGGCACCACAGAGGCTCCCAGCAAATGGTCACTTTATTGCTTGCACAGCACAAAGGGTCCAGAGGAGCAGGGGAAAGACCCCACCTCAGCGGGTCCTCCAGGGAGGCCACTGCTCAGGTCACTGTCAATGGAAGGCAGCTCCGCATGCCTCTTTTTACACAGGAGATGAGGGACTGTCCAGGGCTGGTTCCCTGAGATCGCCAATTGCTCAGCAACTCTGCCTGCCTCTCTTTATGTCAAAGATGAGGGGCACAGGCACTGACTGAGTCTGAGCTTTTTACACTGAGGCTGGGGGTGGGGCCTCTGCCAGTGAGCAATGATTGTGCCCTGGTCAGCAGCTAGACTGATTAGGATTTACCACCTCCCCTGACTGCCTGCAATCTCTTGTGAAATAGAGACACACTGAACACCTGCACACAAACAAAAGTGAATGGAAACCTAACAAACACCTGTGCACAAATAAGCAAGAGGGCAAAGGGAGGGGGATAGGTGAGGGCTGGGAGGTGACCACTAAGCGTGTCATCTGACATCCCCAACAGCTCCCATCTACGCTGCTTCTTCATCTTCTGATAGTTATTCTTAATTGATTTGCTGTGAGGTAAAGAGACTTAAGTTATCATGCTTTGTGTTTTATCATGGCCTTCAGTATTGACCCTTCAAGGACTTCATGAACATCAATTACCATTCCCAACACAATGAGGTACTGAACTTGTCTAACGGTATTTCCTGAGCCTGGAAGTATTTGATTTGGTAGATGAATGGCAGCCCAGACTTCTATCTTTTCCCTCCACTAATGAGAACCACATTTTCATTCTGTCCAACTTTTCAGACTTCCTGAAAATTAAAAGAATACCAGTGACTAATATTCAGCTAGAATGTGTGTTTGTAGGGTGATCCTGGGATTAAGACTGGATCACATCTCAGCTTTGCCATTTCTGTGAGTTTGAGACCTTGGCCACGTCCTTTAACTACTCTGAGTCTGTTTCCTCATTGCTGATCTGAGGTTCATTGTAATAACTCCCTCTCAGGTTGTATGTTTTCCCTCAGAGGGGGCAGGAAAGCTTGTAAAAGGCTTGATACTGACATCACCATCAAGGTTGGCAAGAAATTAGCATTATCAACATTATTAAAGAGAAAAATTAAGGCCAGAAGACTTACTTGACTTCCCTATGTCCTTTCAACCAATCTGTGACAACTGCTAAGAAATAAGCCTAGATATTTAGAGTCAGCAATTAGGATCACAAGCTGCATGTTCATGTGCAACACCGGGTCTAGGCTAGATTCTCTATACACTGGAAGAAGAAACAGCTCCACAAAGCAAGACTTTAATGTGTTGCTAAACTCAATCTGATTAACTCAATAAATTCATCAACCAGTCCTTACTGGAAATATTATAAGCCCAGCTCTGTCCAGGTGCAGTAGAAGAGAAGACATGCCTCTTCTTAGAGAATTGGACATGTGAACCATTTAGTCACTGCCCTACCTTTAAAAATGGAGAGAAGGGCTATTATAAGGCTATTATCAAGAGAACTCAAGAATTTTGCAGAAATTGAAAACTCAGGCGTTACTGAAAGTATCCTGGGTCAATCAGGGGATACGGCACTCTGAGATGGAAATTATCATATGTCCTTTGGTACTGGAGCTTGATGGATCTATTACTTAGTGGGGTACTTTCCAGTACCTACTTCTTGTAGTTTTCACCATGCAAAAAAAAAAAAAAAAAAAATACTTGAGAAGAAAAATCTGATTGAGCTTTCTCATTGCCAGGATGGAAACTTGAGCAGAGGTCCACCAGACCACCTCTAAAGTCTCTGATCACCATTGAACTGCCTCTCCTGGGTCAGTGCCCCCTCATGTTCCAATCATCCAGCCCGGAGAGTCGCTGGATAGGGAGGGCTCCTGTTTAAGGAGCACTGTAGGGCTGCTTCCCTTGACAGAGACGGTGGAGGGGTCCATCTGCTTCAGACGGGGCGGTCAACTGGGCAGATACCATAACTTTTAGAAAAAGCCTACCTACATCCCTCTAACACCCGCATTTCTCCCCAACCACTCTTCCACACACACATACATAGAGAACTGCAAGAGTCAAATGTCAGTCCTCGGGGCTATGATAATTGGAGAATGCTTTCTAAAATAGATGGGAGGAAACTAAACCTTGAGGAATGGAGTGGACTCTGAATAGACCAAGAAGATTGAGACATTCCAAGTAGATACCATTGGTTGAGCAAGTACAGGGCTCCCAAAATGAGTTTCTGAGTAAGCAAATGCTTCCTTTAAGTATAACAGGTGGGACTCACTGCCTTCTCTTTCAAACTGGGAATAAAATAGTAAAGGGAAATCTGGCCACTTCTTATTCTGTAGTCCGTGTATTAATATAGCTGAGGGTCCTCTTGGAAATTCAACCACACTCAAAATCATGCTTTCTTCATTCTCTTGATGCCTTTTCTCTCCTCCCCAGTGCTCTAGCTACATGTAAGTTCCTAAGAACAATAGCAGCAAATAATAACGGATAACATTTATAAGCATAGGCATTATGCTGAGCTCTTTAAGTGTATCATCTCATGCACTCTTCATATTAAATGTGCATTGTAAAAGGGAAGCTCTGTCAAAGTTAAACTTTAACAAGAGGAGGAAGACTTCCCCAAGGAAGTAATATTTAAACTGGATCTTCAAAGATGGTGTTGGAATTCTTCTGGTAATCAAGTCTGGGAAAATCAAGTCCAGGCCATGGGATTAGTATCAAAGAGATAGGAACCATCATAGAATGTTCCAGAAACAGCACATCATTCAGCGAGATTAGATGATAGGGTCCTTGTGGAGAAGGGTAGAGCTGGAGCGAGAAGTCCTACATGGGGAGCTTTGTGTGTAATTCCTTTTTCAAAAAGCAAGAAAAAGCCATTGAAATGCTTTAAGAAGGAAGAGGCATTATCAGATGTTTGCATCTTAGCAAGATGATTTGAGACAGTGTGGACATGGATTGATGGAGCGAGAGACTCTAGGGTGGGCAGTTGAGAGGCTATCACCACAGTCTGAGAGAGAAATAAGGAAGAGTGAAACTGAGGAGACAGAGAAGAAAGGACTCAGTCAAGAGGTGAGTCAAGATTAATTATATTCCCTGCCTTGCAGGGCTTAGAACCAAAGAGGAAAGGAAAACCTAGCGAACACACACCCATGGAACCAGGTTGTGGGTTTGTAATGCCAAGGGGATGCTGGGAAAGTTCAAGAGAGGACTCCTGCCAGGGACCCAGGAAAGCTTCCAGAAGAAGTATTTGAGCTCCACATCAACACAATAGGTAGGATTTTAAAAGGCAGATATGTTGGGAAGCACGTTCCAGGAAGGAAGAACAGAAGCAAAGGCTTAAAGATTGGGGAGCAGAAGACTTGTTAGGGGGGATGGAAGAGTGGGATGGGCTCAGGGACACTCAAAAACCAATCTTGGGGAGCGGCTGTGGCTCAAGCGGTTGAGTGCCTGCTTCCCACAAGAGGTCCCGGGTTAGGTCTCCGGTGCCTCCCAAAAACAAACAATCAAAAAAATAATAATCAACAAGCAAACAAATGGAAAAAACAACTCAGGGACGCCCATGTGGCTCCGTGATTGAGCGCCAGCTTCCCACATACAAGGTCCTGGGTTCAATCCCCAGCTCTGGCACCTCAAAAAGAAAAAAAAAAAAAACACGAACCTTGCCGCTCTCTGCCCGTCCCTGATGGAATCCCGAGCAACATCCCGTCAGCTTTCCCACTCACTGCAGCTGACGCTCGCTTATGACGCCTTCTGAGCAGGGGAACAAGAAATCAGACCTGCACTGCGTGAAACACAGATCATGGTCTGACCTGCTCGGTAACCTGGGATAGCGCCCCCTGCACCGCCCCAGAACGCGCAGCGTGACGCTTCAAGAGCGGCGTCTGCGCAAATCTGCGGAGCTTCTTTAAGCCCTCAGCCTGCTCGACGCTCTCTTTCCTCGCTCCTTTTGCGCAAACGGCCCTGCCGAGCAGTTCAGTGTTTGCGGCCCTGTGTGTTCTCTGGTTGATTCAAGAATAAGTCTTCCGACCTTAAAAAATTAAAATTAAGAAAAGGTGAAGCCGGGGCTGTGGCAGTTGACGGTGTCAGTCGCTGTGACTCACCAGGTCCTTCTCCTCAGGGAGCTTGGAGCTGGGCTCCCGGCGCTCTGTGTCCCCCCACCAGGCGCCAGGGCAAAGCGAGCGGCAGGCAGGCCTGCTTCTCTCACTCCTCTCACCTCTCTTTATTCAGAGGCAGCCCAGAGAGCTGCGTAGCAGTAAACGAAGCTTTCTTTAATTCTCAGATGTGTGTGACTTGAAAAATAAAACAGGGAAGAAAATATCCTGAGGACGTCAGAGGGAGAGAAATGTGGAGAACAGATGCTGCTACTTGTTTTTGTCCCTGTTTTATTTTTTAATACAGAAAACATGGGTAATTTGGGAGAAAATCGTTCCAGCTTTCAAAAGGGGGGTATTTTATAGTTTGGGTTGAATTTCTTACATTTTAAGTTGTTTTGTTACTTACACTTCATGGAATCACAAAATTCTAGAGCAAGAATAGAACTGAGAGCTGATGTTCCTGTGCCTGGCCTTTCAGGGAATGAACTATGCAGACTAGAAAATGCCCTTTTCCTTCTTGGCACTAAGTTGAGAAAATCCACTCGTGCCCCATTTTATCATCTAAACTGTCAAAAAAATTTTTCTTAGGTGCAAATATCCATTCACTCATTTTATTCACCTAAGTATCGATTGAGCACATGTGCTAGATAGTCTGGTAGGTCCCAGGGAGGCAGACATGATTCCTGAGTTGCATTAATGATTCACGTTACAATAAAATGTGGTACAATAAGATGGCAGCTTCCAGAGGGCATGAAGCGGGGTGGGGTGGTGAAATAGGAAGGAAAACAAAGTAAATAAAATTTACTTTAGGAGGTACACCATTTTAGTCTAACCAGTGTAAATATAGAATGGCAATAATAATTGCATGTCATTCTTTAGTTTTAAAAAGATGGCCATAGAATTTCCTTCTGTCAGCCTTCATGTTACTCAAATGTGGCCAGTCTCGAAGCCAAACTCAGCATGTAAATGCAATGCCTTCCCCCCAGCGCGGGACATGACACCCGGGGATGAGCCTCCCTGGCAACGAGGGACCACTATCAACTACCAACTGATGATGCAACTGGAAAATGACCTTATACGGAAGGTTCAATGCGGATCAGCAGAATATCCATGTCTACATAAAATACCATGACTTTAAAATGCTGTTTGACCTAAAGTAAGGGGGAAATGGAAAGGAGAAATGAGTTTATATGGCTACGAGTTTCTAAAAAAGAGTCTGGAGGCTGGCAGAAGGTTTGCCCTCATGCACAACTGAGCAGAGTCAGAGAGACAGATAAAGCAGATACAACCCCCAGATATTGGTTCCTTTGAGGGCTAAAGAGACCCATGGGAGTTATGGTCATGGCCGATGGGGTTAACTACCAGGGCAGATGGCCCCTCTTTGGAAATGGTGTTTATGTGTGATGAATCTGGACTCAGATGGGATCTCCCTTCATAAGACTTTCATGCTAATGTGCTGGAGGTGCAGTTAATGTTGGGGTTTAAGATATATTTAGGGGATTTGAATCTCTGGACTGACAATGTGATAGCCAGATCCTGAGCCTCAACAGACTCCAGCACCTACAATCTGATTTATTGGACTTACCACACTCAGCTAAGATGGAGTTGAAGAAGGACAACCACCACACCATGGAGCCTAGAGTGATTACAACTGAAAATGGGAGGATTGCATCCAGCATCCAGGTGGAATCTGAGCCTCCTCTTGACATAGAGGTGCAATGGACACAACCAATCCAATGTCCACATAGAAGAGGTGGCATTGGATTGGGAAAAGTGGACATAATGGACAAAGGGTATGGGGAAAGGCAGGAAGAGATGAGAGGTGGAGGCATCTTCGGGACATGGAGCTGCCCTGGATGGTGCTTCAGAGGTAATCACCGGACATTGTAAATCCTCACAGGGCCCACTTGATGGAATAGAGGAGAGTATGGGCCATGATGTGAACCAATGTATATGAGGTGCAGAGGTGCCCAAAGATGTACTTACCAAATCCAATGGATGTGTCATGATGATGGGAACGAGTGTTGTTGGGGGGGGGGAGAAGGGGGGTGGGGGGGTGGGGTTGAATGGGACCTCACATATATATTTTTAATGTAATATTATTACAAAGTCAATAAAAAATAAAAAAATTAAAAAAAAAAAAAAAAAAAGATGGCCATAAAAATCTCTTCACTGATTTTCATAGCAACCATGTGAGGTAGGGCGTATGCCTGATTTATTTTTTTTATTTTTATTTTTTAATTGTCTTTTTTTAAAAGATAAATAGATAACACAAAACATTACACTAAAAAACATAAGAGGTTCTCATACACTCCACCGCCCTCACCCCCTGCTCCTCCACATCGACATCCCCTTTCATCAGTGTGGCACATTCATTGCATTTGGTGAATATACCTGGAGCACTGCCACACCACATGGACCAGAGTTCACACTCTCACCCAGTCCAGCCAGTGAGTTATGGCAGGATATACAATGTCCTGCATCTGTCCCTGCAATATCATTCCAGACAACTCCAAGTCCTGAAAATGCCCCACATCACACCTCTTCCTCCCTCTCCCTGCCCTCAGCAACTCCCGTGGCCACCATCTCCACATTAATGATACAATTTCTTCCATTCCTAGGGTCACAACAGTTCTACAGTATAATACTAGTAAGTCCATTCCAATCCATATTATATTCCTCCATCCTGTGGACCCTGGGATGGCAATGTCCACTCCACCTCTTAATCGAGAGGGGGCTTAGATCCCACATGACTAATGGATGTGATTCCCCTGCTTGCAGTTGTAGACACTCTTGGTTCCCTGGTTGTGGTAGTTAGCCATTCTAACCTTCCTGTCAGTTGACCTGGGTAAGTCCAATGAACCAGAGAGTAGGTGCTGCAACTCTGTTGAGGCTCAGGGCCCAGCTGACAAATGGGCAGCCCAGAGATTCAAGTCTCTTGAGTATGCACAAACGCCAGCACCAATCACAGGTTCAGTAAAAGTGACAGAAGAGGCATGTGTAGAGAGGTCACATCTGAGTCCAACTCCATCACACTGAGGACCACAAATTCCAAAGTAGGGCCCACTGGCAAGGCACTGAGCTCCAGAGCCATCTGTCATGGTCGATTTCCATATGAGGAAATGGAGGCTTGGGCTTTCAGATTAGTAGGTGACTTAATTGGGAGTCAGCATTAGGTCTGGCACTCAAGTTCTTGGACTCAGGTCCCTACTGCCTTTCTATTATTGTTTCAAAAATAAACTAATATTGGGAAGCAGATGTGGCTCAAGTGATCAGGCTCCTGTCTACCATATGGGAGGCCTCCTGGCGAAGACAAGTTGGCCCGTGAGGCGAGCTGGCCCAAGCAGAGAGCTGGCCCACGTTGAGTGCAGGCCCGAAATGGAGAGCTGGTGCCAAAGCAAGATGACTCAACAAAAAGAGACACAGAGGAGAGACAATAAGAGATGCAGCAGACCAGGGAGCTGAGGTGGTGCAAGAGACTGAACACCTCTCTACCACTCCAGAGGGTCCCAGGATCAGTTCCCAGTGCCACCTAAAGAGAAGACAAGCAGACACAGCAGACAATGGGGGGGGGGGGGGGAATAAATAAATACATCTTTAAAAATTAATTAATTAATTAATATTCTTGAGCACCTGTCCTAGTTTCCTAGGGAGTCAAAACAAAATATCACAAACTATTATATGGCTACGAGTTTCTAAAAAAGAGTCTGGAGGCTGGCAGAAGGTTTGCCCTCATGCACAACTGAGCAGAGTCAGAGAGACAGATAAAGCAGATACAACCCCCAGATATTGGTTCCTTTGAGGGCTAAAGAGACCCATGGGAGTTATGGTCATGGCCGATGGGGTTAACTACCAGGGCAGATGGCCCCTCTTTGGAAATGGTGTTTATGTGTGATGAATCTGGACTCAGATGGGATCTCCCTTCATAAGACTTTCATGCTAATGTGTTGGAGGTGCAGTTAATGTTGGGGTTTAAGATATATTTAGGGGATTTGAATCTCTGGACTGACAATGTGATAGCCAGATCCTGAGCCTCAACAGACTCCAGCACCTACAATCTGATTTATTGGACTTACCACACTCAGCTAAGATGGAGTTGAAGAAGGACAACCACCACACCATGGAGCCTAGAGTGATTACAACTGAAAATGGGAGGATTGCATCCAGCATCCAGATGGAATCTGAGCCTCCTCTTGACATAGAGGTGCAATGGACACAACCAATCCAATGTCCACATAGAAGAGGTGGCATTGGATTGGGAAAAGTGGACATAATGGACAAAGGGTATGGGGAAAGGCAGGAAGAGATGAGAGGTGGAGGCGTCTTCGGGACATGGAGCTGCCCTGGATGGTGCTTCAGAGGTAATCACCGGACATTGTAAATCCTCACAGGGCCCACTTGATGGAATAGAGGAGAGTATGGGCCATGATGTGAACCAATGTATATGAGGTGCAGAGGTGCCCAAAAATGTACTTACCAAATCCAATGGATGTGTCATGATGATGGGAACGAGTGTTGTTGGGGGGGGGAGAGGGGGGGTGGGGGGGTGGGGTTGAATGGGACCTCACATATATATTTTTAATGTAATATTATTACAAAGTCAATAAAAAATAAAAAAATTAAAAAAAAAAAATATCACAAACTAGGCGGCTTAAAACAAGAAAGAACCAAAAAACAAAAACAAAAGCAATTTAGGCCAGAAGTCCTAAATCAGGGGTATCAGGGTCATGTCCCCTCTGAAACCTGTAGGGGAGAATTGTTCCTTGCCTCTTCCAGCCTCTGGTGTTTGCTGACAGTCCTTAGCTTTCTTTGGCCTGTAGATGTTTCACTTTGGTCCCTCCCTCCATCCTTCAAATGGCCTTCTTCCCTCTTCTGTCTGTCCCTGTGCCCAAATTTCCCTCTTCTTATAAGTCTTTATAAGACTTCGACTCAGGCCCACCCTAATCCAGTTGGCCTCATCTTAAGTAACCACATATTCAAAGACCCTATTTCCAAATGAAGTCACATCACAGGACAGGAGCAGGACTTGAACATGTCTTCTGCGGGGCACAGGTCAACCCACAGCAGCACCTCTGGTGTCAGGCACTGGGCATGTTTGAAGTGTATGGCAGGATGGTACCAAGATGAGTAAGGCACAGTTCCTCCTTCACAAGCCCACAGCTGAGACGAAGTCCCATGCAATCACATGCAAAGAGAAAGTTTGTTTGCAAAACTACATATGCCAAAAGAGTGATACAGACAATGACTGGCACAGGAATCGGGGGAGGGAGAGATCTCCATACACCAAGAACTGGTGGACTTAGTCGGAGCTTAACAGAAGGCATGAGCTTGGTATTTCAGAATGGGGGTCAAATAAGAGAAGAAAAAGTAGAAACTAATTGTAAGTCCTAATAGTTAGAAGCATGGATTGCAGAGTCAATTTGATGTAGGTTTGGGTCCCAGCAGTCTCTCTGTTTGCTGGCTTAAGGCAGCTAATCCTTCCAGACTGTTTAAACATTAAATGAGATAACACACATTTTTCACTGTACCTGGCACACACTATTTCTCAGAAGATGGTGGAGAGGGTGGTGTTGGGGTGACGGTTAACATCATCACCACAACTCCCACTCCCTCATCCCCCCGCCAGGGAGGGGCCCCAGGGCAGCCTCCCGACACTGTTCCCAGTCATTGGCCCCATGTGCTAGTCCACAGGACTCCTACGAAGACAGGCCTCTCACCCGCCTTCTTGAGCCCCCATGTCTCACAAAACAAGCATCCCCCACAAGTGACTTTGCCTTCAGGTTCTCTCTGTTTTCCAGAACTCTCTGTGGAATTTCCACCCTCTAGCAGGACAGACGCTCTTGCCAATGACCTGGACGCCACCTGCCTCTGCCTAGGCAGACCCTCCGCAGGTGGGAATCAGGGATGCTCTGGCCCTAGTGTGCTCTCGCCGGAGGCCTCTCCTGGTCAGCTATTAGGGCATAGTTCTGGGGTGTGTTAATAGTAGACGAAAACTGTGGGGGACACAGCTGCCATGAAACTGATGTAAAGAAAACCCATGCAGCAAGACATGAAATACTGCAACTGAAATCAGTGAAAGAGGCAGTGCTGCTACTGAGAGCTCCATGGCCTCTGCACCCTGCCTGCTCTCCCTCTATGTACTGCCACCCCATACGCTCTCACACTCTTCTGACCCTCCTGGAGGAGGGAATGTAAGGTGTACTGAAAAGGACCTTGGCTGGGAGTCACAACCCTGGCATCCAAATCTGTGTCAGCCCGTGATGGGCTTGGGGACTCAAGTGAAGTACTGGAATTTTCTGAATCTTCACTTAAAAATGACTAGACTGAAGGGCCTTCTAGCTCTAACCCTCTGTATTTCTTTGCTGGTCTCTCTTCTCAGAACATATTTATAGACACACACATTCACACACACATATACACACGTATAATCAATCATCAGTAAATTACATTGTTCCAACTTTCATAAAAGTTATCCAACTCTCAGTTTGATGTTAAGAGCAAAGGAATTCTTACCTCAATGCTCTAGACAAGGGTTCTTTCTATAACACACAAAATCTAATTCAAAATTATAAGAAAAATACAGGATGTCAAAATAAAACTGGGCAAAGAATATGAATAGATAATTCACATAAAAGAAGTAGAACTAGTAAACAAATTTAGAAAAGTATTTTTCTTTATAATTAAAAATATAACTGCTAGTTAAAGTTGCTTTGAACTCTACCAGATATTAAGGTAAATTATAAATTCTCATTAATCAAAACAGAAGCTGAGAAGCGGATGTGGCTCAGACAATTGGGCTCCCTTCTACCATATAGGAGGTCCAGGGTTCAATTCCCAGGGCCTCCTGGTGAAAGCTGCAGGGTAAGTTGGCTTGTGCAGGAGTGCTGACCTGAGTGGACAGCTGGCACAGCAAGATGACACAAAAAAAAGAGAAACAAAGGAGAGACAATAAGGGATGCAGCAGACCAGGCAGCTGAGGTGGTACATGAGATTGAGCACCTCTGTCCCACTCCAGAAGGTCCCAGGATCGGTTTCTGGTGCCTCCTAAAGAGAAGACAAGCAGATAGAGAAGAATACACAGCAAATGGACACAGAGAGCAGACAGCAAGCACAAAACAATGGGGGAGGGGGGACAGAAGGAAATAAATAAATGTTTAAAAAAAAAAACAAAACAGAAGCTGCTATACCTGGAAGGAACATATAGAACAATGGGACACAAAAGATAAAGGTGGCACCAAGGACCAATGACAGAAGATAGATCATTTAATAGGTATTTTCAGAAAAAACAGTTTCAATATAGATAAAAATTAAGCTAGGTCCCTACATTATATTACATATGAAGGGATATGAAGGAATTAAAAACCTAAATGTGGATGAAAAACTATAAAGTAGATGTAAAACTGTAGAAGAATATCATTGGAGCTCTATGGATAAAAAACATTTTCTTAGGTAAGATCTAAGAAGCACAAATCATATAGCAAAAATTGGCAGATTTGATGTCATTAGAATTATGGATTTCTACTGAATGAAAGAAAGCATACACAGAAGTGACAGACTGAGACAGATATCACAATTTTTAAGCTTAAAATAGAGTAACACCACAAATACACAAAACTGAAGTTCAACAAGGAAGATGGGAAACTTGTTAGGAAAATGGACAGATAAAAAGTCCATATACAGAATAAATAACACAAATGTCTAACAAGTTTAAGGAAAACTGCTCAAACTTACCAGTAATAGGAGAAATCAAATTAAAACAATAAACACAAAGTGATAACTTTAGTCCTCTGAGAGGAAAAACAGATGATAAGAGTGTAAACTGGAGCAGCCATTCTAGAAAAAAATCTGCCATTGTTTAGCAAAACTAAGTATGTTTATTTTTCTGACCCAGTGAATCCAATCCTAGGTATAAATCATGGAGAAATTCTCCAACAGGTCCATAAGGGGGCACATACAATAATGTTTCCCAGGGCATTGTTTATAGTTGCAGACAGTTTCAAGGCAACCCGGTTTTTTATCACTAGGGGAATTAATAAGTTATGGGCTGGAAATGTATGCAGTAGCATACACTGCAGCAAGAAATTTAAAAGCAAGGAAAAATCTCAAAATCATATGAAAAGCTAGAAAAGAATGAGATTTATAATGCAATTCCATTAATGTAAAATAAGCAATTTATATTTTTTAAAAGCATAAAGTAAATACATAGAAACCACAGTACACATTTTACATAAATATAAATTAAGGGCACATTAGAATAGTTTTCTACCAAGCATCTATCAGTGCAGATTCAGTCAAGAAAAGAGAAACCTCCAAGCAGGAGGGAACTTAATGAAGGGATTTAGGTTCTTTCCAAGCTCTTGGGAGGGGTCGGGGAGTGAAGGGCAGGGAAAGCCACCACTAGTTCCCGAGCTCACTACCAGACTTCATAAAAAAACAGGAAGTCGGTACTGTCGCCCACAAGGACTAAAGGAAATGCCACCAGTGGTCACAGCTGCATCAGCACCAAGGCAGGCGATTTATGAGAGAAAGCTGCGAGATCTCACATCTGCCAAAGCCCACACATCTACCTGCCACTTCAGAGGAAGAATAATGGCCTTCTAGTTCTGGTGATGGCATCTCTCCCTGGAGAAATATAAACTGGAATCCTTATGACAAGGGAATCTAGAGCACGTGATTCCCAGGCATCTAATCTTATTGCTACAGGGGGTCAACTGGAGCAGACACAATGCTGAATGCCAACAGACAATAGGACACCCTCAAAACTCATACACGTCCTTCTAATTTTAAATTCCAAACAACCATAATACTAGCAGCATGCTTTCTACCTAACATGGTGCAACTATCCCTCTTGAAAACAGACTTTCCAGCTTTGCACAGAAGTTTCCCAAGTATAACATCATCACTGTAACCATCATCTAGTTAGTCACAATCCCCCTCCAATATCATGTAATCAGTCTGAAGGCTACAAGCTTAATCACCAACAACATACCTTATATAAAGTAGCAAGAGAAAGCCAAAGGAGAAATGGAAATTGCCTTACGTACGAATACATAATCAAGAGAAGAAAACATGAATTAGCTACCACAACCATCATTTCTATAACTGATCCCCAAATCATAGCTGGTGTTCATAAGTCTCTTGTCCCACTCCCTACTCCATATTTCCTTTGTCTTCAGCTACACTTTAGCTGGACATGGTTCTTGACTAGTGCAGTGACCCAAAATGCTATTCCTGAAGAGTCTGAACCGTAATGGCCCTTCCTGTGGTGGGCTGCTGTATTCTTCCCTTAACTTTTTCACTGCCATGAAAGTATTAACAAGCACCCACAAAGAATCCCCTGGATTCCACACGTATGCTTTCTTGACCCTGTCTTGCCGTAGCAAGCCTATCCGAGGATTAGTCACATCAGACTGTACAGTCTTCCACCTACTTTGCCTCTCGGTTCAGTGACATAAGGAGAACAAAATACAAAACTTTTATGCCATTGTAATGCCTCTGAAGAAAGCTTTCCTCACTTGGGAACTAAGATCTCTAAGCCCTCAGGACCCAAATGTGCAGGCACATGAAGCACATTTTTGTAAGTCCTGTGTTGGGAATAATAGTTATAAGGAATAATGGTGCTGGAAATCACCATCTCTTCTTCCCCTGTTAGCTCCTAGACCAGAGTATTCTTACTCATGAATTGGTCACTGGTTCAAAGCACATGATGTATTTTCTAGAGCAGTTCTGTACCCAAACAAGCATGTGGATTTCTGTTGACATAATAATTGGGTTTTCATTAAGCCATACCAGCATTCTATAAAGTCAAATGCTTCTGTGAAACAGAATACAAAATAAGACCGGTGACTTTGGTGGGCATAAAACCATTACCACATTTTTGTTGCAATATTAGTTCCCTGGTCAAAAACAATACTATTTGGAATCCCAGATGTTGAATAAGATTTGCTAAGGCCACATATGGTGAAGCTGGCAAGATTACTACAGGCTAGAAAAGCAAATGTATGTCTGGAGTAAATGCCTATTCCAGTAAAGACAAAATGTAGTGCTATTCTTGGTGTAAGTAGTCCAATATAATCAACATGTCACCAACTGTCTGAGGAATGATGTCAGGCTCAGACGCAGAGTTGGATTTTGCTCTTAGAAGGTTGGGGATCCAAAAGTGGCACAAACCAGATTAGCCTTGATGAAGGGAAGTTTGTGTTGTTAAGTCTGTATATAAGCTCTGTCACTACCACTGTGGCCACTTTATTCATGAGTCCATTGAGCAAAAATAGTGTGGCCATGGAAAGAGGTTGAGTGATATCACAGAAAGGGTCATTTTGTTCTCTTCTTTACAGTAGGTGCCCTTTGGTGAGCTTTTACATGGGGCACAAATATCTTCTGACCTTTTCCCTTTTGGAGACCCGCCCTCATACCCCTTCTCCATACTTGTGTGTTATCAATCCTCCCAAGTCTCTGAGCATCTGTTCAAACTGCTAGTGTCTGCGCATGAGTAGCTTACATTCACACTTGTAGACATCCCTCCATCCAGCTAAAGTAAGCAATTACGTGAATTGTTTGCAGTTATGTGCACTGGGAAGATTTTCTTATATCTACTTAACCTTTGAAAGCCAACAATAAGTGGGACTATTGTGTTATAAAAATCCATTCCCCATTGCTAGCCTATCATATGGAACCATATATAATCCAAGTTCAAATTTGCTTTCTCAATCAACTGATCTTGAAAAATGCCCCCATGAGTTGATCAGAATAGATCCAGATAAAGGTAGAAATGCAGCAGGAGTATATATTATGGGTATATGAGTGATCTGCTCATGAAACATACTTGATGCCTGAGCACCTGCTTGAACCATCTCAAATATTACAACTTGAAGATATACTTCTCTTGTATATACCCAACACTATGGCTTAAGGAATGAGATAAATCCTAGCTCATGTTGAGCATCTCAGGTTGCCTGGTCACTTTTGTTTTGTTTTGTTGTTGTTGTTTTTAAAGATTTATTTATATTATTTTATTTCTCCCCACCCCCCGCCCCAGTTGTCTGTTCTCTGTGTCTATTTGCTGCGTGTTCTTCTTTCTCCACTTCTGTTGTTTTCAGCGGCACAGGAATCTGTGTTTTCTTTTTGTTGCATCATCTTGTTGTGTCAGCTCTCCATGTGTGCGGCACCATTCTTGGGCAGGCTGAACTTTCTTTTGTGCTGGGCGGCTCTCCTTACGGGCGCACTCCTTGCACATGGGGCTCCCCTACACGGGGACACCCCTGCGTGGCACGGCACTCCTCGCACGCACCAGCACTGCATGTGGGCCAGCTGCACACGGGTCAAGGAGGCCCGGGGTTTGAACCGCAGACCTCCCATGTGGTAGACGGACGCCCTAACCACTGGGCCAAGTCCGCTTCCCCTAGTCACTTGTTATATTATGATCAGATACTGAATACCTGTTGTAACCCAGTAATGAGTTAAGACCTGTTTGACATACAGCAGATAAGTGGGATCAGAAATTTCACCAAGTTATGGGTCCCAGAATATTCATGGATTTATCTCCCACCCTTTGATCTCACCAAGTATCCCACATCCAATCATCAAGATGCTAATACTATATATGATATCCAGTGGTATGGAAAGATAATCAAGATCTCTGCAGATTAAATAATGACTGAGAGACCTCTATCAGTTAAAAACAAATGGGTAGCCTAGGGATGTAATAGGAACTGAAAGAAAGCTAGAGAATAATTCAGGGACTGAATAACATAGCAGATGAGAATTGTGGTCAATCATACAAATGCAAAACGTCTGTGAACTAGAATGGATGTATGTCACTACTGGGAATGTGGAGAAGCATGAGAAAAATACAATTAATGTAACCTATGGACTATAGTTAACAGTAAAACTATGTGTTAATAATAGGAGAGTATGGAAAAAATATGCCAAATGTGTGCTAGGGACCATAGTTAGTGATAATAGTCGGATAATATTATCTCGTAATATGTAACAAATGTTCCACCACAGCGTGGTGTGTTGGTGAAGAGGTGTTGTACGGGAATTCTACACATGTGCATGATTGTTTTATAAGCTTACAATTTCTGTAATAAAATATTTTTTTTTAAAAAGCAAATAGCTTCTAATAGTTTTTGCTAATCAAAATAGAAAGATTTTCACTTCTGTGAAGATGGAATAGAAGGGCTTTTCCGTATTTCTCCTACTGAGTATAACTAAAGACCCTGCACAATGAATGTAAAACAAATATAAGAAGATCCTCATAGATGGATAGAAGGCAAACTGGCTGGGGACCTTAGGAATTGAGTAATGACATGGTGATATATCTCTGGGTTTTCTTTTAGCTTCATATACCCATACATGGAGTTGAAGAAGTCAGCAAAATGAAAACACCACTAAATCCTCACCCCCAAAAAAAAACACCAACCAAAGTTTGCTTTCTAGCCAAAGGATCAGGAAAGGGACAGGCTAGCGTGAAAGAAAAGTTTTTTGATGGTATGTGAAGTATTAATTGATATTCCTGTAATTCCACTGGCTTTTTTAATTTTTTACTTATGAAAACTCCATATGCCCCAATCATGCACTACCCCACCCTCGCCTCCATTCCATGGGGACCTCTAGTCTACTTTTTGTCTCTGCTTATTTGCTATTCCTAGACATCACTTATAAGTGACATCACACAACATTCATTTGTTGATGTACACTTGGATTGTTTCCCATTAGTGTATAAGTATCTGTTTGAGACGCTGTATTCTATTTCTTTCGGAACATACCTGTATTAGTCAGCTAAAGGGGTGCTGACACAAAATACCAGAAATTGGTTGGTTTTTATAAAGGGTATTTACTTGGGGTAGGAGCTTACAGATACCAGGCCTTAAAGCATAAGTTACTTCCCTCACCAAAGTCTTATTTTCACGTTTTGGAGCAAGATGACTGCCGACATCCGCGAGGGTTCAGGTTTCCTGGATTCCTCAGGGCTCAGCTCCTGTTTTCTCCACAAAGTCAGCTGTAGACTATCAGGGGAACAGTTATGTTTCTTTCCCCAGGGCTCCAGCTTAAGACTTCAGCATCAAACTCCAACATCAAAACTCCAACATTAAGAAACCCCAACTCTGTCCTTTGCCATGCCTTTTATCTGTGAGTCCCCACCCACCAAGGGGCAGGGACTCAACACCCTAATGACGTGGCCCAAGCAAAGCCCTAATCATAACTCAATCAAGCCCAGGTACAGACCAGATTACAAGCATAATCCAGTATCTATTTTTGGAATTCATAACCATATCAAACTGCTACAATACCTATAAGTGGGATTGCTGGATCATACAGTGTTTCTATACCTAACTCTTTGAGGAACTGCCTTATTGCTTTCCACATTGGCTGTACCATTTTACATTCCCACCAGTACACTAGAGTTCCAATTTCTCCACATCCTCTCCAACACTTGTTATTTTTCATTTTTTTAAATAATAGATATTATTGTGGGTATGAAGTGGTACCTCATTGTAGTTTGATTTGCATTTTCCTAGTGGTTAATGATATTGACATCTTTTCATTTGCTTATTGGCCATTGGTACACCTTGTTTCAAGTCCTTGTCTATTTAAGTTAATTGACCACTTTTTTTATTAGAGAAGTTGTGGACTTACAGAAAAATCATAAAGAAAATACAGAGCTCCCATATACACACACACACACAGTTTTCCCTATTAGTAAAACTTTGCATTAGTGTGGTCCCTTTTTCAACTGATGACATTGTATTATAGTTTACATTAGGGCTCACTCCTTGTGTCATACAGTTCTATGGGTCGTTTGTTTTATTCTAGTAACAAACATACAACTTAAAATTTCCCCTTTTAACTGCATTCAAGCCCATAATTCAGCGGTGTTAATTACCTTCACGATATTGTGCTACCATCACCACCATCCATTATCAAAACATTTCCATCACCCCAGACAAAAACTCTGTATCAATTAAGCCTTAGCTCCCCATTTCCGATTCTCCTCCCTGACCCCCAATAACCTGTATTCTAATTTCTGACTCTATGAATTTGCTTATTTTGATTTTTTCGTATCAATAAGGTCATATAATACTTGTCAAGAATCACTTGACAGCCAATCCCAGAACCCCACAGTATTCTAAGAGAAAGGACTGCCTTGGTGATACCTTGATTCTGGACTTCTACCAGCCTCAAAGCCATAAGCCAGTAAGTTCCCGTTGTTTAAGCCAACCCATTGCATGGTATTTGATTTGGCAACTAGGAAACTAAAACAGTTGCTTCCGTCTTTTGGCAATTGTGAATAATGTCACTATGAAAATCTGCATGAAAACATCTGAGTTCCTGTTTAATTTCTTCAGAGCATATACCTAGAAGTCAATTGCCAAGTATATAATAATTCTATATTTAACGTTCTGAGGAATCACCAAACTATTCCACAGCAGCTACACTATTTTATATTCCCACTAACAATGAATGAATGCTCCTATTTCTCCACACCCTTTCCAACATGTTTTCCATTGTGTGAACAGTAGCCATTCTAGTGGGTATGAATTACTATTTTATTATGATCGTGATTTGCATTTCTCTAAATGCTAATGATGTTGATCATCTTTACATGTGCTTTTTGGTCCCTTGTACATCTTCATTGAGCAAATTTCTATTTAAGTCTTTTGCCCATTTTTAAAATTGGGTTGATTAACTTTTTGGTCTTGAGTTGAACATTTTGTTCATATATTCTGAACATTAAACCCATATTGGATATATGGTTTCCAAATATTTTCTCCAATTCTGTAGGTTGTCTTTTTACTTTCATAATAAAGTCCTTTGATGCTCAACAGTTTTCACTTTCGATGAGGTCCCATTTATCCATTTTCTTCTTTTGTTGCTTGTGCTTTGGCTTTTGTAAAATCTAAGAAACTGTTGCCTAACACAAAGTTCTGAAGATGCTTCCCTATTTCTTCTACAAGTTTTGGTTCTTATATTTAGGTCTTTAATCCATTTTGAGTTAATGTTTTTATATGATGTGAGGTAGAAGTCCACCTTCATCCTTTTGCACATGGGTATCCAGTTTTACCAGTGCCATTTGTTGAAGAGAGTGTCCTTTCCCCACTGAGTGGACTTGACACACTTGCCAAAAATTACTTGGCCATAGATGTGAGGCTTTATTTCTAAACACTCAATTCTATTCCATTTGTTTGTATGTCTGTCTTTGTACAAGTACCATGCTGGTTTGATTACTGTGTCTTTGTAATGAATTTTAAGATTGGGAAGTGTCAGTCCTCCAACTTTGTTCTTCTTTTCCAAGATTATTTTGGGCAATTATGAATAAAGTTGCTATAACTTGTGTGCAAGTTTTTGTGTGGGCATATGTTTTCAATGCATTTGAGTATACCTAGAAGCAAGATTGTTGGATGATATGGTGACCTATGTTTAACTTTGTAAGAAGCCACCAAACTGTCTTCCAAAATTGCACCACTTTGCATTCCCATCAGCAATAAATGAGATTTTCTGTTGCTCCTTTTGTTGTTGTTGCTGCTGTTGCTCTGTCTTTTAACCAGCATTTGGTGTTAGATCTGACCTTTTTATATCTTTGCCCCTGAAGCCACAATTTCTAAGAGAATATTTTAGATCAGTCAACAAAGCTCCCTGGTTTCCTGATTGTGCTTCAGGTAACTTAAACTCTCCATTGCAGTGAGAAACCATTGTCCCATTCCATAGTTCAAGTACTCATTATTTTTGCAATTAAAGTTTACTACAACAGCCACTCAGTCACCAAAATCTTATTTTCCATAGAAAATGTGTTATAGAAACAACAGGTGATAATTTAAGTAATGTTTTTGCTGTTGCATGCCATGAATTACTGATATTCAAGTCACTGGCAAGTATGTCATCACTGCTTTCATATATAACCAGGGCAAATTTCCAACTTTAAAGATATGTTTCCTCCAACTACTTTTTTTTCTCTTTAGTTTTTTAAATGTTACATTCAAAAACTATGAGGTCCCCATATACCCCCACCCCCCTCACCCCACTCCTCCCACATCAACAACCTTTTTCATCATCGTGGCACATTCATTGTATTTGGTGAATACATTTTGGAGCACTGCTGCACCACATGGATGATGGTTTACATTGCGGTTTACACTGTCGCCCAGTCCACCCAGTGGGCCATGGCAGGACATACAATGTCCAGCATCTCTCCCTGCAGTACCACCCAGGACAACTCCAAGTCCTGAAAATGCCCCCACATCATATCTCTTCTTCCCTCTCCCTACCCTCAGCAGGTACCATGGCCACTTTCTCCACATCAATGCTACAATTTCTTCCATTACTAATCACAACAGTTCCATAGTAGAATGTCAATAAGTCTACTCTGATCCATACTCTATTCCTCCATCCTGTGGATCCTGGGATGGTTATGTCCACTCCATCTCTATATCAAGAGAGGGCTTAGATTCCACATGGATGATGAATGCAATTCCCCTGCTTGCAGTTGTAGGCACTCTTGGCTCCCAGGTATGGTAGTTGACCTTCACCTCCCTGTTATCTGGCTGGGGTAAGTCCAATAAACGAGAGGGTAGGAGTTGCAAGTCTGCTGAGATGCAGGGCCTGGTTGTCACATGGACAGTCCAGAGATTCAGGTCTCCTGAGTATATACCAACCCTGCACCAACCACAGGTCCGGTAAAAGCAACAGAAGAGGCATGTGTAGAAAGGTCACATCTGAGTCCAACTCCATGACACTGAGGAACACAAACTCCAAAGCAGGGCCAACTGACATGGCACTGAACTCCAGAGCCATCTGCCATGACCATAGAACCTGTGGGTCTCTGTAGCCCTCAGGAACCAGTACCTGGGCTTGCCTCTAGTTTGGCTGTCTCTGGGACCCTGCTGAGATGTATGTAAGCATTACCCCTCTGATGACCTCCTGGCTCTTTTTTGGAGACTCATAGCCATATAAATTCAGTTGTCCTTTCCATTTCCCCCTTTTATTCAAGGTCAAAAAGCGGTTTTTAATACCTGATATTACATGTAGGCTGTGATATTCTGCTCCTCCAACTACTTTTGATCCCAAATATTTTGTTAGTCAATGTCCAGTCAGAAAAAAATTACCATACGTTGCATTTCAGGCAAGAAAGAGTAGGTACTTAAAAATTTACCAAGGGAAGTGGATTTGGTGCAATGGATAGAGCATTCACCTACCACATGGAAGGTCCAAGGTTCAAACCCAGGGCTTCCTGACCCATGTGGTGAGCTGGCCCATGCGCAGTGCTGATGTGTGCAAGGAGTGCTGTGCCACACAGGAGTGTCCCCCACATAGGGGAGCCCCACGTGCAAGGAGTGCGCCCCATAAGGAGAGCCACCCATGGGAAAAAGTGCAGCCTGCCCAGGAGTGGCACCACACACACGGAGAGCTGATGCAGAAAGATGACCCAAGGAAAAGAAATGCAGTTTCCCTGTGCCACTGACAAGAATACAAGTGGACACAGAACACACAGCAAATGGACACAGAGAGCAGACCACTTGGGGGGTGAGGGGATGAAGAGAGAAATTAATAATAATAATAATGAAGTCTTTTAAAAAACTGATCAAAGTTCAAGGAAGGCTGTCCTTACCTCTTAGAAAATTAAGAGAATTCTGTCAAAAATTATAAGAAATCGCTGCTGATGTTCATAGCTGCTGCAGTAAAATACTATAAAATTTCATCTCTCTCTGAAGCCTCATGTCTGCATGCCATAAACAGAGGAAAACTAATGTCAACAGCATTTATTTTGCCCCCCAAATCTTTTATAAGTTCCTCTCCTTGACAAAATATAAAATGGAACTTTTCTGTCAAGGTGTTCTGAAAATTGTAGTTCTCAGGATGCTTAGGGAAAGTAGAAGAGGAAGCTAGAGTTTTGAAAACAAGTGTGGGAATAGAAAGTGAAAAAGAAGGAAAAAATAAATTAAAACAAGAAAGAGACCATGTGCAGGTGATGACAATATGCTCTGAATTAAGGAATATAAATAAATCAATTTTCTGTACCTGAGATCCAGTAGAAAAAAACAGAAGGAAAAATAAAGAAACCAATTCACTACATATAGATAACAGCTCTTTGGAAAAATAATGTGTATATTCATATCAAAGCAAAAATATATATACATATATATATCTTCTGATCTCTTATTACTCAATCAAAAGAAATTATTCAAAAGTTAAAGAAAATTTTGTTCGCAGAAAAAATCTTAAGTATCATCTATAAAGGGAAAATATAGTTGGTCCTTGACATTCTCAAGAGCTACATCCTGAGAATTTTAGGTATCCCAAGTTTGTGGGTTTGTTTACTTTTACTTTTAATTTAGTAACTTCTCATTTTAAAATGATCTTATAAATTACATACTGTAGAATTGTTCTATATGTCTGATGGATTGACACTTTATCAATATCGAATATTCCTCTTCTGCTATAATAATACTTTTTGCCCTCTTGTATACTTTGGTGTTAGTATAGCTACTCCAATTTACTTTAGACTATGATTGCGTAATGTATCTTTTTCTATAATTTTACTTTCAAATTTTCTGTATCTTTATATTTAAGGTATTTTTAAATAGGCATCATATATTTTGTTTTGTTTTTTAAGCCAGTCTGTTCTCTGTCTTTTAATTAGAGCATTGAATTCATTTACTGATATAATTGGACTTAAAACTCCCATCCAAATATTTGTTTTATATTTGACTCATCTAGAGTAGGACCTCTTTTTACATAAAGTCAACACATGCAAATTCAGGTATACATGATTGGCAATCAAAGAAAGAAAGGAAGAGAGAGAGAATTCAAATTTTAAAAATTGGGGAACAGATGCATCTCAAGTGGTTGGGAACTGGCTTCCCTCACTTGGTACCTCAAAAAAAAATTTTTTTTTATTTTTTTTGATTAATTTTGTTTACATATTGTTACTAGAGTGTTTATTTGCCTTCTCTCTTAACAAAGTGTGATAAGTATGTTCATACAAGAAATACTTATTAAATAATGGGGTTCACTATTATGCGTGATTTTCAACTTATGCAAAGGGTCTTAGAATATATGGGTCACATAAAATGAGGTCCTATTCATTTATATTTTGTTTTTTACTTTCTTTTCTTGCTTTCTCTTGAAAGTATTAATAATGTATTTTTATGGTTACAGTGTGCTCCTGATTCATTTGTTAGGTCATCCTAAAGAGAGCAACATCAATTCTTGACTTTTTAAATCCTAACATAAAATAGAACTTTGGCTTATAAAAGGAAGCATGAACCAAAAAACATTTTAAAGTCCATTCATCTCCCTCCCTCTTTTTGAGCTATTATTGTAATGTATTTTATTTATATATATTAATTTTCAATATCACAAAACATTATTATAATTAATTTATGAAAATAATATTCTTTTATATTTGTCCATGTTCTTATGCATTCTATTGCTTTTTGTTCCTTTCTGTAATTCTTTTTTATATCTAGGATAGTTGTACTTCTGCCTGAAGTACTTCCTTTTTTGTGTTTCTTTTGATGAGAAGTTTTTCACGTATTTGTCTGAAAATGATGTTTTGCCTTCCTTTTAATGAATATTTTATTTGTGCTAAGTTGACAGTTATTTCCTTTCAAATCTTTTGACACATACTATTGTCCTCAAGTTTCCATTGTTTCTCTTGATAAATCAGCTGAAAATCATATTTTTCCTTAGAAGACTTCTTTAAAGGTTTCTCTGGTTACTTTCAAGTTTTTCTTTGTCTCTATTTCTATTCAGTTTTACTATTATATGTCTAGGTTTTGTTTTCTTTGTATTTAGACAGACTGAGGCTTTTAGTGCTCCTGAAACTTGATATCTTTTGTCCATTTGGGAAAATTCTTGGTTTTTCTCTCTTCAAACATTTTCTTCCTCATTCACCTCTCTTCTTCATCCAGAGTTTGAATTACATAAGATCTTTTTTTTTATTTCATTATTATTGTTACATTGTTTCCTGTATAACCCACCCTTTTCTTTACTGCATATTTAAATCTATATGTTCTATTGAGTTATCATATACTTCTTTAATCCTCTTTTCATCTGTATTTAAATCTACTAAGGGGGAAAGGGTAAAGACAAATGAGTTTATATGGATGGCTAAGAGACTTCCATGCAAGTTGGTAGGTAATTCAAGAAGTTACACTTACGCACATTTCAGCAGGATATCATTGACTGATACAGTAAATAGTGCCTCGAATAGCAGGGTTCCAGAGGGCTTTGGAGACATCCAGACTTTATAGGCAGGGTTGACAGCTCAGGAGTTTGGCACCCTGCCAGTGGGCCGTACCTTTGAAATTTATTCTCCCCAGTGTGACAGAGTTGGATTCAGTTGTGGTTTCCTTTCACATGGCTCTTCTGCCCCTTCTATGTGAATCTATAGTTAGTACTAGACTTGATAGGTTTATGTCCTAGAGACTCTAATCTTTGGGTTTTCCATGTGTCATTTGGACCCTGAATCTCAACAGAGTTGCAACAACTACTCTCCAGTTCTTTGGACTCACCCAGGACAACTAACAAGGAGATGATGATGGACAATGACCATCCCAAGGAACAGCGTCCCATCCATCGGCCCCATGGGATCTAAGCCCTCTCTCAAGAGGAGGTGGAGTGGGCATCACAATCCCAGAATCCTCAGGATTGGGGAATGAACGATGGACTAGAGTAGACTTACTGTTATTCTACTATAGATTTATAGTTATTCTACCAAGGGAAGAACTTTTATCATGGATGTGGAGGCAGTGGCCACCAGAGCTTGTGAGGGAAGGGAGAGGGAAAAATAGGTGTAATATGGGGACAATTTTGGGACATTGGAATTGTCCTGAATGACATTGCAATGACATATATAGGCCATTGTATATCTTGTCATAACTTACAAAATTGTGTGGGAGAGAGTTTAAACTATATTGTAAACTATAATGCAATCCTCCAATATATGTTCATCAATCATAACGAATGTACCACACTAACAAAGAATGTTGTTAATGTGGGGAAGTGTGGGAGGGGTTGGGAATAGGACATATGGGAATCCCCTACATTTTTTATGAATCATCTATGTAATCTAAGTATCTTTTTAAAAAAAGAGTACAATTATAAAAATGTGCTATCATCAACTGTAACAAATGTTCCACACAAATGCAAGATGTTAATAATAGGGTGGCATATGGGAATCCTGTATACCCACAACTTCTCTAATAAAGGGCAAAAAAACTCCCGACAAAGAGAAGTCCAAGACCAGGTGGCTTCTCAGATGCATTTTACCAAGAAGAATTAACCTAGCCTGCTCAAACTCTTCAAAAAAATTGAAGAGGGGGGAACACTCCATAACTCATTCTATGAAGCCAACATCACCATCATACCAAATCCAGATAAAGATACCACAAGAAAGTAAGATTACACACCAAAATCCCTTATGAATATGTATGCAAAAAATCCTCAACAAATTACTAGCAAACCAAATCCAATAACACATCAAAAGAATGATACACTATGATCAAGTGGGATTTATCCTCCTTATACAAGAGCGGTTCAACGTAAGAAAATCAATTAATGTAATACACCACATTAATATAACAAAGGGAAAAACCACATGATCACCTCAATTGATGCAGAAAAGGCATTTGACAAAATACAGCAGCCTTTCTTGATGAAAACATTTAGAAAACTAGGAATAGAAGGGAACTTCTTCAACACAATAAAAGCCATATATGGAAAACCCACAGCTAACATCATACTCAATGGTGACAGACTGAAAGTGTTCCCTCTAAGTTCAGACACAAAGCAAGGATACCCACTCTCATCACAGTTTATCTACATTGTATTGGAAGTTCTTGCCAGAGCAATTAGGCAAGAAAAAGAAATAAAAGGCCCCCAAATTGGAAAGGAAGAAACAAAACTTTCCCTATTTGAGGATGACATAAACTATATACAGAAAATCCTGAAAAATCTACAACAAAGTTACTGGAGCTAATAAATACAGCAAGGTGGAAGGTATACAAGTCAACACCCAAAAATCTGTAGTGTTTCTATACACTAATAATGAACAATCTGAAGAGGAAATCAAGAAAAATTCCTATTCACAGTAGCAATTAAAAGAATCATATATCTAAGAATAAATCTAATCAAGAATGCAAAGAACTTGCACACAGAAAACAGAACAATGCTAAAGAAAGCAAGGAAAATCTAAATAAATGGAAGGGCATTCCATATTCTTATAAAGGAAAACTAAATATTGTTAAGATGTCAATTCTACCTAAAGTAATTTACAAATTATGCAATCCCAATCAAAATTCCAACACCCTTCCTGGCAGAAATGAAAAGGTTTTCATCGAATTGTATAGAAGGGTAAGGGTCCCCAAATATTCAAAACCATCATGTAAAAGAAGTACCAATTGGCAGGACTCATTCTTAATGGTTTTAAAACTTACTTTAAAAATACAGTAACTAAAACAGCATGGTACTGGTACTAAGACAGACATATAGAACAATGGAATCAAATTGAAAAGTACAGAAATCAATCCTCACATTTACAGCCAACTGATTTTTGACAAGGGGACAATTGGGAAAGAATAGTCTCTTCAACAAATGCTGCTGGGAAAACTGGATCTCCATATGCAAAAGAATGAAGGTGGATCCCTACCTCAGGTCATAGACAAATAGTAACTCAAAATGGATCAAAGACCTAAATATAAGAACCAGAACTATAAAACTTATAGAAGAAAACATAAGAAATCATCATTAGGACCTTGTGTTAGACAATTGTTTTTTAGACTTTATACCCAAAGTATAAGCAACAAAAGGGAAAATAGATAATGGCACCTCATCAAAAGTAAAAACTTTTGAGCATCAAAGGACTTTATAAAGAAAGTAAAAAAGACAACCTATAGAATGGGTGATAATATTTGAAAACCACATATATATTAATAATAAGTGCTTAATACTTAGAATATATAAAGAAAGCCTACAGTCCAACAAGAAAAATCAAGCAACTCAATTTTAAAAGGGGCAAAATATTTGAATAGATATTTCCCCAAAGAAGATATACAAATGGCCAGAAAGCACATGAAAAGATACTCAACATCATTAGGTATCAGGGAAATACAAATCAAAACCACAATGAGATACCACTTCACACCCACTCAAATGGCTACTATTTTTTTTTAATGGAAAATTGCAAGTGTTGGAGAGGACACAGAGAAATAGGAACACTCATTAATTGTTGGTGGGAATGTAAAATGGAACAGTCACTGTGGAAAACAGTTTGAAGCATCCTCAGAAAGTTAAGCACAGAATTATCATTTGATCCAACAATCCCACTTCTAGGAATATACCCCAAAGAATTGAAAGAGGACTTGAACAGATACTTGCAACCTGATATTCATAGTGGCATTATTCACAGCTGTCAAAAGATGGGAGCAATTCAAGTGTCTATGAACCGATGAATGGATAAATAAAATATGGTATATATATCAATAAATATTATTCAGCCATAAAAAGGAGTGGAATTCTGGTACATGCAACAACATGAATGAACCTTGAAGACATTATGCTGAATTAAATAAGCCAGACACAAATATTGTATGATCTCACTGATATGAAATAATTAGAATAAGAAAATTCATAAAGTCAGACAAGAATATAAGCTCCCAGAGGCCAAGGAAGCTATAGAGAATGGGGAGTTAATACTTAAATGGCACAGAGTTTCTGTTTGGGTTGATGGAAAAGTTTTAGTAATGGATGTTGGTGATAGTAGCACAACGTTGTGAACATAATGAACAGCACTAAATTACATATTTGGATATGGTTAAAAGGGGAAGTTCTTAGAAACATGGTACTAGAATAAAAAAATTTTTAAAAGAACATTGAACTATGCAACATAGATGAAGAACCCTAATATAAACAATGAAATATAGCTAATAGTACAATTATTTAAAAAATGTTCTTTCATTAATTGTAACAAATATAGCACACTAATGCAAGGGGTTAATAACAGTATGGTAAGTGGGAGCTTAGTATTTTATGCATGATTTTTCTATAAACCTACAATTGCTCTAATTTTAAAAGAATTTTTTCAAATTAAAAAAGCAATAACAAATTTAGTTCTTAATTTCAAATATAGCAGTTTTAGTTCTCAAGATACCATTTATTTCTCTTTTTTGGTACCTCATATTTCACCCCTGGAATTTTAGTTAAGTATTTTTAACTTGAGTATATCAATCACACTTTTTAAAAATTTCTGTTTATGATGATTCCAAATTTGGATTCCCAGTCTCTTTCTGTTGACTGGTATCCCCCTGCCTCTCTCTTCCTAATCTATCTGACAGTTTTTTTGTTAAATATTACATATCATATATAAAAATGTATAGAAACTTACCTTTTAAATCTAACCTTTTAGTATGGAAACTTTTGAATCTATACAGAAGAAAAAAAGGCAGTATAAAGAGTCCCACGAACTCATCAACAATGTTCAAAAATGTATCAACTCGTAGACGATCTTATGTTAGCTACAGCCTCCTCACTATCCCCAACTCTCCCAGAACACTTTGTAGATAATCCCACATATATTTCAAGTCATAAATACTTCACTATGTATCTCTAGAAATAATTATTTTTAAAAGCATAACCTTGATTTCATTATAAGGAATGCAGAGGTAGTTTTAAAGCCACCTTTTTAAAGCAAAAGCATAATTTACTACATTGATAGAATAAAGGGGCAAAAAATCAGTGATCATCTCAAAAGATTCAGCAAAAGCATTTTGGTACTCAACATCCATTCATGATTTTTTTTTAATTCTTAACCCAGGAATAGAAGAGAACGTCCTTATTCTGATAACGGTTATATCCAAAGCACTTACAGGAAGCATCATATTTAATAGGGAAATATTTCAAGTATTCCCCCTAAGATAGGAATTAGACAAACATGCCCTTTATCATCATTTCTATTTAATTGAATATGAGATCCTAGCTAGTGCAATGAGGCAAAATAGGAAATGTTATAAGGATAAAAAGTCAAAAACATAATTATGTATAAAAACCTTAATGAATCTGCAGATAAACTGTGAGAATTAATAAGTAAACTTAGTAAGGTCACTCAATAAAAGGGCAATACATAAAAACCAATTATATTCCTTTATATGAGCAACAAACAGTTGTAAAATTAAATTTAAGTGTAATAAAACTGCTTAGAAAAACATTAAATATATAGAAATACATATACTAAAAATATGCAAACCTCTACATAAAACTACAAAATATTTTAGATAGAAATTAAAGAAGATTCAAGTAAATTAAGGGATATACTGTGTCCATGGATTGGAAGATTTTATTATTATAAAGATAAAAAAAAAAAAGATATCAGTTCTATAGATCATGCCATCCCAATGAAAATCTTAGCACTTCTTAAAAGAAAAAGCCAGTTTGTTTCTAAAATATATGGAAAAACAAAAAGTCAAAAACAACCAAGACAATTTTGAAACTTAGAGAATTTAGAGTCAAAAATAACTAAGACAATCTTGAAAATTAGACAATTGTACCACCAGATATCAAGATTTTCTATAAAGCTAAAGAAAGTCAATAGAGTGGGATTGGCAAGGACAGATAAATAAACCAAAGAAACAACACAGAGTTGCCAGAAACAGACCCACACATACATGGACATGTGATTTAAGACCAAGGTAGCATTGTGAAGAAAGAATGGGGTTTTCAAAATATGGATACCCAACATGGAAAAAACAAAACTAAATCTAGACCTCTTCTTCAAACCATACTCAAAATTCAATTTCAGTTTGAGTGTCGATTTAAATGTGCAAGGTGAAGCAATAAAGTGAGAAAACAGAGGGCTGGAGATGGGCAAAAATTTCTTAAACTGGACACCAAAAAAGATGAAATCATAAAGAAAAAGACTGATAAAGTGTTCTATATTAAAATTAAGAATTCTGTTCACCAGATCACACCAGCTTAATGAAAATTACTACCAAAACAATTTTTCATGCAATTTCCATGGATTCATGAACCCCTGAAAGCCAAGGACACATCCATGATCATGGGATATAGACCGACTCCTTATTGATGGAGAACAGAATCCTCCAACCAGGGGGCAGATCCCTCAGATCTGCTCTGCTCCCAGTGCCATTCTGAGTGATGATGAAGTCTCAGCAGTGCGGGAGAGTCCACTGGCTCCAAAACTTTATTATGAGTCTTTCATTTTAGTCATTCTGATGGGTATATCGTTGTATCTCCTTGGGGTAGTAACAACCCTGAAAGACCTTAGTCACCCTGACTTGTAATCCAATGTTCTCTCCATGACCCCTGAAATTGCAAACTGGAAGACACATGCTCCTGGTGGGACTCGGTGAGTGGTATTACTAGGGCAACCAGAAACCCCAAGATAAACAAGACACAGCCTGGAGCATCAGCTTTGTTCAGAAATTTGGTGTGGATTAGGAATAAAACTAACTTGGACATATTATAGAGTAGAATGCTAACGTTAGTGACAGATGCCCCTAGAAGTGCCTCTTCATTGCCTTCAGCTATTATGGTGACTTCAGTTAACAACTCTACCCAAGTACTACCACACACCACGATACTTTCATTCTCCTGCCTTCTGTAAATAGCAAAGTGATTACCAGCTGTGTGACTTTGGGCGCATTGTTTAACCTTTCTGGGCTTCAATACCTCTACCTATAAAATGGAAATGATAGTAGTACCCACATCTTAGCATTTTGCTTAGAACAATGCCTGGCACACTGATAGCTACCTAATATACACAATGATTGTTCTGCCATTAGAACAAATGAGATGGATAATTACTCTGCTATATATAAGTAGTAGATGCAATAATGTATAAGAATGTGCTGGGTGAACTTTAAAGTGTTTTGAATGGAGAAAGCATCATTATTAACATAGTCGGCTCAATAACTTTGATACAGTCCTAGGTCATAAAATTAGCCTGGACAGGATACTGACCCCTTATGAAATCCTGACAGTTGCTCTGTTTGGGGAATTGAAGAGAGCTGCCCAAAGAGAATCCCAGGAGAAGAAAGTTGCTCAGAAGAAAGATGACCCTTAGATAAACAAACGAAAACAAGTTTCAGTATCATCATTAGAACAGCAAATCACCCTCCAAAAATACCAGCTGACAGCTCTGTGGTCCACTACTGATGGGAAAGTAAACCCTGCTGGGGTGATATAATCGAGGGAAATACGACTGGATCAGATGTCCAAAGAATTTACATTCTACAATAATTTACACAGTCGTTAGCTCTCCCAGTCCTTCCTTTTCCAGCCGGGCAACACTGGCTATTTCATGGCTGCTCCCCACTTGCTCTCCCTCAGCCCTCTCTCCTGGCCATTGGCTACCTCCAATAACTCGGGAGTGATTTGAAGCAACTTGACCTTGTGGATGGCCCTCGTCCCCACCCGACTCGCACTGGTTTCTGTATGTACCGCTTTATTCTAAGCGCTTAGAAATGCTTTTTAACAGCAACTCAGCTGCTCCAAGAGAAAAGAACTACTGTCATTTATCCTCTGGCCCAACTGACTAGGAGGAATTGACTCGCTTACCAGATCGCCCCAGACTGTGCCGTCTCAGCTGCAGAGCACAGCCTGACAAGCTGAGCGGCAGTCCTAGCGTTTGCGTCAGAGCAGAGAAGGCAGCCCCGAAAAGGGCCAGACAGCTGTCGGTGGCCCTGCTTGCCTCCTGGCCGCCTCCCTGGGTTCACTCGGCAGTCGCCTCTGTCTGGTCTCCTGGATTCATCCCTGAAATCCCACCTTCATATGGATAATTTTGCATTTGCTCCTCCCAGTTCACTTTTGCCCTGTCCTCATTTATAGGAGGTAGTCACATAAAAGGGGAAAATTCGAGGCCTTAGAAGTTAATTCTCTGGAGTGAGAATTTACTGTCTCATCTGCTTGGGGAGGGAACACAAAAGGGAGGAAGGTCATTCTATAATCCACTCGTGAAAATGTGTGAGCTGCTGAGCGCCCTTACCTGGTTTCTCAGATCTGGACTGGGGGTGGCAGGCTTTCTTTTGCAGGTTTCTAAAGGTTCTTTTTCTTCTTGATCCTTGCAGCAAGGGTCCTCTTCAGGGAAATACGCCCAGCTCATTGACTGTTCAATGTGAATATTAGCTTTAAATCTGTATGATTCACTGAATGTTTCTTCTGCCATTGGGGTTAAGAAACTATAAGAGCTAGAAGGCAACTTGGGGGTTATCTAATCCAAAAGAAATATAAGAGCTAGAAGGGATCTTGGGGGCTATCTAATCCAACCATGTTATTTTACAGATGGGAAAACAAAGGCCAGAGAGATAGTAACTCACCTCAGGCCACATACAAGGTATGAGGCACATCCAAGACCAGAGGCCCATTCCCCAGTGCAGAGTTCCCATGGGGAGCCACATGCTTCCTGATCTTGTCTTGAGTCCTTAGTGGAGCTCAGATTCGGGGAAGTCCTATCAAAGAGAGAAGGCACTACGTTTAGGGGTATAGATGTAGATAGCCTTTCTGGACAACAAAATCGATTCAGATTCAGAAAAGTTTCACTTCAGAAAATTTATTCTAAAAAGTGGAGTCGTGTATAAAGTTGTATGTAAAAATACATCAGCAATTTATAATGTAGAAAACTAAATAGTAAAAATGGCTTCATTAAGTTAATTATGGAATTTCATAGTATGTAGGAAATACTGTGAAAACATGAAAATAATTTTACAAAACATTTAAAATAAGGAAAGAGAAAAGGCTATTGCTAAGTAAAAAAGACCTCAACATCATATATGTAATGCCAGCTGGGCCCTGAGTCTCAGTGGAGTTGCAACACCTACTCTACAGTTCATTGGACTCACCCAGGACAACTAACAAGGACGTGAGAATGGACGACCACCACACCAAGTAACAGAGAGAACCTCCAACTGCAAACAAGAGAGTCCCATTCTTCAGCCATATAGGATCAAAGCCCTCTCTCAATTAGAGGGGGCTTCCCATCCCAGAGTCCTCAGGACTGGGGGATAAACTATGGACTAGAGTGGACTTACTGGTATTCTACTATAGAATTATTGTGACTCAAGCAATGGAAGAAATTATATCATTGATGTGGAGGTGCTGACGGCAGGGACAAGGAAATTGCAATGACAGATACAAGCCATTATATATCTTGCCATAACCTACAGAATTGAGTGGGAGAGTGTAAACTACAATGTAAACTATAACCCATGTTTAGGGGCAATGCTCCAAATTGTGTTCAACAATTGCAATGAATGTACCACACTAATGAAAGAAGTTGTTAATGTGGGGGAAAGTGGGAGGTGTGGGGAGTGGGGCATATAGGAATCCCTTATATTTTTTTACGTAACATTTTACGTAATCTAAGTATTTTTTTAAAATCATATACATGATAACAATCTTTAATTTTCAGATAGATTTGAAGGATTTGTATCAATTGCAACTATTTCTTTCAGGTTGATGAGAGAGTGAAAGGATTTTCCTCTGTGATTTTCCGTGAGTTTCTTCCAAATTGTATAACCTGACTGTGTTTGGTTTTAATTTTGTATTTAGGGGAAATATTATTGAAAATAAACAATATAGACTAGTAAATATTCCCTCAGTTCTGCTCTTATATAATCTCTCTACAGAGCCTTCCTTGAATGCAGTTTTCCAGTTCCTGAGCTGACAGGAACCCTTCCCAGAACTCCTGACCTATCCAATACCCTGCCCTTAGAGTCTGTATTCTAATTCCTGTATCCTTCTCCAGAATAAATGTTCTCCAGATTTACTAACTGAGCTCCTCCCATGAAGGGCCTGATCACCTGAAAGTCCGGTGTTTCAGTCCCCGAAGTTCAAGCATCCTTTGATGCCAGTCAGAATTATAGTGGTAACTTGCCCTGACCACCCAACTGAACATTGACTTGAATCATTCCTACATTCGGTGTCCCAGTTAGATGTTCAAGACTGGACCTTCTCTTGCCCTTGCTAGATCAGCTTCTCCAGCTGGGTCAGGTTCTCCAGCTCATGGCCCTCTCTTAGTTCCCGCTTCCTCTAGGTGGCTTTTTCAATCCAGCAGTGGAGAAGGCAGCATATGTAAGGTCTGTACCTACTCAAGGCATGACATATGGAGTCAACCGAGGTTGAGTTTCTTTAAAAAAGAGCCCTGTAAAAGAAGTGCACATCCTCCAACACTCAAAGCCTGGCTGGAGTCTAGCAAGAGTCTAAAGGGTTGTGTTTAAAGAAATGCTTGGCTAAGTGGCTGCGCTTTAAATGAGTAGATTCTATTTTACCAAAGACACCAGCAAAACAGGGTGTCTTCTAGCACTTGTTGACATTTTATGGTTCCTGGAGACGTCACCATACAAGATTAAACTTTAGCAATTTGGCAGGGATAAGATAAGGGCAATAATTACTGCAATAGAGATACTCCTCTTGTCTTCTCATCTAAGAAATCTCAGGAAGTAATGAGAGATTTAAACATAATTCTAGGCACTCATCTTTCTGAAATGATTTCTGAGGACTCTTTAAAGTCAGCAGGCAAGCTTAAAAGGAAGCTGGCTGTTAGGCTGGTTGGTTTTCCATAAGTCCCAGCCTTCTAAAAAATACAAAAATTAAATTTAAAAAAATGTTTCCCCTCTAGAATATAAGGAAGAACTTTTAGATGGGTTCACAGGACAGAGGCATGGAGAAGGCGCAATGGAAAGTGAGCATCATTGGACTGCTTTGTGTGAAAAGAGACTGTAGTTTTTTTTTTTTGTCCATGAAAATCATGTTCACGTACAAATTTTTGGCACAAAATTGAATGATGCAAACAGATGGAGTGAGCAGTATCTTAATGCTCAAAGCAGCGACTCTTTAAATATAATGAAATAAAATAGAAAAACCTTTGTTTCTGGGCATCTGTTTTTGTCTTGAGCAAAACTCTCAGAGGCGAGGGAAGGAGAACTGATCTTCTGGAGCTGCTTGAACACAAGTTAGGCAGAACCAGTATGAGGTGATAGCGCTGGGGCTAGACCAGGAGGTGAGGCAGCGCCTCTGGGGCAGCTTCGCTAGCCTCAGGGGCATGTGACGAGCCCTGGCTGCAGGTCTCTCATGCTCATCCACTTCCTTGGTGCTGAAATACCTCCACCCCAGGCAGCCTGTCCAGGGTCACTAACTAGGGCCTGGCAATTGGCTGTCCCTGAATCTAATTTCCTTGTGGCATATTTGTTAGCACCTTCTACAGCTACAAGACGTCAGACAATATATAGGGGAGAAAGGCATTTGGGGCCAAGGATCAGAATTGAATTTCCTATGAAAGAAGCAAAGCTACAGGAACATCTGTTTCCCTGTAGTTCCTCGGGCCAGCCATACCCAAACCACATCCCAAAAATGTTGGGGAAGCAACTTATGGACAGATCATCATCCATGTGGTCAGCTGTTTGGAGACCAAGCAAATATGTGGTTATAGAATAATACACAGGGTATTGCATCATTTATGAGTTTAAAAACTATATTGTTTATATTTTATATTTAAATGCATCGATAAAGGTCTGTAAGTGGTTCAGTCTGATAATAGTGGTTATGTCTAAATATGTAAACTCAGCCTAGATAGAGAAGATCTGAGAAGGTTCCCTGGATGATGCAAGGCTGGGGATTGATTTTGAAGTATAAGTAGTAATTACCTAAGCAAGAAGGGAAATACTGTATTCCAGTCCAAGGGTCCAGCTTGTGAAAAGCTATGGGAGGAGGAAAGAACTTAGCATTTTAGAGGAATTATCAGTAATTCAATATGCCCAGAATGTAAGGTGCTTGGAAGGAGCTGATTAAGAGATGAGATTGGAGAAATAAACAGGTGTTTCATCTTGAAGTGCCTTGTGTACAATTCTAAATAATTTTAATTTTTCCCTAAAGGCAGTGGAGGGCCTATATTTGGTGATTCAAAGTGTAAGGACATCTATGACCTCATGTATTAGTCAGCTCTGAGGCAGCAACAAATGTCCCCAAAATCTCAGTGGCTTTCAATAAGAAGAGTGTACTTCTTGCTCACACTACATGTCAACTGTGGTAGCGGCCCTTCTCCTGTCTCCACTTCTTTGTTTCAGGATCCAGACAAAGGAGCATTTCTCTTCCTTCTTATGACAGAAGGAAAAGGGAATGGTGGAAACATGCAATGGCTCTTAAAACTTTTGCTTGAGTGGGTGTCACTTCTACTCACATTTCACTGGTCACGGCAAGTCAGGTGACTAAGCCTTACATCAGTGGTGCAGGTAAGGGTGCTTCTTTACTGAACAGCACCTTAAGTCATGGGGAAATGGGTGGGGATTTACAACTCTCTTATAGGGAAGGGGGGAGCAAATAATTGAGAACATAATGCAATTCTCCACCCCTCACATAGCAAGTGCAGAGGCAGATGACTCCAGGATTGACTCATCAGCCAATGACATCACTGTCGACAGTCTCTTCCCATCTTTCTGCTCAGTTACTCTCATCATGGTAACTTCTGTACCCTCACACCACAAGGTGGTTGCTGCAGTTCTAAACACACAACCACACCCAGAGCAGGAAGGAAGGCTAGTACCTGAATGTATCTTTTCATCAGGAAAGTTCTCAGAAGTCCTCAGCAGACTTTCACTCTGACTGTATTGGCCAGAACTGGCTCACTACCCCACTCCTACCTCAGTCACTGGCACAGGTTAGCAGATCAGAGCCACAGGACCACCAAGAGTCTTCACTGGGTCAAAGCATTTTCTAATCCTCATTATGTAGGTTCAATACCCTCAGGCCCTTAGACATTTGCCATTATGTTGGCCATGGACCTCAATTTGCCAATGTGAGAAATCCACCAATACTTCTTCTTAAAGGGAAGAAGTACTAAGAAGGAATTCCCTGACTTAGTAAAAACACAGATTGTTACTGCTAAGTGAAAGGTCATTATGACTAGCCATTAAATAATAATCATGAAATAAAGAAATTGGACTGTCTTTCTAATATATTTGAACTCAAATACCCAAAGGAGTGTTGTCCCTTCAGCGTAAGTTCTTTGCAAAGAACTTTTTCTCATGATGCTGCTTTTGGATTTCTCTCCCAAGTCTTAACGACTCTCTTTCCTCTTGAGGAAAATCTTGAGGGAGAGCAAAACTCTCTTAAAATAAGTCATTTGTTTCTGTTTTTATTCACATCAATTTATCTCATGCATAAAGTGGTTCCATTTGAACTACAGTGTTAGGTCAAAAATGGGATGAGACATCAAAGTCAGAAAACATGTGTACTTTCACTCTACTACAATAAAAATATAAAAGCAAAAACCAAGGACTGAGATTGGTCTTACTCATGGTTTACCAATCAACGTAGAAGACAAGTTCTCTTGTGGTTAGGTTTTCCATCTTATCCCCTCCCCAGCTTCCCAAACTTGGAGCCCAGGCAGATAGAACCATCCAACCTATATCTATATTTACGTTCACAAAGGCTTTCATATATGTTATCTCATTTAATCATTATAACCACTTGTCAGGCAGATGCCACAGGAACTATTACTTAACCTTACTCAGGATTAAATGAATTAATATACCAGCCAGCACTGTGCATAGATTGGAGACTCAACAATTAAATATAATGATGACTGTGATCATCTCTAGCATACAAATGAAAAAACAGCTCAATGAAAATGACGTTGCCCCATCTCTAATTCAGCGTCAGCAGTAAAGGTGGCTGATGCCGAGTCATCGGTGACCCTGAAGTTGGGTTCTCTCACTGAGGATGAGGTTGATCTGCAGATGGAGGGGAGATGGTCATAGGTGGCCATTAAAGTCTCTGCTGCTGCTGCTTCCTAGACACGCATTGCTTCAGCCATGTCCTGGGCATTTTCTTTCCAACCTACTTGTGGAAGAGCACTGCAGCACACCCTGGGACCAGGCTCACGAAACTTCCCTCCTGGCTGCACAAGCCAGACTGAAGTCCTCAAGAACTGGGGCTAGGAGAAAGGAACAGATGGGTCTGGCCCACAGAGGGTAAGTGAAGGAGTGGAAAGGGAGGCCGGGGTTAGTATGAAGTACTGGCCCCATGTGAACTGGGCCAAAAGCAAGAGTGGAGGCCAAGCCAACACCCTGTGAATAGGGAACATAAAGCCCATGGCGCTGAGGTAGGCCCTGTTCTGGGTTGAATTGTGTCCCTTAACAAGATGTGGTGAAGCCCAATCTGCCCATGAAGATTACCTCATTTGGAAATAGGGTCTTTGTAAGTGCAATCAAGTAAAGACAAGGTCCTACTAGATTACAGTGGACCCCAATCCAATATAACTGGCATCCTCATAAGAAGAGAAGAGATGCTAATACAGAGAGGAGAACATCAGGTGAAGACAGAGGCACACAGCTGAAGACAGGAGCTGAGATGGTGTTAATTCTCCTACAACCAAGGAAGGCTTGGGGCCACCAGAAGCTGGAAGAGGCAAGGAAGGAGTCTTCCTAGAGCCTTCAGAGGGAGCCCAGTCCTGCTGACACCATATTTTGGACTTCTCTTCTCCAGAACTGTAGAAGAACACATTCTTCCTCTTTTAAGTCACCCAATGTGTGGTACTTTGTCACAGCAGTCCTGAGAAACTAATGCAGTACCTAACGGAAACTCCTGGGCAGTGGTGGGTTGAGAGAGGGAGCCAGGCAGGGAGAGGATCCCCACTTAAGGGCACTGACATGCCAACCTGATTTGGGGTGAAAGCCAGAGTTCATCCCCATACTGTCAAAAAAGTCCTACAAGAACTGGAAAAACTAACCTATAGTGAAAAAATTCAGAACTGTGCTGTGGGAGACAGAGACTGACTAGGAAGAAGTAGGAGGGAACACCTGGAGAGAAGAGAATGTTCTCTACCTTAATAGGGCTCTGGGTTAGACAGGTGTATGAATTTGTCAAAACCCCGTGGATGGTACACAGAAAAGATGAGAGCCTTGACTATGCACACAACTGAACCTCCCCTGAAAAAAAAGAACCCTAAAAAATATTGCACTTTAATTGATACATGCAAGGTGAAATGTTTAGGGATGAAATGAACTGATGTCAGAAAATAACTTTGAAACATCAAAATATAAGATGGATTTATAGATGGTAAGCAAGAGGGACAGTGGATATGAAAAAACAGTAAAAATTGATGGTATAACCTCGGTGGTATTCACTGCAAAATTCTTCCAACCCATGCTTGAAATATTTTTATAATAAAATATGGGATGGGGAGATAGCCTGCAAAAAACAAAATGTGTTTTTAGAGCCTTAATACCTACATATGCTTTGTGTCAGGCAGCCATGGCCCTACACAAGCCAAGCCTGATTATTTTGTGAAAACACAATAATGCTGACCTAAATTCCCAAGAAAATCTCTTTATTGAATGGCCCAATGTGTAGACACCATCTCCCAAACTCTGACCACAGTGTTTTAAAGAGAACTTTTTTTCATTTTTTAATCTGTAATTGTTATACCAAAGTCCTTCACCAATTGTGAGAATTAAATTCTTGAAACCCAAATGGTATGAAAATTCTTAGTTGAGGAATTCAAAATCTTATTAGAAAAAATAGAGTTAGGAGACAGAGGTTCCAAAAGAATCTTTAAAAAAAAAAAACTCTCTTCAATATGTTCATATTTAATGAAACAAAAATCAGCAAGGTAACTAACCCAACTAACCCACTTAAAATTTTAGCTCTTCCAAATTAATGATCCTTAGTACCACACGGTTTATCCTTCATTCGCCATCCCTTTCTCCCTAGACTAAGGTTTCTCAACCTCAGCACCATTAACATTTCGGGCCAGTTGATTCTTCCTTGTGGGGGCTGCTCTGTCCATTGCAAAAGTCCAGCAGCCTCCTTAGCCTCCACCCTCTGCGTGCCAATAGCAGCGGCCCCTCCTCAGTCATGGCAACCAAAACTGTCTCCAGGCATCCCCAGATATCCTCTGAGGGGTGTATTAGTCAGCCAAAGGGGTGCTGATGCAAAATACCAGAAGCCTGTTGGCTTTTATAAAGGGTGTTTATTTAGGGTAGGAGCTTACAGTTATAAGACCATAAAGCGTAAGTTACTTCCCTCACCAAAGTCTGCTGCCATGTGTTGGAACAAGATGGCTGCCGACGTCTGCCAGGGTTCAGGCTTCCTGGATTCCTCTCTTCCCAGGACTTGCCTCTCTCCAGGTCCAGCTGCTCTGCTATCTCCACAAGGCCAGCTGTAGACTCTCAGGGGAATGGCTCAGCTCTCTTCCCAGAGCCTCTGCTGTGTCTAATTGAGCCTTCTCTCTGGTCCTCTATGGGCTTACTTCCCGGGCTCCAGCATTAAAAATGCCCAGCTCTGTTCTCTGCCATGTCTTTTCTCTGTGAGTCCCCACCCACCAAGGGGGGAGGGAGGCTACCTTTTACTGACATGGCCCAATCAAAGCCTTAATCATTGTTTAATAAAGTAAAAGTGGAACCTCTGAATCCAATGTAATCTAATATGCCCAGAGAAAAAGACCAGTTCACAAACATAATCCAATATCTATTTTTGGAATTCATGAACAATATCAGACTGCTACAAGGGGCAAGATCACCCCAGGTGAACCACCACACAAGACCCTTTTCCAGGACTCCTTTCCCAGCAGTTTCAATGAGATGCCTGTAGGTTCATTTGGCTTTGTCCCAAATTATTCACATATCAAGAGCCCCTGTTCTGTATCAGTTCCTTCACCTGGATGCTCAATATACACTGAGGTTAGGGTTCCAAGTTGTTCTGCCTGTTCTCACTCATAACTCTGAGCTTTTCAGTGAAAACATGCATAAGCCAACCCCGAGGCTTATTAGGACTTTGGGGAAAGCCAAGAGGAGGAATAGGCCTATATTCTACATTAGATCCAAAGCTACGTGGTTATCCACGGTGTCCCTGCAGACCAAGGGACATTCTCGGGCTGGTGCTCTCCTTTGGCTGCCCTCTGGAGTGCATGGTCACTCTTGATGTTGCCAGCACCCTCAAAGTCCCTGGTCTAGCCTAAAAGGGGATTACAACTCTATGGCATCTAAACTCAACATAACGGGGAACTGCCCTCAGTTGGCAACAGTGTGGCCCCTCTGGATGCTGCCCTGGCCAGAAGTTCCCTGTGGGTCTCCATGAGGCTGAAAGAACCAAGACAGCCACTAACCCCACTCTGGAGCATCTTCCACCCAGGCGCCAAGTGAGATGGTATTACCTGGTCCCCTGGCTGATACGATGGTTGAATCTCCTCCTAACACTTGCCTCTCATCTCCAAAGTGCAACACTCTGCTGAGGCTGCCAAGGCTTCACCCTCAATATATCTTTATAAACAATGCATAGAAATCAAGTTACCCAGGCTCCTGGGGACAGGGAACATGACTTCCTGCGCCCTACCTGTACTGCATCATCTGCTTCCCCACCCCACCCCCATCAGACTGTAAGCTCTGAGAGAGCTGGGTAGCATGTTTCCAACTTCAATTTCCCAGTACTGATCATAGTGCCTGAAAGACAGGGTATGCTCAAAATGAGTAGAAGCATAGTTATGATGATACGTGAATTTTGCAATCCCTAAGTTCCTGCCAGGAGAAAAGGTAGAGGGAGAGAGGAGTTCACCACGGGACTTAACCTGACTTATTTCTCATCCTGGATGAACATGACAAATGTTTATGTGACTCAAACATTGGTTTCCTGGTCTTGTTTTTTGTTTAGCCATGGGTCTTTGAAAATCAAGATGATTGGTTTCTTTTCATTTTGGTTCAAGTCCTCTCAGAACTCCACTGCCCCCCAGAACCCAGGGTAGACCCCAACATCCCACAGTATCTTGGTCTATTACTCTCCCATCCTCTTCACCCACAAAATCCCCAAAACCCAGGTGAAAGACTTGAGGATGCTAATTGTTCAGACATTCTGGAGATGAGAAAGGACTTTATAGTCATCTCATTCCAGCCTGTCAGTCAAAACTACTGGCCAGGGAAGCAAATGTGGCTCAACTGATAGTGTCCACCTACCATGTAAGAGGTCCAGGGTTCAAACCCAGGGCCTTCTGGCCCATGTGGTGAGCTGGCCCACGTGCAGTGCTGCCGCACACAAGGAGTGCCATGTCCATGTAAGAGAGCCCCACGCTCAAGGAGTGCGCCCCACAAGGAGAGCCACCCCACACACAAAAAAGTGCAGCCTACCTAAGAGTGGTGCCACACACACGGAGAGCTGACACAGCAAGATGATGCAACTAAAAAAGACACAGATTGATTCCCGGTGCCACTGAGAATGCAAGCAGACAGAGGAACACACAGCAAATGGGTACAAGAGAGCAGACAATGGGCGGAGGGAAATAAATAAAAAAATTTTTTTAATCCAGCATCCTTTCTTTAAAAAACAAAAAAAAACTACCCGTCATCCAATTGACCATGGATTCCAAGGGACTTGTTCTGTCACTGGGTCCATGCTGGTTATAACTTCTTCATGGCTTGGTTCAAAACCTGATTTCCAGCTGTACTTCCTTTTAAATATGGGCAACAGAGAGATCCAGGCACTCACATATACTGCCAGTAGTAGTAACTTTGGAAAACAATCAAGCAGCATCTATTAAAATTTTAAATGAGCTTATCCTATCTATAACTTAGTAATTCCACTCCCTTGAAAAGCACACATGTGACCAAAGTAAAAATAAAAGTAATAAAGCATGCAGGAGGGTGTTCATGGCAACCTCATTTATAATATTGAAAAACTGGAAGCAAGCAAAATGCCCATCATCAGGGGAACGGCAAAAGAAATTGATAGATCCAAATTAAGAAATACTCACTGTGTGTAGCAGTCGACCTGAACTAAACCTCTTTGTACTGACATGGCTAGATACCCAAGACATAGTAAGCTTTTTTAAAGTACAAATAATCCATATGGTAGGTGCCTATTTATTTAAACACAGACACAAATTAAACATTTTCTGTGAGCACAGAAATAGCTATGTAAATTGATAGGAAAATGCCTGGAAAGACAGAGACGAATCTGAAAACAGGCCCTTACCTCAGGGTTGAAGGCAGAGGGGAAGAGAGAGGACAGAAGGACTGGAGTTATCAGTCAAGGGGGATCATAGCCTTATACATAATATCTTGATTTATGCATGGAGAAAATAACCATGTATTCCTTATAAAAATCATATTTTAAAAAGGAAAGAAGAAAAACTTTACCTTTCTCCACCTTTGCAGAGGAAGCCAGTAGATGGAACTGCCAGGAAACAGCAATTCTTGGAGTAGTGACCTGATCTGAGGCAGGATGGAAGCGTTATACAGGCAGGGGGCCTAAGCTTAATTAAACTTGTGCATGTTCCCAGCTCAGAAATGTACATTTTCCATTGCTGAGAAATCTTCACTAGGAACAGATATCATGTATTACATAAAAATATGAGCCAGATAACTTTAATGTTTAATTTTAGTATAATCTTCAAATACAGGATAATAATAGCCACAATCTACCAAGCATCAGTGCATGCCAGACACTGTGTTAAGTGCTTTCCGTACAACCTCTCAGCCTATTATCAAAACCCTGCAGTTATGTATTTATGCCAATTCTATGAGTTAGAAAACCCAGATCACAGTTAAGTAGTGAGCTGAGGTATAAACCCAGCCTGTTTCCTTTCCAGTCCCACTCTTTAGACCACTCTGCTGTACTACCTTAAATAGCAGGACTAAGAGAAATCAAGGGACTCTACCCACTACAGAGATGTCGGGGGTTTTGTGGTTAACAAGGGGATGGATAGCTCTTTCCAAGATGCTTCCAAGGCTGCCGCATTAGCCCTGCTGCTTGCTGGGTACCATGGAATATTCCCTCCACGTCCAGTAAAATGAAGTTGCCTCCATAGGACATTTTCCTGAATAGGACATTCCTCAAACTCTGTCTCAAGAGTTGTGTGATAATGAAGTTTCATTGTCATTTGAAAGAGGCTGGAGGAACAGGTCAACGAGCCCCAGGCGGGGCAGATCTGGATGGTGTAGCGAGGACACGCTGTTCCACAGGAACACAAGCAGCTGGGTGTCTGGACGCGTCATAAAATTTTACTGTGAAGTGCACAGATGAGGGGCCCAGCTGCAAAACATCAGGAGTGTTTATCATGATCTCCCAGACCATTCTGGGCTTGCTCCCCTTTGACACTGCTTTTGTGGCCCTCACCTAATTGAGATGAAGACATCAAAATTACTTCAAGGTGCAGTCCTGCTGGGGACCCCTCCAGGAGCCTGCCTCTCGGAAGGCCGTCGTCCCGTTTGTCATCACCAGCTAGCCCAGCGATGGGAAAGGAGAAATACAGAGCAAGAATGAGCATGAGACGTTGGCCCGGCCTGAAGGCGAGTGAACCTTTGCTCATCCCATCTTTATCTGTCGGGATTCAACAGTAGCCGAGCCCGTGGGAGGCCTTTCTCCCGGCCATGCTACGATCTTGAAAGAACTCACCCACGTGCATCACGCTGCACAAACGTGCGTGTGTGGGCTTGTGCTGCAGAGCCCCAGACAATCCCGAGCCTAAAAATAATTTTACTCTCTCCCCACCCACCCTCCGCCTGGGTCCTTACAAGCAGATCTATCCTAAGATAAAGCTTTGCCTTTTCCCTTCAAGACCATGACACTTCTCAACCCAAGCTCCTCATCTGAACACCAAAGGCAGAAAATGATTTGAGTGCCTGTTTTCTCTCTCCCAGAATAGTTATTCTAGATGTGTAGAAAAGAAGCTAAATCATTGCATACAATGGATGCCTTATATGGGAACTGATATTTTTTAATGTAAATATATTTAAATGTAAAAAATAAGTAAAGACAAACATATATATATAAAGGATTAGGGCTTAATTCTCTCCCTGAACCTCAGGGAGGGAAGAGCTTGTCAGGCCTCAAGCACGGTGAGCCGCAGAACCTCAGAACGTTGGAGGCAGTGGAGTTCAAGGTCCTGGATTCCCAGTGAGACCCTGGAAGGCAGCCCCTGGCCCCGCCTGAGCCACTCAGCCCTCAGGGGAGCCCTCACCACTGCAAATCCTTCCTCTGGGCGCGAAGTCGTGGCCAGATTGCAGGAGCCCTGAAAGCCGGGTCAGGCCCTTGGGTCGCACGTTAGGTAGTGGGGACCGGTCAGCGTCCTGCTCCCCGCAGGGCCAGCGCAATCCCAGGCACTGCCCACCCTCTGATTCTGCCACACCCCTTCTATCCTTTCAGGAAGCGGCATCCGCGGATCTGCTGACAAGTTTAGAAAACCGGTGCAGCAGCAGCAGGTCGATGCTATCAACCCAGAAAGCGTTCATCTCAGTCACAGGAGATCTTGCCTGCAGGGTAGGGCAGAGCCTGGAGGAGCACAATCTCTGCGGGTAACCCACCCAGATTTCCCTGCGCCTTCTTGGGTTACTTCAAAAGACCCATCACAACGTCTTGCTTTCTCACATCAAGGCTGGGCTGAGGTTCCAGGTGCTGACTTTCAGCCAGAAGGGAGATTTATAGTCTTGTTATCAGCTCCAGACAGCAGGCGGCTGTGGTCACTGGGGGCTGGCGGAGGGGGGACAGGGAAAGCAGCCAGTGGGGCAGCACCTGGAATCACCTGTGCCCGCACAGTGCCAGTGGGTACTCAGGGCCCAGGGTTGGAAACACACATGCCCACCCCCTCCCCGGGCCCTGGGAAAACAACTCAGGACTCGTGCTGAGTCCAATCACTTACCAGCTCAGAGGGTTGTCGCTCACAGCGAGATTCACCGCCACATATTTCAGAGGCGTTAAATCATTCCAGTGATATATAAACCAGAGAGCCTATCACAGCTGTTTGAGACTAAGGAGGTCATAACAAATGGAGAAGAGGTGAAAAGACCCCTGGGGGATTCCTTCTGCCCATATTCAAACCCTGGAAGAAGCATCCTGTTGGCTCTCCAGGCAAATAACAACTGGTATGCCCGGACCCTCCAAGAACAAAAATGGTATTTTACAAGACGCTTCCACTTGTCAGACACGGTGCGGGTGGGGGAGTGGAGGTGGTAACAAATCTCATAATGACAGCAACCTTGGGTTTTTTCCCAGCTCAGTCGGCCATCTACAATTATGGGAATCCCCCACCCCATTTCTAACAAATGCTTCCCTAACTAAATACGTATATGCCTTTCCTATAGGTTTGCTTGAATATTATTTCTCCTTGCATCATCTAACCTGTAGGACAAACTCTTAAAAGTCAGCATCTGCAAATCACATTTTATCAGAACCATATAAAATACCTCTGTATAAACTAAATAAATGAAGCATTCATGGGAAGCAGATGTGGCTCAAGCGATTGGGCACCCACCTACCACATGGGAGATCCCAGGTTCAGTTCCCAGGGTCTTCTAAAGAAGACAGGAAGCAGGCACGATGGGCCGTTATGGCAAGATGGTGCAACAAGATGACACAACAAGAGACACAAGGAAAACATAATGACAGGCACAACAAAGCAGAGAGTGGAGGTAGCTCAAGCAATTTAAGCGCCTCCCTCCCACATTGGAAATCCCGGGTTTGGTTCCTGATGCCTCCTTAGGAAACAAGGAAGACAAACAGACACAGCAAGTGTAAACAAAGAGTGGGTGGGGAGAAATAAATTAATTAATTAAATAAATCTTAAAAAAAAAAAAATGAAGCATTCATGCTTCCCCAGCCCTAACTCCACCCTCACATTGCTGTACCCAGAATATTCCCTCCCCCACTGGGGCTGTGATTGGGGTTTACCAGGAGAAAACCTCTCCTATTCCTGCCCCTTATGCCCAGCTCTCCCCACAGACTTCAGGCCTAGGAGCAAAAAGTGACAGCAGATTTCAGTTGACTGCAGGGAAATCTCAACCCTAGAAAAACAGAGAGAATCAACCAGTTCTTCCTGCCCTCTGCTCAGGCTGCCAGCAGAGAGTTTATTTTTGCCAAAGAGATTCTTTGGCATTAGGCTCTGGGCCAAAATCGCCACTTACTTCTCTCGGCCTGCCATGCAGATATCGCTCCCGCTGAGTCAGGGCCCGGGCTGGACCTGAGCAGGTGACCCTGAAGGAAGCAGCCCCCGAGTGCCCAGGAGCAGCTACCTCCTTCAAAGCCCGCTCAAGGGACAGCCTCGCCAGCGACTCTTCCCTGGTTAGTCCTGAGGAGCTGAGCTGAGGCTGGGCTTCCCCTCCACACAGACTTGCCGAGTACCTATTACACGGAGACTATGACATCCAAGAGCCATTCCAGTTCTGTTCAGCTGAGAAGGGTTTGTTGGTGAGAGATGGAGAACAGCGGGCTCAGCAACCAAAATACCTGGTGCACATCTGGTTCCACCATCTCCTTGGACGTTGTAAGGCAAATCGAGTAAATACAGCTAAAATAATTAAAATAGGGCCTGACACCCAGGAAGCACTCAGTTATTCTGATGATTCCACAGTAGGGACTTGCCTAGACCCTACAGAAGGCAGGAGGCAAAGCATTTTAATACAACATGTTCCTTAGCTAGTCTGCACAGCTGATACACCTCAAGAACTTCACGGATATGCTTTCAAAGCACGATCGAAACATAAAAGTAATCTTTGCTATACTGAGTATAAGTGCCCCAACATCCACATTTGTCAGCTAAGTCATTGAGCTGAGTGGAGAAACAATATTATTTAGAGCAAGGAGCAATGCCAAGCTTGCACCAAAGAAACAACACACATAGTAGAAAACACAAGAAATTTGTTTCATAAGTGTATAAGAAAGTGCTACTGGGACACAAGCAGTTCAATCAAAATAGCAGGAGTACTCAAGGATGTGTTTATCTGCTAGTAATAGAATACCCAACTAACATGGATAAAATTATAAGAATATTTATTATCTTCATAACAAAAGGCCTAAAGGCAAGTCTAATAGTTCCGTGGTTGGTCAACAGCTCAACTTACATCACTAAAGTCCAGTTTTGTTCCATCTTTTCATACTTCAAACCTGAGACCGTTGAATTCGTCTTTAAGCATCTATCCCTATGACTGCAAAATGGCTGCCATAGCTCCAGTTACCACAGACAGACGTGTTCAGCAAAGAAATTCCCAACGGGGTCTCTTTCTAGAGTCACATTTCCCTCGAGTCCTATTTGCCAATATCGGACCACTTGGCCATGCCCTAGCAGCAAGGGAATATAAGAAGGTAAGTAGCTGTCATTTGCAACCTCTGTGATTAAAGATGAGTTGTGCCAGAAAAGTATGTAACTGAGAGTGTCTGCACAACGACTTAGTGAAATGTCAAGCTACTGTGGACGCTTGTTGAAATAATTGTGAGTTCTTGCTGTGTTGAAGCAGTAATTGTGTATTAATTATTATTCGTTTGCCAAGTATGGTTTTAAAACAGTTAATCCCTTTAAGGGTGCAGCCAAGTATTCTAGTATTTCAAACATGGAAAGACTGGGCACTAACTCAGGGTAGTATATTGAACGTTGTTTATGTCAGTGAAACGCTGTGGAGGAAAATGAAGATTCAGCCTATCGATACATATATATACTCATAGAGCCATTTACTTAATTATTTCTGAGCATCTGTTATGTATCAGGCACTGTTTTACTATAATGAATAAGACAAAGCCCCTGTCTCAGGGAACTTAACATAATGAGTATGACTACATGGCCTTCAGTCCCCAAGACGCAGTGTTTCTATGGTCCCAGATTTGCAGGACTTTTTATTAATCCTATACGTTGTATCCCCTCTGCTCATTGCATTGTCATTAAACTCTGGATCATGGCCATTGTGTCTATTGTTTGTAAATGTTCTTGGGCTTACGAAAATCTCCATTTGGTCTGCAAATGCTTGCCAAATTTTAAAAAATAATAAAACCCTGATTGCATTAATTCTGTAACCCCTTACAGTGCAGACCATTGAGCTGGGGGTCCTGCTTGTTTACAGGAGCCCCTGGGCCTGGTCGAAAAAGTGCAGACTGGTGCACTCACACCAGGTTCGTTACTCATTTGCCATATAGCCTTGGACAAGTCACTTAACAAGCCTCAGTCTTCTCATCTGAAAATGGGCATGATCGTAACACCTATTTTGAGATCCTGTGATAAAGCTTAAATGAAGGAAGTGTACGATGCCTGGCATATTGCAGACAGACAGTAAATGGGAAGCTAGTTATAGCATTTGCTGCTATTTGACCTTTCACTCTCATTTGCTGTTTGTCAAATAAAGCAAACCCTCCACAGCAGGTGGCCAGAGCAGTCAACTAATGTCTGCAGATGGCACGGCGATCTGCTAATTGCTCCAAGGCTTCCAAAGTCTAAATTGGTGGAGTAGCTCAGCTGCCAAGGACAGAGTCTTCTCGCTCCCTCCCTGGCCCGCAGCCCCGCTCCTGAGAATTCCAAAGAAAACTCTGATTCTCTGGAGACAGGGCAGCAGTTTGTGCTGTTAAAAATAAGTCATTTGGACCCTGATCTGGCATTCATGTGGGAACAGACGAAAGCGAGTGCCACCTTTGATTTCTTAATGCCCATCACTGTAATAAAAGGAAAAAAACTAGGAATATTTTTACATTTTTCTCATGATGCAGGTCTCCAGTTATCATTCAGACAGTCCCCTGACCCAGCAGGAGGTGAATAGAGGGCATGAGAAGAGACAAGAGACCTCGAGAAAACGTCAGACTCGGTTATTTATTCAAGCAGCGAAGCACTTTGCCTGCCCACTGCTATGAATTAGTGGAGTTTATTAAAATAGCTAAGCATTTCTACATATATAAATATATACTTTTTTTCCAAACAAATAACCAATTCAGTCCCCTAGCAACTCTAGAAACCATCTGCTTGTTTGAGCTCTATCCTCACAGATGTTCTTCCTGAGTTTTAAACCACGGCATCGGTCTGGGCTTCCTGCTAGGAAGTATGGGTAGGGGGCTCTTTGTTGGAGGAGAGCCTCAGCACATATTTCTTCATTGATGTTCTAGCAACATGGCATGTTACCCATACATCAAAGCGTCAGTGTGTGCCCGGCACACCCTCTCCTAGGTGCTTAATAAATGCTGGCTGAATGTAATTGAAAGTAGGAGAAAAACGGGGTGGAAGCGAGGGGCAGTCGATGGAGAGGAAAAGTATCCCTTATACAGCCCAAAAGAACCTACGTCTACAGAGCCGAGTCTTCTTAAATGAGAAAAGTAGAAGAAAGAACTTGGGGAGAGGTCATCCCACCCACTGTCATTTATGACCTGTGTAGATTCAGAGAAGAGTCTAATTAATTGATCATTTCATGGCAGACTTCAGAAGCAAACTGCAAAAGAACTCGCTCCATCTGAAAGTCCCTCACCATAGCCTAGATGTGGTCGTCCTCGGGGCACATCGCATGCTCCAAGACATAGCCCTCCAGGTGCCTCCGCTTTCTGGACATCCTCAACTAGGCTGTACCCTCCTCTGTGGCCACAGCCATGCCCTCCTTCTAAAAAGTCCTTTGAATAGGAAAGTAACAAGTGTTGGCAAGGATGTGGAGAAGTTGGAACACTTGTTATTGATGGGGCGTGGGGAGGAGTAGTACAGCCACTGTGGAAAACAGTTCAGTGGGTCCTCGCAAAGTCTCCATGTTATATAGAATTACCACATCACCCAGCAAGTCCATTTCTAGGTGTATTAGTCAGCCAAAGGCATGCTGATGCAAAATACCAGAAGCCTGCTGGCTTTTATAAAGTGTATTTATTTGGGGTAGGAGCTTACAGTTATCAGGCCATAAAGCATATTTTCACATGTTGGAGCAAGATGGCTGCCGATGTCTGTGAGCATTCAGGCTTCCTGGGTTCCTCCCTTCCAGGGTCTTGCTTTCTCTCTGGGTTCAAGTTTCCTTTCTTCCCGGGGCTTGCTTCTCTTTCCTCTCTTTGCTTACTTCCCAGGGCTCCAGCTTAAGACTTCAGCATCAAACTCCTCAACTCTGTCCTTTGCCATGCCTTTTATCTGTGAGTCCCCACCCCTTGGTGGGTGGGGACTCAACACCCTAATTACGTGGCCCAATCAAAGCCTTAATCATAACTTAATCACACCCAGGTGCAGACCAGATTACAAACATAATCCAATATCTATTTTTGGAATTTATAACCATATCAAACTGCTACACTAGGCATAGACCCAAAAGAACTGAAAGTAAGGACACAAACAGATACTTTTACTCCTATGTTCATAGCAGCATGATTTACAATAACCAAAAGGTAGAAATAACTCGTGTCCATCCACAGATGAATGGATAAGCAAAATGTGGTACATGCCTATAATGAAATATATTTAAATATTATTAAAAAGAATGAGGGAAGCAGACTCGGCCCAGTGGTTAGGGTGTCCTTCTACCACATGGGAGGTCCGCGGTTCAAACCCCAGGCCTCCTTGACTCGTGTGGAGCTGGCCCATGTGCAGTGTTGATGAGGGCAAGGAGTGCCGTGCCACGCAGGGGTGTCCCCCAAGTAGGGGAGCCCCGCATGCAAGGAGTGCGCCCTGTAAGGAGAGCCGCCCAGCGCGAAAGAAAGTGCAGCCTGCCCAGGAATGGTGCCACACACATGGAGAGCTGACCCAGCAAGATGACGCAACAAAAAGAGACACAGATTCCCGTGCCACTGACAACAGAAGTGGACAAAGAAGAACATGCAGCAAATGGACACAGAGAACAGACAACTGGGGGAGGGGAGGAAAAGAGGAGAAAAATAAATTTAAAAAATAAATATTTAAAAAAAAAAAGGAGGTTCTGATACATGCTACAACATGGATGACACTCGAAAATATTATGTTAAGTGAAATAATCCAGACACAAAAGGACAAATATTACATGATTCCACTTATATATAACCCACAAATTATATTTGAGTGTATCAGTGGCTGGGAGAAGGGGAAGTTATTGCTTAATGGATATGGGGTTTGAAGAAAGAATTGAGTGATGAAAAAGTTTTGGTAATAGATGGTATTGATGGTAGCACAACACTGTAAATGTAATTAGCACCATTGAATTATACACTTAAAAATGGTTAGAGTGGCAAATTTTATGTTATAAAAAATAAAATATTTGTCATTTTAGATACCACAATAACAAAAGTCCTCCATCAATATTTGAATTTATTTATTATTTAGGAGGAATTATCTCTTTATTAAAGAATTCCCTGCTGACATGTTTTATAAATTGTTAAGAGCAGTAGGTATGGTTGGGTAGGAAGGGATTGAGGTCAAAGAGGAGTATAATGGATTCCTGCCCCTTGGAAAGTTGTTAGAGATGAAGAAGAGACAGGATTAAAATCATAACATAGTACAATGGATGATAAACTGAGTTGTACCCAACTTCTCTGGAATGCCTCTGTTACTAAAACAAGGCCAACACTCTTGATATTACTCTTGGTGTTATCGTGCACAGCTATGTTGTTCTTATTTAAAGAAAAGAAATGCCTCAAGGCTACAGAGGAGCAGCTGAAGTTCCTCCTGTGGCTCAGATTCCACATACATTCTAGTCAATTTGGCCCACATTTATTAAGCAGCTACTACAAGCCACAGATCATTCTAGGCACTGGCGAAGTCCAGGTGTAGGGAAGCAGATTTCCTGGCCCTCGAAAGGTCGTTCCCTCTCTCCCCTCCACACGCCATGGGCCCTGAGGTTCTGCCCGGCACAGACTGGGGAGCCCATCCAAGTGACGCCCTGCCCCTCCTGTCCCCCTGGGTCTTTCCTCCTGGGATACGCAGCCTGCCCCACGGCACTCTCCATCCCCATCCCCATCAGAGCCAAGTCGAATTTCGAATTTCGTAGGTTTCCTTCACTGGTTGTGACAGTTCTGCACCCATCGCCGCTTCACCCCACTGTTGCCATAGCACTGAACCTGCGAGTTGGTTGCCTAGAGAGGAAAGAGGGCAAAGCTCACACTCCAGCACAGGAAGGCGCAGAGGCATGAAGGGGGTGAGGCTGCGAACAGCCAGCAAGCTGCCCCCCAGTCCCAGCTCAGCCGCCCGTCTTCTCCTCCTCCCCGGCTTCCCTCCCTCAACTGCCTTTTGCCTCGCCCACTCCCCTGTGCCTTAGAGGGCCGTGTGTCCCCGTTGGAGGGTCACAGTGCACATCGGTGACAAGTCCTGCAGTGAAGAGACCTGTCTAGCCCAGTGTTTCCCAAGTGTGGCTCTCTCCTAGGGCGGTGCTTAGCCCTGGGAGTGGCTTCTGGGGTCGTGACGGGGTTTGAGCCAGGTCACTAGGCTGCCCTAACTGTGACTCTAAAGAGAGTGTGTGCCTTCAGGTCCCTCTTACCTCACCTTCGGGGGCGCCTGTCCTCACTTTTGGCGCCCACCATGCATCAACCCCACCTCCACCCTCTACCTTATTACCTTGAGTTTAGGATCCCCTTTGTGACCTCTGGATGCAGAGGGCAATAGGCCCTGCACAATCCCAACAAAACTCGATGCTCTAGGCCAGAGTTTCCAATTGTGAACTCTGAGGAACACGAATTCTCAAGAAATTGTTTCAAAAGCTCGTGTGGAAATAGGCTTGCATATTAAATCCCCCTCTAAGAACTTCACAAGGCTCATTACTTTATTAAAGTTTTTGAGAAATCCTGGTTTAGAAAAACATATCTAACCTAATTTTTCCAAATTCATTGCACCACATGCCCCCTTTTCAGCAACAAAACTAACAATGGCAAAGGGAACCACTATTTTCCAGGTTACGCTTTGAAATACTCTGCTGCAGACCAATTTCCTCTTGCGAGTTTCTCCTCTCGGCCCTATTTGGTGCTTCATTCTGTTAAGACAAGGAGTCGGCTAGTTGAGCTAATAATGACAGGTTGAGCTAATCGTAACAGCGTATTGATGGTTTGGGAGTAATTCCTACTCCACAAAACAGGTAAAAAAGGTAGCATCAGCCTCATCTTCCAGGTCAAGAAACTGGGACTTAAACTATTTAAAGGGAAGTGGTGGTGGCTCAAGCATCTGGGTGCCTGCTACCAGGTACAGTTCACAGTGTTTCCTAGAGAAGACGAGCAAGACAGCGAGCTGACCTGACAGGCTGGCCTGGTGGACAGTGCAACAAGATGACGCAACGAAGAACCACAATGAGAGATACAACAAAGCAGGGAGCGGAGGTGGCTCGAGCGATTGAGCGCCTCTCTCCCACATGGGAAGTCCCGAGTTCGGTTCCCAGTGCCTCCTGGGGAGAAGATGAGCAGATCCAGAGAGCACGCAACGAGTGGACACAGACAGCAGACAGAAAGTGCAAACAACAGTGGGAGCAAAGGGGGGGGGGGTTAAATAAATACATAAATCTAAAAAAAAGTTAAGGAGTTTTCTCAGATCTAACCCAACAAGTAAGTGTCAGGGCTGGGATTTGAACCCAAGTCTTCTAATGACTTCTTTATACTAGCCACTCTGTCAATAAGACGTTAATGCGCTCCCCTTCCCAAAGCTGTTCACATTTCAAAGTCATAGGGTCAAAAAATACTTTAGCCCCAGAAGAATGAAATGAATCCCTGCTAGCAGGAACCACGACAGACTGGAGAAAGCCAGAGGAGAGAAAACTGGGGGGAGGTGGATCTTCCTTTACGTCCTTCAGTCCACAGTCCGCTCTCCCCACAGATGCAACGGAAGCTCGGCTGCTTGGGCAACGCAGTCCCCACCCTCCTCCTGGCTAAGGGTTGACGACATGCAAAAGGCCATGTACCGATAGGCGGGCACAGCTATGGAGTGGGGTATGTGGATAAACCTCCAGGGGTTCTGACGTGTACGGCCCACGTAGTTGCCACCTATTAACCGCTCGGTGTATAGTTTCATCCCAGTGGGGCGGAACGCAACCCACTGCTCATGCTACATGACGGTTTTCTAACAAATAGGAAATGACCACGCAACGCCAGCTGTCGAATACTCAGTTTGGTGCCCTTCCCAACTGGGGGGTTTACTAGATAGTTCCTGAAGACAACATTCCTGAGAAATCGGCATCCCCTCGCAGCACGTGTTTGCTCCCGCATGGCTAGCAAATGTCCCCAAGGCCCAAAAGCAAAATCTGAAGTGAACTTCAGTCAAAGAGATTTTGTGGGCAACAACCCTTGTGATGTACGAGAAATAGAAACCCATTGTCTATGATGATCATCGCGCCTGCGGCGAGGCAGCGACAGAATTGACCTCGCCAGCCTGCCGGTCGTGTCATTAGGCCCCAGTCCCGCTCTGTTTGTACTTCTCCATCACCTTTATTTGTTTAAGAGGCCTGACAAGGCAAACACTCCTGATGCGCTGTTTACATTGCAGCTTTCACTGGAGCTTATTAAACTCATCGTTACTTCATATAAGCTACAGATATGTGGTTAGGGCCAGTTAGTGTTGACAGTAAGTAACAGACACCCCGTCACTAGGTAACATGTTTATACACTCCAGTGGATGCCTGGTGGATTTTGTCCCTGTAAAACTATCACAGATAGTGAAGCCACTATCAGATAAGTGACTATAATAAATGACCACAATTAGGTCTCTGGTTGATGAGAACGCTTGGTGGTCCCTCCAGCCTGACTTGGACAAATCCCAGGCTGAATTCACTTGCAAAGGAAAAAAAAAAAGAATCAAAAACGAAATTTAAATGAGATCGATTTAATAGAACACACCATTTAATTGCGAAAGGAGCAGGAGTTCAACGAAATGGAGTTCTCACCTTCCCTCCTGACCTCCTTCCCAGGTCATTCATAAATAAATACACGTGTATTCGGATTCTTCCAAAAGAAGAAGCTTCTAAAGCATTCTGTCTCCCCAAATGTCCCCCGTGTAATCACGAAGGGTGGAAAACACCCTGGGGCTCTGAGGCTGGGGGACTGCTCTCCAGAAGGAAGGAAGCATCTCATGCTGTTACTGCACAGTAACGAAACCCTGCAGGAGCGGCTCAGCACCAAGGGGTCTGGGCGTGGGCCTCGGCCCGGCCGGACGGTCAAGGATCCATTCCGCAGCTCTCAAGATGTGACTGTAATCCATTTTTTAAAGGGTTTCTGTTTACACCAGGCAGGTTCTCATTTCAGGACGGAGAAATAATAGCACATCATTTAAGTGTACTGATGAAAGGGCCTTTAAAAGACATTTGTTTTCTTGCACGGAATAGTCATTTCCAGGATGACTTATAGATTTACAGTGAGCCTTAAATCTGTAAGTCTACATACATATAACTTAAGAATGTGCTGAAAGAAGGGTCTTCTGGCCCTTTTAGAGACCTTAAAAGATGATACCAGCAGAGTGGGAAATGATTGGCAGTCAAGTATGCACTGCAGAGCACTGTGGAATTATTTTTCATCGGTGACAACTATTTTGTTTCTGTCATGTCACGTCAGCCTGCCCCAGATATCAGCTCACTCCTCCCTCCCTTGCTGTTCTCCCCTTCCCTCCCTCCCTCCCACCCACAGACTCCTGCCAGCCTCTCAGCCTTCTTGGAATCACAGCTACGTTGTTTAAGATTTGGCTAGGGGGAAAATGCTTTTCTTTAAAGGTATATTTTCTCTGGGGATTTCCATTTTCATTTGATTTAATATTTCCTAATAATAGTTTCAGGGGAAATTGCCCTGAATCTTCAAGCAGTCTCCCCCGGGAATAAATGCTTTGTGGGTTGGGGGTGGGGGGTGATTGATGGGGCTTTTGGACATCCCTGTTGCCAGAAGACCTCATAAACTCAGGAAAGCTGCCCAGGCATCAGTCTGTTTACCTTTTCACGACTTTAAAGGTGATTTATTTGACCTCTAAAAACTGGGATCATACTTCTTGCTGAAAACAGTGCACATCTCAGCATAAACGGTGACTGTCAAGAGGGTGAAGTCGCCAGTTTGCGGTCCTTTATCATTTTTTTCCCTGTCCTAATCTGAATGGGGAGCGCCTGCTGGATCTTTAGTACAAACATATTTGAGGGACATTGTCTAAATATATGGAGATAAGTGTGTGTTTATGTACCGTATGCACATATAGTTTCCATAACGATTTTTAAAACTATTTATAAATGCCCTGGATCTTGGGTAAACAAAAGGTAGCCTGCGTAGGGAAAAAAATGTGGGATTTGAGATAGGATCTGAGTCCCTCCCTTGGCTGGGTTACCCTAATTATATAATTTAGCATCTTGTGCATTAGGCCAAACCACCTGCCTTGGAATCCCAGCTCTACTGCTTCCTTGCTATGTAATCTTGGGCAAGATATTTAACTTTTCTGTGCCTTGATGTTCTTATCTGTATAACAGAATACTAGTGCCTGTACCTAAAGTTGGTATGAAGATTAAATGAGTTGAAACACATAGATTGTTCAGAGTCAAGCTTGACATATAGAAAACAATCAATAAGTGCTAGTTACTATTACTATCCCTTCTCCAAAGGTGAGTAAATAATGATACCTACAACAAATATATAATGAAGGAAATTACCTTAGACAATGCACATGAGAAGAACCTTGGGCAATGTGACGTGCTGTACAAACGCTGCTGACTCCTCTGTGCTGCTGACAGCTCCTCGAGATCTCCACTCACATGGCTGCTAGTGGATACCGTAAAATACATAGTAGGTTTCCGTGACTTTCTTTAACCTAACTGAAGTAATATGGCATGTCACTGGTATCTTCGTTCTACAATATGAAGAAACTGAAGATCAATGAAAGTCAAATGACTTCCTCAAGATTGCACAGCACCTCAGAACATAGCATTAGATGCGTTCTACTTAGAGCTCTCTAGCTCTGAACTGTTACTTATTTGCTGATGAGTGTTGGGGATTGAATCGCATCCCCCAGAAAAGGCACGCTCAGGTCCCGACCCCTTGGTTCTGTGGGTGTGAACCCCTTTGTAAAGAAGACCTTTGAAGAAATGATTAGTTTTGGTGTGCCCAGGCTGAATGAGGGGAGGCCTGAACCCAATATGGCTGGGGGCCTTTGGAGCAAAGGAAATTGGACACAAGAAGAGAAGCTTAGGGAGCTTCCCCCATGTGCGCTGCCATGTGAGAGACAAGCAAAAGTACAAGGATCACCAGCAGCCAGCCCCAGAGAGCCACAGTCTTTGGGGAGAAAGCATCGCCTTGCCGATGCCTCGACTTTAGAAGTCTCCTGGCCTCAAAACCATGAGCCAACAAATCCCATTGTTTAAGCCAACCTACCGTATGGTATTTGTCTTAGCAGCTGGAAACTAAAACTATATGTAAGGGGCAAGATAATAGCTCTTGGTTCTTCAGGTTTGTGAGGCCCACTTCCCCATAGGAACTAGTTTCCCCTTCGAGGGACCCAATCAGCAGAGGAAATGGTTCCCAGAACAAAGCAAGTGTCATTAGCAAGGTCAGCAAATCTCTGTGATTTAACAATCTTGGGAGGAAATGAGGAAAACCATTCAACTGCACAGAGTGGTCAAGAGAATTCTTTTACCAACTGTATTCTTGGTTTTACTTCTTAGGGACATCAGAGAGGATTTGGTATCAATAGGATTTCTATTTTAAAACATTTTCTGTCTTTTTAGAACTCAATCCATCAATAGGAGAGTGAACAACTGCAAAATGAATCCCTTCTGTTAAAATAGAATTGGATGTATTTCCACTGGCGACTTTGCAAGCTTTCCCAGCAACCAGCCAGCAGAAGTGAGGATACCTGGGCATTGGCGGAACTACTATACATTTTGACAGTCCAATAAGAGATTGCAGTGTGTTGATTTTTTGGAAAGCTCCTGGGAGCCCTGTAGGTGCTAGGTGGGGGACTTGGGTTAGAACCAACTGATATGGCCTAGAAAACCATGATCAAGGAGCACAGGAGATAAGCCTTCTGAGGAATCAGAAGACAAGTCCTTGGGATAGCTGAAACTGGGCTTTCCCAGGCATGGTGGGTAGTGGTGGCAATAAGCAGCTGCCCCTAGAAACCAGCTGGAGACCTTCCATTCTTGGATTAAACTCACCTGCATCCCACACTCTCAGAATCTCACATATAGGAACTGCTCACTTGCACTTTTTTTTTAAGATTTTTTTTAATTAAAGATTTTATTTATTTATTTCCCCCCCTTGCCCTCCTCCCACCCTACTGCGTTTTTTTTGTTTTGTTTTGTTTTTTTGTTTTCTTGGGTTTTGTTTTGTTTTGTTTTTTCCTGCTCTCTCTGTTGTCTTCTCTTCCCATTTTCTCTCCTCTAGGATTCACTGGGATTCAATCCTGGAGACCTCTGATGGGGACAGAGGTTCCATGTCCATTGTGCCACCTTGGTTCTTGGTTTCTGCTGCTCTTCACCTTGACTCTCCCCTTGTCTTTCTTTTGATGCATCATCATCTTGCTGCGTGACTCACTCGTGAGGGCACTGGCTCACTGCGCAGGCACTCGCACAGGCACTGGCTTACCACACGGGCATGCTTTCTCTTCTTTTTCACCAGCAGGTCCCAGGGATTTGAACCCAGGTCCTCCCCTACGGCAAGCAGAAGCTCAATCACTTGAGTCACATCTGCTTCCCTCACTTGCTATTAATATTTACTTTCCATGGTCCCTATAGTACCATCTCGGCTGCACTCTCAGAAGCATCAGCACTGACAGACGGTGCAACCAGATGTCAATCCTTGACCCCGCACATCCCAGCTCAAGCCCCTGTGGATTGAGGAGGACTCTGGAGTTGCCCACAGTCTTCTATGATGACAGCCCATAATTTATTAGCCACTGCATTTCTCTTCAGGACGTGATGACTACCTGTGTTCTAAGGGGACAGGAGAAGGCCTATTAATCTTCACCCTGGCGGGGAAGAGACGGATGTACATTTAATTGAGCTGGATGGGTGAGGTAGATATAAAATACCACAAAGTAAAAACAAGGTTATTAACTGCGCCTGAGCCGCCTGTTAGCCAAGCTGCCTCAATAAGTGAAGTGGGTTGGTTCAACGTGGACCGAGGTTCAAGCAGGGTTTGCAGAGGGGAGTCTTGGCAGATGTGGGGAATGGCAAGACTCCACGTTTCCAGGGAGCGAGCGAAGGACCTTTGTGGTTAGAAGAGGAACTTGGGCTTCCACCAGCTTAGGAGACAGGCTAAAGGGTAAAAGGTCAGGGCCAATTCGGAACTGGTCCTCTCCCAGACCCACAAGAAGGAAACGGCTGAACTTCACCACCAAGGCCCCCCTTGGAATCCTCCCTTCTTGCATCCTCCTGTTCCAACTAATTCCAGGGTTCCTCCTGAAAGGCTCCGCTGCAGCTTTTTGCCTGACGAGAAGAGAGTCTTCTGCTGTCCTCCTCACCAGCAGGTGGAAGGAGGCGAGGACCTGCCTCGGGCTGACCAACTCTGGTGGGCTTTCTACTCAAGAGCCCTACCCCCAGGAGAGAAAGCATCAGGGCGGTGTGAACTCAGCCTTCCTCCTCGTCATCATCCACCCAAGAACTCCAGACTCTTCCTAGAGACGGTTCCTAGGTGTCTAATTTCCCACGTCTCGGCCTGAGAAATCCCAGCACTGAAAAGTACTGTCCTCAAACACAGATCGCAGTGAGAACAAGAAGCCTCCATCTTCCCAGCTCCTGTCCTCACTCTAGAAGGGTGTGCAGAAACATAATGAAGAGTTCCCAGCCTTTCAACATCCCAGCCTGGTGCTTAAACTAACCCTGACCTCAACCCCTCTGCGGCCACGCCCTTTGCCCCACCTCCACGCCCAAATTGACGGTTCCAGACTACAGATCAGCAAAACCACGCAGGTTGTTCCAAGCAAGGAGCACGTTTGCCTTAAGAAGCCGGCAAGCAGAGGTACTTTAATGCCTTGTGGTTTACAAGCGCTCGTCTAACATGATCCTCGCGCCATCCTGTATGTGGCCAGAGCAAATATTATTTTCTCCATTTTACAGGTGAGAAAACTGAGGCAAAGAGGTTAGGTTTACTGAAGGAGAAGAAGCAGGAATCAGCATACCTCTGACAACACTTATTTCCCTGTAGTATATATTTGTACAAATGACTCTCTCTCTCTCTGGAAAGCTACTGCTTTTTCCTCCTCAAAAGTAATTGTCCCTTCCTTCCTTGCTCACAGAACCAGAATTTTGTTTTGCTTTGTGTAAGTCAGAGACTCATTTGTCTCCAGAAGTAGCCCCAGCACCTGGTCTAAGGATGGGCCTTTCTGACCCATGAGGTAGAAGAGGAAGTCTGCTAGTGGGTTTGGGGGAACATTTTCCTCCACGAAGAAAGGAAAGCATCACGAGAAGAAATTCCCTTGCCTCCCATTGCCCGTTGGCCCCTGCTTTGAGACATGGGGGTGAGAGGGCAAAATGAGCAGCTCGTTTTATTGCAACAGCGAAGAGATGGGCAAGAAACCCACAGGATGACAACCCAGCGTCTTTACGTGTTTAAGCTGCTAAACCAGCGCCGGTCACTGCACACCCCCACCCTGCTAACTGAAGCCATTTTTCGTTGAGCCTTTTGGCTACTAGCGCTAAAAGCATTCCCAGCTAATGCACTCCCCCACCAGATTGTCGTGTCCCCAACAATAGAGAAGGTGACTTTCTTTATGACTGTGTCCCCCCATAAGATAGTCCAGAAGTACTCACTTAAATGTTTGCTAGAATGAAGGGAAGAGGAAGAACAGAGTGTATTCCTAAGATTAGATACACCTCGGCGCGACGAGCGCCCAAATCCAGCAGAACAAAACTTGGGAGCCTCCGTTAGTATTTGCTGATATTCCACGTGGACATTCTCCGTGCTCTGCCCGCCATCTAGGACTGTCCTTGCTGTTTCCATATACCTGGACACCTAGAAACATGTTATTCAACAACGTGAACAAGTTAGTAATGCATTTCTGCGACGAAGCTATTTTCCTTCCTGAAAAATAGAATCACCTAAAGATGCCCTTTCAAACCAAGAAGGAAAAACGATTATTCAATAAATGATGAAACAATCTAAAAATTATTTGAAAATAATTAAAGAAGATTCTGGTACTACACAAGAAATTCCAGATGAACAACAGACCACTCTATTGTAAGGTTGAGTAATCATTGAATCCATAAAATAATCTAAAGAACATATTGATGAATATTATGTGGTATCAGTTTTGGAAACACTTTGTAAGGCAGAAACTATTAAGGAAAAAATTTGAAATACTTGACCACATAAAAATTTACTTTTTCTAAATATAAATAGAACACAATAAAAAAAAAATTCAAGGAGAAATAGCACTGGAAAACATACTTGCAATATGTAAAGCAGACAAAGAATTAATCTCATAATTTGTATAGTATTCTTACAGATAATATGGAAAGGAAAAACACCACAATGAAAAATATGCTGAGGGCATTAACTCTAAATTGAATAAAAATATCAATAATCAATAAGCATATTAGCGCTGAAATTCAATGGTAACAAAAGACATTCAAATTAAAATAAGATGCCCCTTACCACTTTGCCTATCATGCTAGCAAACGTTATCTTTCATTATAATCTCAAGTGTTCGAGAGAGGTTAGAAAAATGTGCTTCTCATAAACTTCAGTTTGGAATAAGAAAGAAAATAAAAATACAAATAAAGGAAAATAAAACCTTTGAACCAGTAATATTATTTTACAAAATTTATCCTAAGGAAACAATCTAAGATAAATGCAAAGACTTACCTGTACATATGCTTCTTGAAGTAATATGCAATTAAGAATATTAAAAAATAGAGTCAACCTAAACATTTGTTAAAAGATAGCATATCTCTTCAGTATTGTTACAGAGCAGATATTCCTACAGGGAAATGCTCCCCACATAACAGTAAGTGAAACAAGGAAGTCATAAGATAGTAAAAAGACCTTAATGTAAAATGGGAGTCGGTAGTGATGTCATGGTGTTCTGGAATTCATTTTTTGTCTATTCTGAAGGTTCTTAAATTTTCTGGGAATTACATACATTGTTTTTATCATCAAAAATAGTTCTTTTTGCATAAGAAAAACAATTATAGGCATTCTTCTCTTGACTATCCCAAGCTAGAAGCATTTTCTTCCCAATAGTATTTCAAGTCATAACTCATACTTCCTAGTCACTTTACACTATTGGCACAAACGCCTAACATAGATATAATGTTAACCAAAAAAAAAAAAAATAGTCTCGATGCACAAATAATAAACTCTTTGGAACAAATTCTGTTCATAAAAAATGGGAAAACGTCCCGTTTCCAAATGCACAGCTCCTTACGTGGACTTTATTTTGTATAATCCCACGAGCGCTCCCAGAGGGAGGGGTGAGCAAGGTGAGGCTCAGAGCCGCCCAAGGGAGGAAGTAAGGACTGCAGAGCTGCGGGCGCCTGACTTCCTTGCACCCTTCGGCTCCCCCACGCAGCTACGTGTGTGAAGTGCGTGCGTCTGAGAGTGTCCTGTTGACCACGGGGCCCCAGCCCTGCAACCGTGGGCGCCAGAGCCCCGAGGCCCTGTCCAGACCCAGCACGCTCCCCGCCTCTGCTCCAGGGACAGAGAGTGGAGGTGACACCTGCCCCTCTCCCCTCCCGCGGGAGGGCAGACCCTCGGGCAGCTCCCACAGCGAGCGCAGCACAGGTCGTGGCCGAGGACAGGCAGACACGGTTAGAGTCCCGCGAGCAAGAGGTGAGAGCCAGGCAGGACCGCCACGTTGGTTTCCAGGGTTTCGGTCCCTGGAAGCCCTTCTCCTTAACATCATAGCAGGGACTGGTGAGCGTCCTGCAAATACAGCTCTCCCACGCCCAATAACTACCTCTTCTCTGGCTGTGTCTTATTACAGAAAATTAGTAGCAGAAGTAAAATGAGTTCATAACACAAAACTGGTGTTGTCCCATCTACCGTCTCGACAATGACACCCAGGCCCTAAGTCCCGGGCCTTAATCAGACCTCCCCGGTGACCTGGACACCGCCCTTTACCACCCCATCACTGTCGTGTCCCGGTGCCAGTGTCACGCCCCTGAGGTCCCTGCTGTCCCTGAGCCCAGGCAGGCTCCACTGCCCACCTTGCATGTTCACGGGGCACGCAGCCTCTCCCCTCCCCCGGCATTTACTGACCATGCTACCACCTGTGTCCCCTCCACAGGACTCCGAGCCCCTTGGGAGCAAAGACAAGGCCATGCCTACGTCTTCTCAGTCCCTCAGTGCCCGCCCGGAGTCTGCGGCATGGTCAAGGTCGTGCTTCATCGAGGTGTTTCGCCCTTTGGTGCTTTCAGAAATCACTTTGAAAAGTCAGAGTAGGAACTCACAGCCAGATGACAAGAATGGAAGCAGAAGTCCAGACACTTCCAGGGTGAGAGGAGGACATAACTACACAGAAATAAGTCAACAAAAACAAATAAAAAACTCTAGAACTCTCCCTGATCTGGTAAGGACCAAAGGCCCAAGGCGAGGAAAGCGTTTGTGAGAGAAGTGATGGACTTTGCTCGCGGAAGCAAGGTGCAAGAGGCAAGACATCCTGAAAATATTCTTTAACTGTGAAGCAAGTTCCACCCAGAGAAGCTGGATTCTTTTCATTATTGAGGTACAACATGCACCAACCCCAGACGAGGCTGTGCGCGGCAATGCCAAGTCTGCATATTTATTAAATGAATTGAACGAGTCCCTAGTGGCCATACAATGGCAAAATGACCATCCAGGTGATAGATGAGGGTTGAAACAGCCTTTACTGCAGCTCCCTATTTCACACATGGGAAAACTGAAGCTGGTCACAGAGCAGAGGCATGCTTCAAGAAATAGGCCCAGTTGCCCAGAGAGCTGGTGGGGTCTAGAACTCAGGGAGAGAGAATTCCTCCCTCCAAGTAAAAGCAATGTGGCACATTAGCAAGGAAACTGAGACGCTGCAGAGAATCTGGTCATGGGGAATATACACCTTTGGATATAAGATGCCTAAAAAGCTGTTTTTCTCCTGCTGTTTTGGTCTGGTATGTACAGTGAAGGAAAGGAAGGTGTAGTGCATTTAAGAAGGAAACAATCCTCTCCCCCCCAGTTTCCTGTAAGCCTCTCGTCCAGTCTCTAGCTCTCTGAGACAGCTTGGTTTGCTTGTTTCATATCAGAGAGGTCATGTAGTGTTTGTCCTTCGATGCCCGACTTGCTTCACTCAACATAAGGTCCTCAAGATTCATCCGAGTTATCTCATGTGTTAGTACTGTATTCCTTCTTATAACTGAGTAGTATTCCATTGTATGTATATGCCACATTGTGTTAATCCATTCATTTTTTTGTTGATGGACATTTGGGTTGATTCCAACTTTTGGCAATAGTGAATAATGCCGCTATGAACATCGGTGTGCATATATCTGTTTGTGTCCTTGTTTTCAGGGACAGGCGCTGGATATCATATATCCTGCCATAACCCACTGAATGGACTGGGGGAGAGTGTTAACTACAATGTAAATTATTATCCATGCAGGGCAGCAGTGCTCCAAAATGTATTCAACAAATGCAATGAATGTGCCACAATAATGAAAGAGGTGGTCGATGTGGGAGGAGTGGGGTGGGATGGGTGGGGGGTATATGGGCACCGCTTATATTTTTTAAATGTAACATTTTTTGTGATCTGTGCATCTTCAAAAAATACAATTAAAAAATAAATTTAAAAAATATACAAATGAAAGCTAATACAATTAAAAAAAAAAAAAAAGGAAACCAGCCTACAGCCCTCTGGGTCCCCTTCTCCCTGCCTAGGCCAAACCCCCTTACTCTGCCCCAGATGGAAATGAAGCCCACCTGCCGTGCAAAGGGCCCGACCTACTGGCGCTGGGATGACTTCTCACAAACCCTTGTCAGCCCAAGGCGGGCCACACAGAGATTAAAGGAGGTCACGCCACAGAGCAAAGGGCCTAGAATCGCCTTGCAGACTGAGTGCCTCCCCCTTTCTCTTGTCCTGATTGCTCATCCTGCGCCCGAAGTCCACCCAGGGCTAGGAACCCCTCCCTTCCTGTGCATCCAACTGCCAAGCCTCTCACTGTCTTCTACTCCTTGAATCACAGGAACCTTAACTCCTGACTTCCTGCAAGGGCCTCCTTCCAATGCCCTCTAAGTCTTGGTAGCACATAATAAAGGCAGTTTCAGGGTGTCTATCAAATCATCTACACACCTAGGAGGCCAACAACTGAACAGGAAGAAAAAGTTTCCAGCAGCTGAGAAAAGTTGTCAAAGGCAGCTACAAATCGTCTAGATAATTACAATCTAAGAGTTAGGGAGGAAGATACCAAATTAAACCCGAGGTGTTTATTTGGTCAGAACGGTTTCTCTGAAATGGTGGCTGACTTAGTCATTGTTTAATAATCACTTAGAGATGATCAGCAGGCCTTCATCTTAAACACCGGGCTGGAGGGCATGCCCTCGACACCAACTCCAGCCTCACCGTGAAGGATGTGGTGTGAGTTTGGGGAAGTGACTTTACCTCTCCCTAAATTCGGTTTCCGTAATTGGAAAGTGAAAATAGTATCTACCACATAGATTTTTTTTTCCTGATGATTAAATTGGCTATTGTACACAGGCCTGGCACATAGTAGGTCCTGGATAAAAATTAGCGTTCTACTTTCTTCATCTACAAATCATTCAGAATGTCTAAACAGAGGACGAGGAAACTACCACCACCTGGTGTACGGGTCTCAAAACTGCATACGCAGCCGCAGAGGTGAAAATACATCCTTAACTAGGAAACGCAAAATGAAAGTTCAGAAATGACCGACAGCCTCAAACACAAATTACAATTATAGGTGAGATAGAGGTCGTCGGGGAGACGGGTTCAATGGATGGAATTAATCAGGCCGAACTTCCTGGGAGGGGGAGACTTCTTTAGAAATACAAAGAAAAAGAGATGGGGGTTGACTGAAAAGAAGGAAGAAGAGTTTTCTGTGCAACCGTTGGGGGGGAAATCTTGGATGCCAAAAAGAAGGCCTCGGAGCAGCCAGTCATGTGGACTGGAGCCTTTAGCCCAGCCTGTCTGGCCTTAGCGCAGGCCCTTGGATGCCGGGAGAGCAAGGAGAGAGAACAAGGTACTGTGGGTACGTCACCCCACTGCCCACCAGCGCACGCGAAAAGCACAGCCTCCCTGCCTTGGATGTGGTCTCTTGTTCAGGGCTTGCTTTGACGGAGGGAGGGGCAGTTGGAGACCCCTCTGACCAAGAGCAGTCCCCCCCTGACAAGCCACAAAAAGAATGAAAACACGTTTCTCCTTTGACATCTGGGTCGTGGGCAGAGGGGCCCTGTCTCGGCCACCTGCCCAATACGGGGTGTCCCGCACAGTACCTAACCGGGGGGTCCTGTACCTGGGAGAAGGGCCATCGGTTGCTATTAAGTTGACTTCCCCACCTCATCGGGATCAGAAGTTTATTACGCAGCCAAGGATCCTAACCCGGATCTCTACCCTGTACCCCTTCCTCGCCATGCTGGCCACACACGTTTTGGAAATTGCCATGCCCTCTTTTCCTTCCAGAGCTTTGAAGATGCTGCTCCTTTTGCCAGAGAGGCACTTCAACAGTCCCAGCTGAGACACTGCTTCTCCAAAAAACCCTTTTCTGACCGCCCCTCCCCAGATCTGGGTTAGGCACCCACTCCCACAACATCCAACGATCCCCTTGTCTGAGCACACACTACATCTTGTCCTAACTTCTTATCCTCTCCTCGGAGTCTGTGTTCACTCTAAGTTCCTGGAAGGCAGGACCAACATTTCTCTTGTGACTTGCTATTTCTGCCCCACCTAGTACATTGCCTGGCTCACAGAAGGTCCATAACAAATATTTGTTCATTTGGAGTTAGCAGAACGTCCACAAACCCTTGAACCAAGTGATTTTAGGAGCCTAGAAACAAAGGAATCAGGAGAGGAGAGCCGGTGCTGGGAGCCTGAAGCCTGCCTCCAGTGGCTTTCCTGCCTCTGCTACGTCTTGGTTCTGAGCCCGTGCTGGGGAGTGGAGCGCCACGGGGCTCACTTTGGCCGGTCTATCCCCACCGCCCAGCAGCACGTCTCAGTTAGGCTCTTGGGAGCCCGGTTCGCCCGCCCACCCCTCACTCTGAGCACACTGCCGTGTGCTGAAGGGCCTGGGCGCCGAGCTGGGTACGCAGCTTCAATCCCAAGGCTGGCGGAGGTAGGCCAGCGCCGCGCCCAGGCGTCTCACAGACGCGGTTATTTTTTTTAAGGAAGGGAGAGCTCCCTCGGATTCTCTCACTCCAGCAGAAAGAAAGTGAGACCACGAGGGCCTTAGGAAAGAAAGACTCATCCTTGCAGGGCCCAGGGCCCTGGACGATCACAGCAGGTGCTTCCATGCAGTCCGGGTGGCATCAGGTTAAAAGGGGCATCCAGGATCGTCCCGGCGTGGGAAATAAAGCACATGTTGGCAGCTTTTTTTTTAACATGATTTTTATTTCTTTTAAAGATACTTAGATTACACAAACTGTTACACAAAAAAACATAAGGGATTCCCATACGCCCCATACCCCACACCTCCCCACACTAACAAGTTCTTTCATGAGTGTGGTACGTTCACTGCAGTTGGTGAACACATTTGCAGCGCTGCCCCACAGCATGGGTTACAGGTTACATTGTAGTTTACACTCTCTTCCGCTCAATTCTGTAGGTTATGGCTGGATATATACTGGCCTGTATCTGTCGTTGCAATATCATTCCGGACAATTCCAAGTCCCCAAAACACCCCCGTACTACACCTGTTTTTCCCTCTCCCTGCCCTCAGCCCCTCCAGCGGCCTCTGCCTCCCCGTCAGTGCTGTAGACTCATTGGTGTTCTAGCAACGGGAGAACTCACATTGGCAGCTTTTTGAGGGGAGGACGAGGATCCAGCCCGGAGGGCAGGCGGCCGCCCGCTTGCCAGAGTCCCCTCCTCCTCCTCGGAGCAGCTGCCTTCAGGATCTGCCGGGGCCAGCGGCACAGGGCCCCCGTGGAGAGTGCAGCACAGAAACCACACATGAAGGGGCCTTTCTCCCTTCTCTTCCCGCTGCCTTCTCTGTCCTCGCCGCACCGTGAAGGAAAGAGCTGCCACTCCCCAAATCTGGAGAGAGCACACGGGGCCTCCCCGAGGGGGGTCTAGTCTGCAGGTGCAGGGAAGGTAGAAGCCCCAGGTCAAGACCGGGGGGGGGGGGGGGGGGGGGGAGGACACAGAAGGAAAGTAGTCTCGGCACATGGCACCTTCCCAGCAGCAGATTTCAAGGTTTCAAAATCAACCTATTCTGCATGATAGCAGCAATGTTTCTCTCTCCTGCTTAAATTCAGCCCAGGGATTTAATCATGTGAACTCACTCATCATGTCCCTCTTCCACAGGGCGTCCACTGCCCTGGAGGAAGCCCCTTTCTCCAGGAAGACTGCCCCAACTGTTAGATCACTTATGCTTTGCAGGCACCAGTGATAGCATTATGTAATTCTGGTGCTTTCTACATCCAAAAACCCATATGTGATGGCTGGGCTATTAAAATAATGGGTATGGCAAAAGCCGATCACCACAACCCAAGGAACGCTTGCGTTCCTTACCCCCAGATCGCCGCTCCTTCCAACCTTGCAACCCGCCAACTCCTGACATTTCCTTCCAATGTGGCCCACGGCCTTGGCTTGGCTCTGCCCGATGGACCAAATTTGCCATAATTTCTCCCACCCTGCGACTATGGGTCTAACGAAGGCTGACCCTCACTCTATCGATTCGCCCTGTGTCATTTATCAACACGGTGGCTTGTTCCCCATGTCTGGGTAAGCACGGGAGGTATTTCATCAAGACATCTGACACCTTCCTTTGAAGGGGGAAGGACAGAACATACAAATGCCTCTGATTAACATCTGAAGGCAGCCTGGCTGCCCTGAAATCGCCCCTCCACGCAGCCGCTCTCGGCAAATCCAGCCGGCTCCCACTGTAAGGTCCTCTACCATTTCAACTCATTTATCAGCAATTCCATCTGCTTCAGTTTGGGACATTCCATGGGTCCCTGGGCCCTGTCGTGTCAGAGCCTGGGGCTGCCCCCTCAAGAGTTCCTGGCCTCGATGCACAGCCTGAGCGGGGGCTGTCATCTTTCCCAGTGATAGCTGGAGCAGCTGTTGCTTCTTCCTCAACCTTCCGGTGGTTGCCAGAAAGCCTGCGGGGCCCACCAGCTAATTTCCATGCTTGCAGCTAAATCCATGTAGGCATGATCTTTTCTTGAAACTGTAGGAGGGGACTGTGTCCTGCTACCTTTTACACCAAATTGATTTAATGTCTTTTTGTAGAGTGGTGAGCTCATCCTTGGTGCCACTCCACTTTCAAAGGCCAACTGTCTCGTTAACTTAATTGCCTGACTTTAAGTAACTTGCTTAAATTACCAATTAATGGATGACCATTTCTGTCCAAACATGACATTTTCAAGCATACTCGTGGAAAAAAAATTGCTTTAAACCATGACTGATGAGTGACTCCCTTTAAAGGATTATTATAATAATTATGGTAGATACACTTCTAAGCCCTGAGAAATTTCTAAAAGAACGGTACAAGTGGTACATTGTAGATTGTGCACTGTGGAATCCATTCGCTGTGACGACGTTTTGAAAAGTTTATCATTCTACCAAGCCAATGTTAAATTATGAAGCCAATTAAATGTTAGTACTGTAGAACATTTGTCCTTTTAGGGAAAAAAAAAAAAATATATATATATATATATATATCCCCACAGGAAAAAAAAAATACTGAAACTATCAGTAGCCCCAGTTGGCTATATTAAAGCTAATAAAATTACTTATGATAAATTCCTCGTTGATGAGGGCTCCCTGCTGTGCTGCTTCTGCCGGCTTTAGTCACAGTGAACAAGGCAGAGAGACTGAATTATTGGCTGGACTCGTTTTATTGGTTTGGGCATTGGGGGACTGTGGGTTATATGGGAGATTCTTTTCATGTTTGGCTTTTTCCCCCTTAAGAAGCAGCTGGTTTTGTCTTTAGTTTCAAATGTCAATTTAAAAAAATCAGGGCCATCATTAGAAGGCAGGAATTTGGACATGGGAGCTTCCCAAAACACCTGATGTCAATCCCAGCCGGTTTGCCAGGAAGGGCCTCTCGAGTCCCCGTTGGAAAGACATGGTGGAGGAGAGGAAGGCTCGCAGGTTGGCTGTGGCGGGCTGAAGGGCGAGTGAGGAAGGGAGGGTGCCTGTGCGGGAAAGGAAAAGGCCAAGAAGCGGGAAGGGTGTGCCCTGGTGCTGTGGGCAGGCGGGGGGCTGCAGCCCCGTGGGCTCTGCCCCCCAGAGGTCAGACCCCAGCCCCTGGCTGACCCAAGCTCGGTGTTAGGTTTCTACAAGGTGTGCACCATATCACAATTTCACTCCACGGCTCCCGAACAGCAGGGGTTCAGAAGACAAGACATGCGGCATAATTTCCTGGGATTGGAAACTTCTGACAGGGACTGAGAGCTGGTGCTGATTTCAGAGCAGGCTTTCCTGAAACCTGGGATCCTAGTACTTCTCAGTCCCTTTATATAATTTTTTAAGATTTTTTTTCATTTTTATTTTTTATTTTATTTCTCCCCCCCACCGCATTGTCTGCTCTCTGTGTCCATTTGCTGTGTGCTCTTCTATCCTTATCAGAGGTACGGGAATCTGTGTTTCTTTTTTGTTGCGTCATCTTGTGTGTCAGCTCTCTGTGTGGGCGGCGCCATTCCTGGGCAAGCTGCACTTTCTTTCACACTGGGCGGCTCTCCTTATGGGGTGCACACCTTGCCCATGGGACTCCCCTACACGGGGACACCCCTGCGTGGCAGGGCACTCCTTGCACGCATCAGCACTGCGCGTGGACCAGCTGCACATGGGTCAAGGAGGCCTGGGGTTTGAACCGTGGACCTCCCATGTGGTAGGCGGACGCCCTATCCACTGGGCCAAGTCCGCTTCCCTCAGTCCCTTTAATGTCAACCCAAAAGGCCCTTTTCCACCTCAGACTGCGGCCCTGGACATCGCTAGGAGAAATTCAAAACGTGGATTCAAATCTCTCCTCCTTCCTGGAAGAGACTAGACCCCAGAATCGGTGGTAATTCCCGCGTGGGCTGAGCAGCTAACCGCAGCAGGAAGAGATCCCAAGAAGAGCACAGGAGCGGTTCCCCCACTCAGCGGTGCTCTCGTGTTCACATGCACCTACATGTGGCTGCTTCTCCACTGGCCTCCTGGTTCGTTCTCTGCTCCTCTCTGCCCTGCTCTGAACCCAGGACCACATCATCTGCCTTAGCCCCTGGGATGCCCTGGCAGGAGATGAGGGTATGGGCGGGCAGAGGCCAGGTCTCCTTCCCTTGCTCTCCCCCCGCTGCTCACCCACGGGAGAGGCCCCTCCATCCAGCCTCAGCCTCGGCTGGCTGGCCCTTCTTCCACGGCTCCGCGCTGCAGGAGCGCCATCCTCCCACGGCAGGCTCAATCAGGTAGGAACTTATCAGCAAGATATTACCTTATCAGCAAGAGGGACTTTGCCTAGTTAGGTTAAGGATCTTCAGGTGGGAAATTATCCTACCCCGGGTAGGTTCAAAATGTAATCACACCTGTCCCTTAAAAGGAAGACAGAAGGAGATTTGACTCAGAGGAGGAGACAGCAATGCAACCAGAGACGAAGAGATTGGAGGGATGCGGCACAGCTAAGGAATGCTGGCAGCCACCAAGAGACAAGAACCAGGCTCACCCCTGGAGCCACCAGAGGGAACAAGCCCTGCCAACACCTGAGACTCGTTTCAGACTTCTGGCCTCCGGAACAGTAAGAAAATAACAGTAAGAGTGTCTTTTAAGACACTCGATTTGTGGTCATTTGTTACAGCAGCAATAGGAAACTGATACATCTCTCCTGCCTGCAGATATGGCTCTGAACGCCCCACAGACAACATGAAGAGAAAAGCCTCATCAGTTTTCATTTACTAATTCCTCAACTGGCCTGATAATAGGAATCATCTGGAGACCTTGTTAAAAATCCAAATATTTGGGCATCACCCCTTTCAAAACTGACCAAATCAGAATCTACTAGAGAGGCAGTAGAAATCCAGATTTTAGCAAGTACCCAGATGGATTAGACATGGCACAGCATTGAGGTAAGGCGACATCAGCTCCTCAGAGGGCATACAGCAATTCATATCAGTGAATTCTGAAGAGGGTGTGTCCTATGGTTCCTTGTAAGAAGACAGTGTATAAGGTAGGGGGCGCAGGGAAACGGACTTGGCCCAGTGGATAGGGCATCCGTCTACCACATGGGAGGTCCGCGGTTCAAACCCCAGGCCTCCTTGACCCGTGTGGAGCTGGCCCATGCGCAGTGCTGATGCGCGCAAGGAGTGCCCTGCCATACAGGGGTGTCCCCCGCGTAGGGGAGCCCCACGTGCAAGGAGTGCACCCGGTAAGGAGAGCCGCCCAGCAGGAAAGAAGGTGCAGCCTGCCCAGGAATGGCGCCACACACACTTCCGGTGCCTCTGACGACAACAGAAGCAGACAAAGAAACAAGACGCAGCAAAAAGACACAGAGAACAGACAACCGGGGGAGGGCGGCAATTAAATAAATAAATAAAAATCTTTTAAAAAATAATAATAATAAGGTAGGGGGCACAAATAATCCACGTCATCCCTGTATTACATACCTGGGAGGAATTCCTAGGGCTCTTCTTACCACGTTCCGGCCCAGCTGTTTCACGTACGTGAAGGCCCACCTCGGAGAGTAATAAAAAGGCCCTGGAGAGCAGGCAGGATCCTTGAGAACAAACAGGCAACCGATTTCCTGACTGTCAAGGCCCTGGTTGGTGCAGGAACCAACACGGCATGTTCAGGTCCTGAACGGTCTTGATTCTCACCCTTGTCCCTGCCAATCAGCCAGCTCTCGATGGATAGCCATAGCTGGCAGGTGGGGCAACGGTGGACATGGGGAACGCCATCACCTCCAGGCGGAGGGAAGAGGGCCCCGGCGGTCTGCCCCCCAGCTGGGGTCGACACCGTCCCCAGTAGCATGCGCACTCAACTCTATGATGAGGGCACAAAAGACGTGGTCTGAATCAGGAAAAGTAAAATCACCTCCTAACTATGGCCTACATGAAGATACACTGTCGTTGATTCCTGTGTTCCTCCCTCCAGCCCCCGTTCCCGACCCCCTTTCCAAATGGTCCCCCTTTGTCCTTTAGGGGTTTCTCTGGCCAGGGGTGAAGTAGTGACCTGGACTATAGCTATCAGCGTATTCCACCCCCCGACCCTAATGACTGACTCGGGGGTGCCTATGTGAACTAAACCGACCCAGTCAGGCTGGTTTCTGGAAATTCTGGGTTACAGATCATTTCTTATTCTAGAACAGGGCTTCTTAATCTTTTTGGTTCCACAGACACTTTTGCCAGTCAGGTGAAAACCACGGACCCCTTACTAAGTCCACACTATCCTGTGTATCAGTTAATAAATATAACACACCCACACCAATACACCCCCACAAGAAAATTTTTTAAAATTTCAATTCAAGCTTTCAGAACCTTGGTTAAGAACCCCTGTTCTAGGGAAGCAGATGTGCCTCAAGGTATTATGCTCCCATCTACCATATGGGAGGCCCCAGGTTCGATTCCTAGGGCCTCCTGGTGAAGGCAAGCTAGCCCGTACCAGCAAGAACTGGCACAGCAAGATGATGCAAAAAAGGGGGCCGCAGAGGAGACAGTGAGAGATGCAGAAGGCCAGGGAGATGAAGTGGTGCAAGCAATTGAGTGACTCTCTTCCACACCAGAGGTCCTGAGATCAGTTCCCAGTCCCTCCTAAAGAGAAAGACAAGAAGAAAAAGACAAGCAGACAGAAAAACATACAGCGAATGGACACACAGAGAGCAGACAGCGAGCAGAAAAAGAACAACAATGAGGGGGAGGGGATTAAAAAGAGTGAAAATTCTTTTAAAAAAAAAGAACCCCTGTTCCAGAAGATGTGGTATATACAGACAGCAGGGGAGGTCATGCTGCCGATCAAGTAGATACGGAGAGAAGTACAGAGGTGAGAAAAACACTGAAGACAGAGTGATATTCCTGATTAAGCCAGGCATCAAGCTCAGTCCACCGCTGCATTTTTTTCAGTCATGTGAAACAATGAGTTTCCTTTATTGGGTAATCTTAAATTGGGTTTTCTGTTGCACTTGAAAGCATCCTACACAGTGTGTCTATTTTACTTATCTAATACTTCCAATTGAAAATGCACCTTCAGGAGAAATTACACAAACTAAATCCCTGGAAAGAGGTAAACTCTACCAAAAGAAGTCTTTGAATCTTTTGAGTGACTGCTGTTATTTTAGAAGGCTTTTTTACATTCTTCTCCTGCTCACTGTACCAAAAGAATTGCAAAATCAGAAGCTGAAATGACTCACACTGGCCTTTTTCCTCCTTCTGATCACTGAACAACATGAGGCCTTTAGATGCAACCAGAAACTCACCTTGAGCTTCTTTGTCTTTATCTGCTTTTGCACCAGCAAAGCAACCTTTCAGGCATTTTCCAGAAAATACCATTTTAAAAGTTGTGACCAAACCTGACAGCCAGCACTAAGTCCCAGAACCCAGGGTGGCAGTCCTTTGGAGAACGTCACGTTACATTCTACTCCAGGCTGCGCCCAGTGCTTAGACAGCAGTGGGCTGCGAGGATTCAGGGGGGCAAATGAAGAGGAATAAACGGAGACGGCACAATCAGTGGGACTTCATTACCTGTTGGAGACTCTGTAGCTATACTTTCCCAACCAGTTCAGCTACTTTGTTTTTTGTGTTTTTTTTAAAGATTTATTTATTTCTCTCCCGTTCCCTACCCCACCCCACCCCCCACCCCTGTTGTCTGTTCTCTGTGTCTGTTTGCTGCATGTTCCTCTTTGTACGCTTCTGTAGTTATCAGTAGCAGGGGAATCTGTGTTTCTTTTTGTTGCATCATCTTGTGTCAGCTCTCCATGTGTGCGGCGCCATTCCTGTGCAGGCTGCACTTTCTTTCATGCTGGACGGCTCTCCTTCCGGGGTGCACTCCTTGCACGTGGGGCTCCCCCACGTGGGGGACACCCCTGTGTGGCAGGGCACTCCTTGCGCGCATCAGCAGTGTGCATGGGCCAGCTCCACACGGGTCAAAGAGGCCCAGGGTTTGAACCACGGATGTCCCATGTGGTAGGCAGGTGCCCTATCCATTGGGCCAAGTCCGCTTCCCCAGTTCAGCTACTTTGAATGACTGACTAGTTGAATTCTTCACTGGAATGGTTAATATTTGTCAAATACTTGTGATCTAAGTCCTGATATACATCAACATAAAAATAATTACTGAAAGGGAAAGGGAATTAAATTTTATTGTCACCAGTAAGCTTTGTACTTTATATATTTAATGATAATATCTAGCACACATATAGCAGTGTCAATGTACCAGCTACTATTTCTTAAGTGCTTTTCACTTATTGACTAATTTAATTCACAACAGCCCTATACAAGAGTTATGACAATGATGATCATTCCAGTTTGGAACAATATCCTTATCCAACTGATAAGGAAACCAAGCTGTGGAGAAGTTTTTGTGGTTTTTTTAATGTTTTTATTACAAAAGTTGTGAACTTACAAAACAATCATGTGTAGAATTCCCATACAACACCCCTTCACCAACATACCACACCATGGAGTAATATTTGTTACAGATTGTGAAATATCAGACCTCTATCACCAACCATGGTCCACAGTCCACATTTGGCACACTTTTTCCATATTCTCCTCATTATCAGCACAGTACGACTTTGGCATTGGTGCAAGAAGTGCACCAGTATTGCTGGTAACCACAGTCCATAGGTCACACCAATTTGTGGAGAGGTTTTGAAGCTAGCACACAGTCACCTGGGCTGAGCTGAGATAGAAGCCCATTCAGTGCTGCTCCAGAGTTTATATTCTTAATGACCAGCAATACTGCCTCTCCATTGTTCATTGTCTAGAAATATTCTTGCCATTTTACAGAAACAGGAACTGAAGCTCAGAGTTAAGAAAATGGTCTAAGATCACGAAGAGAGCAGGTGCAGAGACCAAACAAACTGAGCTTCTCTGGTTCCAGTGCCTGGGTCAACAATGAAATCTAGAGGAAGCACGAGGGCAGGGGTTCTTAACCTTTTTAGCTCCACAGACCCCTTTGCTAGTCAGCTGAAATGAATAGTACTGTAACTTATTTATTTCATACATTCAAAAGTGAAGGAAATGCTAGGTTTCAGTTAGACATCAGAGAAAATAAAGATAAGTTTATTTTTTTTTCCAATTCAAGCTCGCTGACCTCTGGTTAAGAACCCCAGTGCTAAGGCAAGACTCTCAAAACATTTCAACCTCAGAACCACTGTACAATCTTAAAAATTGTTGTTAGATGCTAAAAGTCATATTTGGTGTGATGATATCTTTTGATATGTACCACATCACTTCAGGCTGTCCAGTAGAACTTTCTGTGTTGACAGAAAGACATAACGGATGATGACCCATATACGACAGCCCTGGCCAGTTGTGGCTGTTGATTGAGGAAATAAACTTTTCATTTAATTCTAGTTAACTTAAATGGAAATAGCCACACAGCACAGGTATATATTTATATCTATACCTGATACGCAGCACAGTGTATAGATAAAAATCCGAGACGTTTTTTGAACACAAACACGGCGCCATCATCCATCAGAGCCGGGAGGTCACCTCCCCGGGCTGCCCAAAAGCCCCATGTTGCCCTTGGGGGAAGGTGGTCATCTCTCACTGTGGAGACAGGCTTGACCTGGAGAAGCCCTGGAAGAGCCCTAGGACCACACTTGAGTCCTGGGAACTAAAGAGGAGCTCGGGCCCCCCAGCACCCATGCTCAGGAGGAATGATTCTTCATTCCACCTGCTCTGGGGCTCCTTCCTTCCTTTGGGGGTGGTGGGGGGGTCGCCCCGTTCCCGTCCCCACAGCTTGGTTTTTCCTGTGAGAAGCCCCAAAGTCTTCGGCTTGCTGAGGCTGGAGAGAGGCAAAAGGGTCAGCCACGGTTCCCGCGGGGGGCCCGGGGGACCAAGCCAAGGCCCGGGGCTCCGCTTGCCGCGGAAGGCTTTGCCTCGGAGGCCGCGAGTCTCCAGGGCCGCGGGGATCGAATGGGAAGTAGAAAGAAACGCGCAAAGTGAAATTCAAGATGCTGGAGAAGGAGGGAAAGCCCTCTTCCCCCGAGGTCTCCAGCTTCTCCCTCCTTCCGGCAGGCAGAAAAGAGCCGGCCCTTGGGGGCGGGGAGGAGAAGGCTTGGGGGGTGGGGGGGCTTCTGGGGCAACTCGAAGAAATTATTTTCCCACAGACGAGGCCACGCAGATCATAATGGCTTTTTCCTGATTGAAGAATAAATCTTCTTTTAATTTATGGCCCAGACACAAGCCAGTTTTGCCACCCCGACCATCCCGTAAAAAAAAAAAGTCATAATTTCCCTCTTCCCTCTTTTCCGTCTTCCTCCTCTCTCACTCCGTTCTTTCCTTCTACGCCCCGTTCCTCTAACCCTTTCTTCTACTTTAAAATAAATCGCCGCCTCGGTCAATGACCCACCCCTAGCCCAGAAAAAATCTCTGGACACACCCAGCCGAAGGTGCCAAAGCGCGGAGGTGCCTGCGCCCCCTCGGTGCAAATTAAAGCAAACGGTAAGAAAACGGGGATGGCCTTGGAGAAACTCAGCAGCTCACGCCCCACACCGCCTGCCTGAGCAGCCTGGTACCTCCCTGAGTGTGCATTTGAACCACGGCTCGGCTCCCGAAGAGCTTCGGGGCCCCACAGCCCCCCAGCCAGCTGTAAATCAAAAAAAAAAAAAAGTGGAAGGCGAGACCCTAGGTTGAGGAAGTTTCCCAGCTACTCCGGCGAGCGCCCTGATCATGCCCGGGGGGTGACGCTCAGACCGCCGCGGTTTATCCACACGTCCGTGGGGGGAAGGACTGAGCACCGGTAAATGGAACTGGACTTTCCGTGGGAATTGAGCTCGCTGCCTCCCGCGTGACTCTTACTACTTAAGAGAAGAATTTGTTTCGTTAGCGCGAGGGATGAAATAGATCACGCGGGCCCGAGCGAGAGAAGGAAATAAGTTGTTTTCCATTCCACTGGCTAACCGTGTCACGTCCTTAGGCAAATTAACTTTCTCGGCCGCAGTTTCCTCGTCTGTCAAATGGGGCTATTGTAAATACTCACCTAACTGGAATCTGATGAAAAGGGATAGCTATAAAGGTTTCAGAACCGTGCCTGGCACAGAGCACTCGGGGATTTGCTACGTGTAAACTGAAGCGTGGCGCCGGCCAGAAGTTAAACTGCGTTTGGCTGAACTGATCTTACACGTGTTAGGTGGTGGCATTCGGTGACACCAGCTCTGGTGACGTGATTAAAGGGCCCCGGGTTTCGCAGACCGCTTGGGTAAACCGACAGCGCCTGAGCGCTTGTGTGGCCCGGTCGAGGGAAAACAGCGAGGACGCTGTGCTGAGCGGGGGGCCGGTGGGGTGTCGGCTGTGGCGCCCGCAGGGGGACCCGCTAGAGCCGCCCGGCAGTAAGCCGCCTGCCTCCGGCGGGGTGCCCCGACCGTCTCGGCTCGGCCTCCGGAACCCAAGCCCCACAGGGCCCTCTCCTTCGGCCCGGCTTCTCTGATGTTCCTTTTATCAGATACAGACCGACGCGTCCGACCCGGATCAAATCTGAGCCCGAGGGCCGAGAACGCAGTTGCGGGCACCCGGTGACCGCAGGGAAGAAGCTGTCGGGGGACACCCTGGGCCCCGTGACTTGGCCGCCCCTCATGGGGCTTGGAATCCCACCCCTGCGCCCACCGGGCCGGCGATTCCAAATCCCGGGTGTAGACCGCCTCCGGGCAGGGCGGTGGGACGGAGCCTCCTAGCGGGTTTCATTGACCCGTCGGGCAGGGCCCGGGTGGTGCAACCCACCCGCGACCACTTCTCCCCCGGACTTGTGCTTCCAGCCGCGCCCTCCCACGGAGCTTGGGGCCTTCCCGAGCCAACAGGGCACCATACATGGCCCGGCTCCTGCGGCCTCGGCTGGCGGCCTCGGGCGCGCGGGGTCCGCTCCTTTAGATGCGCCGGGCTCTGGAGCCAGAAAATATACACAGACCATAAATTTCCCACCCTGCCCGGCGCAGCGCTGGGAGACAAGGGAACCTCGTGGCGCCGTCGCGCGCTGGCGCCTCGGCCGGGCCTCGGTGACGGCGGCGGGCAGCGGAGCGCCCCCGGAGTCCTGGGCACCCGCCGGGCCGGGTGACCCCGCCGTGCCGCCGCCGCAGGAGCGCCCTGGCAGCCTCCGGCCCACAGGCTGCTGCAGGCTCCCCGCGCTGCCCCGGAGGCCGCGGAGGCCGCGCGGAGCGGGCAGGCGCAGAGCGCCGCGAGGCCTGGGGGGAGCCGGGGGAGGGTGCCGGGAGAAAGGGCACGTGACGGCCACTCTCTTCGAGTCGTTTCTGGGCTGGGTGGTGGGCTCCGCCTTACACCTTGTCAACCTTGCCTGCCCTGCAGCGCAGACCCCGGGAGTGTTTCCCTGTGGTGCAGCCCGCGATGCTTAACAGCTTTCTGTGTGGTTGTGTCTACACTCAGAGTCTAAGGTGGATACGTGAGATAATGATCCGGAAAATTTACCGAAAAAGAACAAAACTTTTCTTTGCACTATTTGAAGAGAGATCAGGAATTGAAGGAAGGAAGAAAGAAAAAAACAAACAGAATCGGTGGGCTTGAGTCAGAGCCTCGGCCAAGCTCCTGATCAGTCGTGCACCTCGATGGAATTACCATCTCTGCTGCTCAAAATGGGTATCTGGAAGAGAGGAAGAATGCCTTCCTCCAGGGTTCCCCTGAAGGTTAAATGAGATACACGACTTTCACCTCTTGTTTAAAAAGTGAAAAAGAGCTGTGTCTCTTGCATTGATTCTTCACTTATATGCACCCACTGTGGGTGATTTCAGGATGCGAGTGTGTGGACGTGTCCCCGCAGAAGGAATTAGCAGCGTAATGGTGATAGTAACAATTCCCATTTATTGAGCATCTTCTGTTTGCCTGGGTAACCGTGTCTGTGGCTGTGCTCCTTCGGAGATATGCACCCCTAACCTGTCTGGAGGGGATGCTGAACTGCCCCCAGGTTGCTGAGAAACTGACGGGAAGGAAAATGGAGGGCGTAACTAAGAAGAGAGCTGGAGAGGACACGGAAGGAGGAGCCTGACGGTCATGGCGAAAGGAAAAGCATGAGAGAAGGAAGGGAAAATGTCCCCCGCCCCCGGAAGAGAGGTTCCCATTGCTAAAACTTTGGGTCAGAGGATGCGCCTCAGGGCCCCTTCAGATCGCTCCAGCCCCAACCGCCAACAGTCCCTGACCAGAACGGCGCGGCACTTAGTGTGGCCTCAAATAATGTGTGCGTGTCCATGGAGACAGAGACTGCGAGGCTCCCCGCCCACCTGTAGACCTCGGCTCCTGACGAATACCTCTGAGTTGGATGGCGCGTTTGCATTTTGGGTTTTGTTTTGTTTTGTTGGTTTTTTGTTAGATGCAGGTTCATTCGGGTTTTTTTAATAAAAGTAAATTGCTGCCTGTCACTACATTTAGGTTTATAGGTGAGGCTGGCGTCCACCACCGCCGGAGCGATCCACCGAGGTGGCGCTTTCTCTCATGCCACACCCGCACCCCTCGTGGCCCGCTCGCCGTCGTCAGCTTATCTTAAAATTCCAAATGGAGCCGTGAGTAGTCGCAGGAGGAAAGGAAGGCTCGAATTCAGGGAACGGAAGGGGGAAACTTAAAAAGTGGGGAAAAAAAGACGTGAAAACAACCCAACGGCCCGGGGGCGACCAGGCAGAGAGAAAACCAAGGTCTGCCCGGGAAATGGAACAAATACAAATCACAGCAGACACTGAACTTTAAAAACCGTGTCGCAGATCGTCTACTTAGTTCTACTCCTTTCCTTTCGAGATTTGCACCCCATTTGTTTAGTTACTAAACCGCGCTCTCAGTACAGGCAGCAGGGACCCCCACCCGGACAAGAAGACAGAGGAGTCTGGCTTGGAGAGCTGTGGGCGACCCAAGGTGGCTTCATAAGGACCATCTTCCAGGCGTAGACGACCCATCCAGGGCGGGCGTCGGACGAGCCCGGGGTAGGGCGAGGCCCGATGGCGCGCGCTCGCCTAGCCTGGATGCTCAGACCGCGGTTAAGGACCAGCGACCGGCAAGTTCTAGGACCCTTCTCCACACTCCAACAAGCCGTCGGGGCGAGGGGAGCGGACCAGGCTACCTCCAAGAGCTTGAGGCTTCCGAGCCGGTTTGTCTGGGGCCAGTAAAAAGTCAGCGGCGCAGAGGCCCAGGGGCACTGCGTTCAAGAGCTTGCGCGGTCCGCGGTTCTCTACCCAGAGGCATCCAGAAAAGGGCAGGAAGCGCGCACGTCCGCGCGCGGGTAGTTGCGAGATGTGGATTCCTACGCTCTTAGTTCGTTTGTTCATTCTTTCATTCACGCTTACTTGAGCTCCCGCCACGATCTGGGAATTGTGCGGGGTGCACACTTCACCCCGATTCCGAGAAACAAAAATAAACAGCCCTGACGAAAGAAAGCGAGGTTGACATTTGCAGATCAGACGCTCTTGGCCTAAGGTGATTGGGTGCGGGGTTGGCTCCGGAGCTCAGCGAACCCAACCCGCCCTCTTGGGGGCATCGGCAGAGGGCTAGGAGCGGACGCAGGGCCCTCCTCGCCCGCGGGTTCTCCGCCGCACCTCACTACCTTCCCAGGGTAGAGAGAGGCTCCCGCAGATGCCAGAGCCCTGCCGGCGGGGCCTGGACTGGGGCAGGGCGCCGGCAAGCACAGAACGGTTCCGTCCTGGTTGGACATTGACCGCTACAGAGCTGGTGGCGGGCGAGGCCTTGAACATCTCGAGTCTGTTTCGACGTCCCAAATGATGTCAATGACGCCCCTCGACGCGCCACACTGCAGATAAAGGTGCCCGAACGCGCCTTAGGCGGCATGTATCCAGCGCAGCTGTGGACTTGTGCTCTTCTGCTCTGCGGAGAGCTTAGTGTAGGGAGCCCTTCATATCCTCGGCCAGAAATGATTGGAGATTTCCAAGTCCGCTCCCGGGGTCACCATGTGGTAGCTCGAGACTCGAGGCTCAACTTCCTCCCGTGTTTATGGTGCTAACTATGAGAGCACATTGTCTCTGAGGATTCACCCACGCGCTAAGTAACCAGGCGGACCACAATTATTGTTATTCGTTTATTCTGTAAACATTTGGGGAGGGCGAGCACTTTTCCTGTGCGGAGGGCGGTGCTAAGTGCTAGAATTTCTCCAAGGACACCTAGAGCCGCGCCCTGCCCTCAAGGAGCCCATGTTGCCTTCTGCCTTTAAAAGGAATGGTAACGTCCTGTTTTTGCTTGGAGACCCTCCTTCATTGCGGATTAAGTTCAGAATTTATTAAAATTCCCTAAGCACCATTTGCACTGACATAAATCTCAACAGTGGGCACATTTTTCCCCCTCCTAGGACCGCGATGCTTAATCAAGCTTCCCTCAAACCTAAGTACCAGAAGACTCCAGCTTCTTCTGCTTGCAACTGTCGAAGGTAGCTACCAGCCCCTCCTACAATCGCGTCCTAGGAGCCTGCTTGTGCATAGGGCGCTGGACGCAGTGCCGCGAGCATCTCGAGGAAAACGTGCCAATGGGAGCCTCAAGGAATCGGTGGGGACACACGGCCATCTTTTGGGGAGCGCAGCGAAGCGCTCTGGTTTCCATGATTTTCCAGGGAACTGCACCTCATTCAGGAGCCTCCTGTTAAGACTTTGATTTCTTGGAAAGTGAGGATTATTCTCTCCCGCCCCACACATCCCCTACTGTGCAAATCTCAATAAATACTGCAATGAATAAAAGATTGGATGAAGGGACATTAGCACATCTATACAGCTCGCATGCCTTCCGCTCTTCTCTTTTCACGTTTGTCTACGCAGTTAATCCTGAGCACGGAGGAGGTAGGTATCTTTGATTGTACCCCATTAAACAGATGAGGAAACTGAAGCAAAACAGTTAAAATAAATTTAACGAGCTGGTAACTGGTGGATGAATGAAAGCTTTCGTCGCTCACTTGGGTCTTCCCGCGCGCGGCTGGGGTCAGGCAAGCTCCATGCCGCACCTTCGGTTCCCCGGCTCCACCCTCCAGCCTCTTTCCATCCCAAGCTCCTGAGGAGCGTCTCCGCCAGCCCGCAGGCGGTGGCCTCCGGCCATTTGCGCGAACTCCTGTTCCTCGGTCCGGTGCTAGGAAGGGGATGTGGTGACCACAGCGCAGCGGCGCTGGGCGGGAGGGAGCCGGCCTCAGGTCCGGCGTCCTGCCAGAAGGCCAAGGGTCAGCGACGCGTAAAAGTGGAACAACACCGCGGAAGACGCCGGGACCTGCTAGCTGCGTGTGGCGGGCGACACCGGCACCCTTAGGAAAGATAATCCTGCTGCGGAGGCAGCGCGGCCGGGAGGGCGGCCAGGGGCTCGAGGGCAGCCTGGGTCTGCGCCGCGCGGACGCACAGCGCTCCGCGACCTCGGAGGGGAGGGGAGGCCGGTCCACCGGAGCCCACAGGCCCCCGCTGCGTTGGAGCCTTCGGGCTCTTTGAAAAGCCATTGCGCTCTAATGTTCCGGATCGATCCACTGGTGTCCGGGAGGCCGCCCTCACGCTCGTGTGCACCCTCAGGAAGCCTGACCCCGCGGCCCTGCCCGGCCCAGACACTCTCCAGGTGGCCTTGGGCAGGTATCCTCACCCCTTCCTGCCTCATCGGCTCATCCCTAAACTGAGAGAGTTGGAAGAAATCGAGCCTGCGGGAACATCTGCCCATGTTTTCTAAAGTGACAGCGAGCAGAGGCCGCGAAGACCCCTGAGGGCCAGTGGTTCTCTGACCCCCCTGTCCGAGGCACCGCAAGGTAGCCAGCCACTCCGGCCCAGCCTGCGCTCAGCTGGGATGGGGGGGGGGGGGGGGAGGCGGATACCTTAGAGCCCTCCCACCAGAGAGTGGTGATGCCTCCATCCTTTGCTTTTCCTTGGGGACGGCGGCCAATCCCAGCACCACCTCGAGGTGAGCAACGCGGAAGCGCCTTTAGTCGGGGGTTTATCCGCCCCCCAGCCCAAAGATCATGAAATGTGCAACCATCGCCGTCGTCGCCAGCATCGTGCCCTGCGAGGCTCAGTGGACCGGAACGGGAGGACCACGCGGCTTCAGGGTCCCCTCGGCCGTCTTTAAAGCAGCGTCCCTGCTTCTCCAGGAGGGGCCCAAGCTCGAAGTCCCCCCGCCCCCCCCCCCCCCACCCGGCGGCTTCTTAAAGGCGGGCGAAGCTCGTGCGCGGGCCGGGGGTCGGAGGGTGGGGATAGCGAGCCAGGCCTTGGGCGCGAGAGGGAGTCGACCTCCGCTTCTGGCATCGGCCCCCCATTTCTCGGTCCCGAGCCGCCCCAAGGCCCTTCCCACTCGCCTCTGCGTGAAGGCAGCCTCGCCTTGGGGGGACAGCGGGGTCGGATCAGAGAACAAGCTACAGCTGGGACAGGTTAAGTTCCCCCGGGTTAAAGCTGCGGCAGGACATCCAGGAAATCCCCTGCTGCAGGCCTCAGATCCTGCCCCCTCCCCTGCCCACCTCCGCACCTCGGGCCTCTCCCGACCCCAAAGCTCCCGCCGCCGGGGGTGGCGAGTCCAAGCGAGGGAGCCTGGGCCCTCCAGATGCGTTGATTTCTGGTTTGACAGACAGAGCACTCGCACTTCACCTGCTCCCCGTCCGCAGCACACCTGGCCCGACCCCAACCTTGACCCTAGGTAGAGGGCGTGGCCTATAAAAGGTCCAGGTACGACCGCACCACCCAGGTAGCACCCGCCTGCCCTGTGAGGGGCGGCGGGAGCCAGGCTTCCGGGGCAGGGGTGACGCTCTCTACTGGTTTGCGGCCAGAGCCTCCAGCTAGCTACCTTGCAGGCAAAATCTTGTCTTGCTGGGCCGTAGGGCCGGCCAGCTTCGGCCTCCGTGGGAACAGGGAGGTGCTGGTGACACGCTCCCTGCCACTCGGGGCAAGGGCCGGGTCTCGGCTGAGACAGACAAATGGAGCGGAAGGCGGCGTTGGTTTACAGCGTCCTGTGGCGCGAGGCACTTGGCTATTGAGACCCGCGTCCTACCCGCCCCAAGCAGCGTAGGTGGTGGGGGCTCCTCACTGTGCTTTGCTGTCCTTAGGGGGACGCGGGACCTTATGGCGTGGCTCTGCCCACAGAGTGCTGAAATAGCCAGCACACCGCCTGCTTCTCTCCTGCGGGCGAGGCCGCGGGTGTCTGCGTGCCTGCGTGTGACTGTGTCTGGGGCTTGTGAGAGTGTGCATGAGTCGGTGTGCGTGTCTGACTGTGCGTGCGCGCGGCGTCCTGGTTTCCCTCCTCCAGCTGGGAGCGCGCAGCTCCCCATCCTCTGCGGGGCGCGCCCCGCGCCTTGGTAGCCTTGCTCCGACCGCCCCGCGCAGCCAGGACTCTTGGCGTGGACGCGGCAGAGCCCTGCGCGGGGCCGAGTTCTTGCTCCTTGTAGGAAGGCGCGGGTCTGGGCGCTGTCGAGGGGGCGCGGGCGCCCGGGCTCGGCCCTGCCGGGGAGCGGGGGCGCTCGGGCTTGCCGGGAGCCGCGGGCCTGCGGCCTCGGCGGGCCTGGCGGCCGCCCACCTTCGCTCTTGGGCTTCTCTTCCGTGGCTGAGAAATCTCGGTGTTAGTTCAAGAGTTTCTAACTTCCCCTGCCGCTCTTGCCAGCGTCGAACTCTACAGGGACGATTCCCGGACCCAAGGCCGAGAGAGCGCGCGGGGACTGGGAGAAAGGGCCCCCCCAGGCGGCTTTTCCTCCCGGGCGCCCCCGCCCCGCCCACAGAGCCGAAGGAGCCAAATGACCTTTAAAATTCTCCAGAGCTCGTGAGACGCCGTTTCTGATGAAATTGTGGAAGTCCTCCAATGCCCGGGTAAACCACCGCTCGAGTTTCTTGGAGGAAACGTTCGGCAACAGGGGCGGGTGGCGGAGGAGAGGGGGCTTCCCCGCGGCCCTCGAGGGGTGCCCGGCCTCCCGCCCCCCGCCCCCACGTGCCCGCCCCCAGCTCCGCCAGTTCCCAGTGGCCCGGGGGAATCTACCTGACCCGGGGTCACTGCATTCCAGTGCCGGGGCGACAGTTTCGCTCACGTTGGAAGCCCCGGCGCCCGCACCGAGCAAAGCCACCACGCGCGGGGAACCGCGGACGCCTCGCGGCGCAGGGCGGCGCCCGGGGGGCCGCGATTTACCTTAAAGCACCCGCCTCTCCCCGGCCGCCTCTCCAGCCCCGGCTCCGCTCAGCTAGGTGTGTAAGCCACCCCCTTATGGTCCAAATTCCATTTCCAGAACAGCGAATTCAAATTCGATGTTCTTGGAATGTCTCGAGAACAGAATTTCAACCGTTGGGGAGTCGGCGGAAACGGCTCTCGATAAGGAAGGCAAAATTGGGGTAACAGAGGAAAGCCCGCAGTTCGGGTGTCCGTATGGGTACGTGGTGGCGTACCGGTAGATGGTGTACGTGCCGGTACGTGGTGTCGGACGTCGAGGAAGGATTCCAGCCCCGGGAAGGAGCCGGTGACAGGTGGGCAGGCTGCCGTCGCCGCTAAGCTTCTGTGCTTGTATTAGAGATGGTTGCTCTCCTGGCCTCTCTCCGAGGTTTAATGGCTCACATTTCCATTAATCTTGGGGCTCCCCTTGGGGCTCTCTACCTTTATTTTCTCCTCTCTGTCCTGGACCACCCCGGTCGTCGCTCCCCCCTCCCCCATTCTTCTAAGGGGTTAATTCTGTGGGGGGGAGGGGTAGCACAGGGGAGCCTGGATCCCTGAGCGGCCGGAGGTCTGGCTGCCGCGGCCTGAGGAGGCTGAATCTGGGGCCTCCACTCAGCCAGGGATGTCTAGAAAGGCGGCTCCGGGAATGTGCTGCAGGGAATGGGTCAACTGGGGAAGAAGCAAGGAGAGACCCTGGAACCTCAGGGAGACTTCTCACTGTCCTCAGCCCGCAGCCTCACTGGGGGAGCTCTCTGCAAGGTGTTCTCCCTGAGAAAAGGGGCCCATGAGAAGTTCTGCACCTTCCCCCAGCTCAGGGTCCAGCAGTCTGGGGCGTTCAAGGCTTGGGGGGGGGGGGGGTGTCAGGTTGTTTAAAAGTGTCCAAACAGAGCTTTTACCAACTCGAAGCATTTCCTTTGTAGTTTGGTGGGAAGAAGAGTCCAGCAGAGGCTTGACTGGTGAGCCTTTTCAAAGAACTTTGAATGGCCCACTTCAGTAGCATCGTGGAGACCTGACAAGTTTATTTTTTCCCCCAGTTTCTTCGGGATGGGGACTTGCCTTTCACTGCAGGGAAGAGAGCTAAGCTGGGTTCCCAAGGGCCTAACTGCAAAGAAACCTTAGGGGGTGGTGCAGTTTTGTCGATCCATCAGTGGGCAAACGTGGGCCAGGAGGTCGGGTTCCGGTTTGGGCTCCGCCATGGCCCGACTGTGCACAAGCCACCTACCTGTCCTGCAATTGTCCCGGCATGTTCACAACCAGAGAGCCCTGGCTCCGTAAGGCCCAGGCTTCCAGCTGTAACCCTGGTACTATGCCTGTTTTTCCCTTGTGACATAGAGACCTGCTCGGACCCCTAACCCTATCCCCCGGGAAGGCAGAGTTTGCGCTGGGAGGGCCCCAGATCGCCAGGCTGGCCACTGGACAGCCACCATCAGGTATGACTGTTGGCTCGATTACCCCTGTCTGGTACCACAGCCTGTTCCACTCCAACTCGGCTATGCTGGAGCCGGAGAAAACGTGGTGCACTCACTCATGGCATCCAGATCCGGGTCGGGAAGCTCTCTGTGGGACTGTCCCAAGGGCTTCCACCACCCTGGGCCATGCAAGGGGGTAAGTGCAGGCCAGCGGCCAGAGGAACTTCTAAAAACCCTCACGCCGATCCGTGCAGCAATGTGGCCCTGAGGTTGCACCTCTTGCCCCAAAGTTCTAGCCTCCCACCTCCAACTGCGGAGTCTTCCACTGACCAGAGGCTAAGGTCCGGCTCGGAGACCCCGGGCTTTCACGACTGCATCGCCCCCAGCGAGCCAAGCGGCCTTTACAAAGCATAGTAAACATTTTATTTACACGTTTGAGGCGTCCTCAGGGCAACACGTCTTTGCGCCGCGACCCCTGGCGGGGAGAGGAGCAGTTCTGACGCTTGACAGTGCCCGCTGACCGTTCCGGGGGCGAAGTGATTCGACCGGCCCTGGGGCACTCTGGAGCTCCGGGCTGCGGTGGAGGCACTAGGAACGGTACGAGGCTCCCGCGCCGGCCCCCTGTGGGGCGGCCGCCCCGAGCCCCAGGCCCCCTCCCACCCTCTCCCCGTCTATAGGCCGCCGAGGGCCGCGGGCTCGGGGCTTGGCGGCGCGCTGCTGAGGGTGGGCTGGGGCTCGGCAAACGGCTCCGACGAGCCGCCGCCGCCGCTGAGGCTGCTGGAGGCGCTGGCGCTGCTGCCGCCGCCGCCGAGGCTGCAGGCGCCGCCGAAGCCAAAGCTGCCGCCGCCGCCGGCCGCCACGAGCGCGCCGGGGGCCGAGGTCTTGATGACGGTGGCTTGGTGCACAGACCTCTCGGCCCCCTCCGTCCCCTCCGTGTCACTGGGGGCCATGTCCAGGGACTCGGAGTCGCTGCTTTCGCTCTCGGCTTCGCCCTCGGAGCGGCTGGGGCTGCGCTCGTCCTGCTCGCCGTCGGCAGTCGCCGCCGCACCTGATGGCTTCTCCGCCGCCTCCTTGTCCTTGTCCTTCTGGGCCTGAGCCTCCTTGGAATGCCGCCACTTCATCCGCCGGTTCTGGAACCACACCTTCACCTGCGGGGCGCCGCCCCAAGAGACAAGAAGGGCCACCGAAATGAGACGCGGGCTCGCGCGGGTACCAACCGCGCACGCCGGCGAGCCGCCCCCCAACGCCCGAAGGCAGCACCAACCGTGCCCAGCGCCCCTCCTAGGGGCCAGGCACCGGCCTGGGTGCAGCGGCTGGGAGGCCTCCAGTGCAACACCGAGGCCTCCAGGGATCTGGCCTGGGGAATCCACTAGGACCGCTTCTGGAAATGTGGCCCCCAACGCCGCTCAGAAGTGTTGTTGGAAAGACAAATCCCCGCACTCCACCCCCGGCTACCAAGAGCTCCACTCTAAATCGGTGCATCATAGCCCTATTTGAGTCGGGAACTTGATTAAAAGAATTTCGATTAAAGTTATGACCTCTGTCCCAGAAAAATGCAAGATTTTGCACACGATTTCAAGCGTTTTTGTGAATCCATGTTAAGAACCCCTGCCCTGAGTTCGCCCCCTCCTCTATTGCACTACCCAAAGCAAGTCCCTACAATAGCAATTTTTTAAAAGGAAGAACCTGGGAAGCAGAAAGGGGAGAAGGGGTTCAAAGAGTTAATGCCAGCAGGGTAGCAGCACCAGTAACCCTTCAAGAGAAGAGCGTTTCCTTGGCACGTTTGTACTCTGGGGTTGATAAGTACCCCTACTCCTCCGGGGATAAACGTCTTCAGTTGGGGGCTCAGAAACCACGATTGAAAGAGTGCAAAGTGCAGGAAAGGGGTTGGGATGGGGCGGAGAATCTATAAAAATATATACGATCCCCTGGGGGACTCAATGCGTTCACACAAGTTCCAGCTTCCCTTTTAAAAATAACATCCACAGCTGGTGGAAAACGGCTGGGCTCCTCCAGTTCCAGGGTGCGTGTGGAGGGGAGGGCGCTGTGTAAGGCAGGACAGAGAGACGCAGAGACAGAAGGCAGGGCCAGGAGCTAAGGAAAAGCGGCCGGCTTGGCGCTCCTGCGCTGTTGGGGACAGAGGGCAATGAGGGAGTGAGGGTCGCAGCTGTGGGGTGTGGGGAAATGGCGACTCCTCTCCTTTAAAGCTGAAAGAAAAAAAGAACCCGTTTCTTGAATTTGAGAAAAACAAAATTGAGACCAGGCACCATAGATTTCCCGTTGTCTTGAAAAATAAAAACAAGGAGGCAGAACCCGCGGAAATGCTCTTGGGCGGGCTAAGCAAATCTTCCTTATTTTTTTTCTTGTTTCTCCCTCTCCCCATCTCTCGACGCCCCGCCCCTGCATCTCCCCCCCTCCCCCCCCCCAAGCCAAGTCTTTCTTGCGAGCCTACTCGGCTGCACGGTTAGAAAATCGGCCTGACTGTGGCCGCTCCAAGCGGGCTCCTCAGCCTGCTGGAGCTAAGCAATTCCGTTTGAAATGATGTTTTCACTTCCTCACAACTAGGGATTTCACAATCCAGCAGCGGCAGGAGGGGGGGGGAGGGCCCGCGAGACAACAACAATCTCTTGACTTTGGGTTGTTCTCTCTTCTGAAATCAGCTGCGTCCAGACAGAGAGTGGCACTCCAGTCGAGGACATAATTATCTGTTGCGCCCTATTGGCTTTCTCGGCGGGTCTTCCGCCCCTTGGCCAAAAGAAACAGGCCGCGCTTGTCAACATACGTGGCTGGGGACGGGCGAGTCCTTCAGGCCTTCTCCCCCTCCCCTCCTCTTTCTTTCTAGCCCGAGTTGAGAAGGACGCAAAGCCTCAGGAGATTCAGAACCCGGTCCTTGGGCCGCTGGCGGCCAGCCTGCGGGTGCTGGCGGCCCCGGGGGCGGGGGAAGACGCGGGGGCCAGAGCGCGGGGCGCTTACCTGCGCGTCCGTGAGGCCCAGCATCGCGGCCAGCTGCTTTCGGTCCGGCTTGGTCACGTACTTCTGAATTTCAAATCTTTTCTCCAGGCCTTTCCTCTGCAGGTTGGAGAACACAGCCCGCGACCAGGAGCGCTTCCGCTTGTAGGTCTGGGGCATGGTGTCCTTGGTGAGAACTGCGTAGGGGCCTGCGGGCAGGAGGGGGGGTGCCAGGGAAGAGGGACGATGGGACGCTTTAGTGCCCGATCCCGTGGCCTAAGATACTGCTTAAAACACACACACCCCCCCTTTTTTTCCATACTAGATGGCAGTGTCATCCCATTCTTGGGGCTGACCCCGAATGGCCTCTCTCAGCTGGAATTTAACCAGTCTTCAGGTGATAGCAGGAAAGCTTAAAGCGAGTGTGCAGCCAGGCCCAGCAGCTTGACCACTAACGCCAAGGCAAAACCTTAAAACTTAAGGCCTGGCCATCGGGCACGTGGAGAATAAGCGACAACGTCCCTCGGGCCTGCACGATCTATAGAGGCCAGCCTCGAATTCCTACTGCTGTGTGTAGTCCTCGAGCGCAGGCAAATGCTTTTCGGGTCATCCCCCAAATGCGTGCCTATTAAGAAGTAACAGAGGCTGGGCCACCTTCTCAGGCACAAGGACCAGGGAAAGTCCCCCCCACCACCGCCCACGAAGTTTCTTGGCTCCCCAGGAGGCCCTCCTTTCTCCCAGGGAGTCCTCAGAATAGTGTGCGAGTCCGCTGGGAAACCTTTCAGTTTCTCTACCCTGACCCGGTAGCCTCCCGCCCCAGCCCCGGGACTGCGACACCCCTGTGGCCCCGTGAGACATCAGTCCTGAGATTTCTGCCTGTCAGTCGACCTGCCCGTGGGGTCGTCACCCGGGAGGGTTTCTGTACCTGGAAACGTGTCTTGAAACTGATGCTGAACGGAATTTCTCGGGTTCGAGCTTAAGGGACTCAGGATGGCTGAAGCCTCATTAATGGGATCTAGAGACGCGAAGAACTGGCCGGCGGAGGGCTGCAGGCCGGGGAGGGGCACACCCGCGGGCCGCCCGCCCGCCAGCAGGGAGGTCAGATCTGGGGAGGAAGAGGACGAGCTGGTTACACCTTGGGTGCACTCTCAGCTGACGGCCCTCGCCCGGGGAAAGTCACCAGGGCCCTCTTTCTCCTGCGCTGGGTCCTGCAGCCGCCAAGGAGCGATGCCCGAAATATTCCTGTACGTGTGTCTCACACGTCCCCACCCTTGCATATTGCAAGGAAGGGCTTTACATAAAATGGCCATAACGACGCCACTTTCAGGTGGCGTCCAAGAATTCCACAGACGCAAGGATGCCCCACTCTGCCTTCTCTGAGAAAAGCATATCAGCTTTGTCTATCTTTAGGTGGAATTTTAATTTTTAAAAATCAGATACATGGAAGAGAAAATGAGCCCTCAAAGGAATTTCCCTGCCGTGAAATATAGTTCTCTATCTATATATGTGATAAAAGAAACAGAGAGATGACAGGCCTTTTAGCAAATCTGTACCTCGATCATTTTTATGAAGATTGATTCTATAAATGTGCTTTGAAAGCATCCCTGGAGTTATTTTTTTTTACGTAGAGCAGTGAAGTTTTAGTTCTACTATTTCGCAGTTTTCTTACAATTCGTTTTTTTCCCTCTTTCACCTCCATTTTACCAATTTGTTCTCAATTATAAAACCATTCAAAGGCTCCCAAACCAGCCCGGGGTCTGGGCCGCGGTCCGCGAGGCCTGCAGCCTGCCGCCCAAGACCTACCTCTAAGCGTGTTGCCTTCCTTGACTTTGGGGTCAAATTCTGCAGACAAAATGCGGTCAATTCCGAATTTGAGGTCCTTGCTGGAGGGGGCCGGCGCCGCGCCGCTATGGTGAGGGTTCGGGACCACCCTCGCCCCAGCCGAGGCCCGGGCCGGCGGCGGCGGCGGCGGCGGCGGCTGATGGTGGTGGTAGGCGGCTGGGAGCGGCGCCGGCCGCGGCGGGAAGCCGGCCGTGACTTCGGAGGGCGCCACCACCGGAGTGGGCCGGAGCGGGGATCTGGCGGCAGCTTGGAAAGAGGCGTGCGGGTGAACGGAGCCCAAGTGCGCGGTGAGGGCGGCGGCCGAGGCGCCCGCCAGGCCCTCCGGGGCCGCCCCCGGCTCCGCCGCGCCGGCGTGCAGGATGTCGGCGATGCAGAACGAGGGCTTCTTGGCGGCGGGGTCCAGCGGGAAGGCGCAGCCGCCCGGGCCGCCCGAGGAGCAGTAGGCGGCCGACCACAGGCTGAAGTTGGAGGCGTAGAAGGGAGCCAGCCCCGCGGCGAACATCCTGGCGCGGCCGGGCCGGGCCGGGGCGCGGGCTGGGGGGGCGCGCCGAGCCGAGCGGGACGCGCAGGCCCGGCCCAGGGCGATCCGCTTTCGCTTCTCCGTCCGGACCCAAGGGAGGCCGGGCAGCCCTGGCGGCCCCGAGCAGGAGGCGAGCGCCGGGTCGCGGCCGCCCGGGCCCCCGGCGTCCCGTGGCAGCGGCGCCCGCGCTGCCCGCGCGCGGAGGCGAGTGCGGGGCCCCGGGGCGCGCGGGGGGCAGCCGGGCCGACGGCGCCGGGCACCGAGCGCCGAACCCAAACAACGAAGCCCAAGAGCTAAATTTAAAACAACAACAATAATAATCCGCTAGTTTCAAAAAAAAAAAAAAAAAAAAAGTAATAAGGAAAAAAAAAAAAACTCCTCTCTAAAAACTCCCCAAGTTTTGGCAGCGGCTTTCGAGTCCGAGCCGGGGTAGGACCTCGATGAGGGCGCTCATTGGCCATCCCCGCGGCCAATCGGAGCTCGGCGTGGAGGCGCATTGGGAAATGGGGGCGTGGCCTGGGGCTGGCCACGCCCCAGGCCACGCCCAAGTGCGGGCGGCAGCCGCGTGGGCCGAGCGCGCTCGGGCGCGTCCCGCTCCGCTGCGCCCCGGCGGCGGCTGCAGGGGACAGGTGACTCTGCGGTGACTTCTGCAGCCTCGGGCTCGTCCCGGCGGAGAAGGGTTCCCGCTACCTCTCCCGGGACGCTGGCCCGGCCGCCGGGGCCCCAGGTCCGGCCGCGCGTGCCCAGCCCGCCTCCCGGTGCGGAGTGGCGCTCTGCTCGCGAGGTCCCCGGCCCTCCCCGCGACTCCCTCGGGGCTCCCCGGCTCCCGGCCTCTACAGGGTGCTTTCTGCAGAGCCCCCATCTCTCCCGCCGATCTCCCCTGCTCGCGCTGCCCAGCCCTGAGCTCCCGCGCCCGGATGCCGCGGCCCCAGCGCCCGGGCTCCCGCGCGCCCCCCGTGCGCCCAGCGTGCGCCCCGCGTGCCCCGCTGCCTCCCGACAGGTCTTCAGAGAAGCCGCGAGGAGAGGCGGCCGCAAATGAGCTTTATTCCGAGCTGTCACGCAGTGACAACCTGAACGAGTGACTTTTCAAACAAAATAAGATGGATGGCTCTGCACGTCTCCCTTAGACGCAGCCAAGCCTGCCCCGCGAACCTCAGAGACGAGAGGCTAGGCCTCCGTGCGCGGCCGGGAGCGGCACGCGCGTGCCCGCCACTGCCGCGCGCTGTGGGAACTGTCCCCTGCCTCCTCGCCGCGTCCCCCGTCCGTGGGGTCCGTTGTTTTGAAAGTGCCCACGAGAGCAGATTTCCTTGGGGTTCAACACTCCGCTCAGTTCAGTGACCGTTGCCGCCCATCCCCGCGGGCCTGGTCGAGGGGCGGCCGCAGGGGCGGCCTGCCTCGTGCATCCGCGCTTTGAGGCCTGAGAACGCACGGTGTGCCTAGTGGGGGGGTTTCTGCAACATGGACCGCTCTATTTTAAGAATTCGTTCTCTTTTAAAGTATAGCCAGAGTGGATTTCCCAAGTCCGCTCCCAAACAAACCACAGACCACCCAGATCAGCTGTCCCTGCACATTTTCAGGAAGAAAAATAATAACAATAATGAAACCATCAATTTTTTCCCCGATTGTCCTCATAAGCATCTCCTCACGGAGCTTCTGTGGCATTCCACCCACCCTCCCCCCACCCCCCACCCCTTGGGCACTAAAACTTCTTACCAGAATAAATCCTGGAAGGCAACTGAACGTGTGCTGTCTATCTCGAGTTCAGGACTTGGCCTAAGTACATTACTTTCCAGTGGCGCCTAGCCTCTCGTTGCAGATGCTGTCACATTAGACTTTTGACTTTCTCCTGGAAATAATCAATCACTAACCTATCACTCTTCATCAGCCGACAGGCAGAACTCTCTCTTCCTTCCTTTCTCTCACCCTCCCTCTGCCCGCCTTTCCCTCCTCACGGAGGGCAGAGGTGCTGTTGGCGCAGAGGGTGGTTGCGCCTGGGGCCTGGAAGGCCAAAAGACCGGGCCTGCTGTCCCTAGCAGGGGGCAAAGGAGGGACAAGCCCAGAGCCAGCCCCAGGCCCTGGAAACCATTCCTCTCTGGACCTGCCTCCCCCCCAAGGGCTCTAGCGGAGGCGGCGCCCTCGAAGGCCGTAGGTTCTGGCGAGACAGGACCGAAGAGGAGGCAGCCTGGGCGACTCCACAGCGCCCGGGGCGAGGCACACCGCGGGTGTGTGCCAGGCGCGCCGTGAGCTTCCACGCCTCTCTTCTCTAGTGGCCTTTCCAATTCCCTTTGGTTGCAGTTCCAGCTGGACTGCAAACACTGAGAGCTCATGGCCTAAGCCGGACCTCATGGTGCTGAAACAGTTGCAGGTACGAGGGCAGGTGGTGCCCTCGTCCACGCGATCTCTGGAGATAAGACTCTCCCACCCCGTTCCAAGGTTTGCGACCCTCGGAAGTGGGCACAGGGGCAGGGTCTGGGGAACGCCCACCCTCCGGGCGCCCCGCGGCGCCTACGACCCGCGTGGGTCGCGCTCTAGCGCACGAGAGCGGGTGTTCCCGGCGGCTTCTCGGCCCGCCGCGCGCCTCTCTTTCTGGAAGGCCGGCTGCTACATTGCAGGTGGCACCTTCGCTCGTCCGCCCCTCGCGCCCCTTTGCTCTCCCAGCCGCTCGGCTTCGTTTTCACCGCGGCAGCGCCATCCCGGGCCTGCTGCGAGCTCCCTGTTGGGTACGCGAAAAGGGCAACCATTGCAGCTACGCCCTCCCCACCTCTCCTAAGCCCGCATAACTCTTCCTCAGGCCCAGGCCTCACCTCGGCGGGCCCCAGCCCTAATCAGAGCCCGCAGACTCCCATCCTCCTTCACCCCCACCCCTCAGAACCGAGAATGCAGCAGGAAACCCTGGGCTTGCCGGAGTTCAGGTCATCTCCTGTTTTTTGATGGGCTCAAACTCGGACTAAATGAGCGGATGTGCCTGCGAGATTGGTCTCAAAATAGAAGCGGCCTCAGTATTTTAGGATACTGCAGAAATCCTTATTTCTTCCGGAGAAAAACTCTATAATGACTCCTAGCACTTCCCCTTTCACTATTTGTGCAACTTTATCTCCACCGACAAGTTGCTCGGGTGACGCAAATCCGCCCCTGTGTATTACAACTACCAAAATAAATGTGCGGAAATCAATTCCCCTCTAGCAATGAAAATATAAATATACAGCTGCGACTTTCCCCTTTAATCTTTGTTTTCCGAGCGGCTCTGAGCTGTGGCAAAATGAACCCGCCAAGAGCTATTGAGACTGGCGCGAAGGCCCCGGGGGCAGAAGCGGGGGCTCCCGGGGTCTGGTAGCCTCCGGGCTGGAGCAGGAGGAAAAGAAAAAACAAAACAAAACCCAAAAAAAGCCTGGCTAAACCGAGTTAACTTGCGTTTGGTCTGCAGAGGAGTAACCCCACGTGTAGCTGCACCTTCTATCGTAGGAACCCAGTTGAAAAGGTGATTTCGCCTGTAGCTATCTGGCTGCACCGGCAAATTACAATAATAGAGGGGATTGTTTACCCTGAAAGGCTGAATTAGCATGTTGCCTGTTGTTTTGTTTGTTGTGGACTAAGGCGCGCTGGCAGAGGTTTCTGATCAATTCTGTCAGCTGTCTTTAATGTTTTCAAACTCTCCCCTTGGCTTTTCATGCTGGGTGTGGAGAAGGCCAGACCATTTTGTAATAGCTGATGGGAATTTAGGATTGAAAGAGGGGGCCTGAATCAGGGCTTTAGACAGGGACCTCACCTGGAGGTAGGTGCTCCCATCCTCTGACTCTTCAGAGCCTCCAAATTTAAATTACCAATGTGAATTCCTGTCCTAGATGCTGGAGAGCAGATCCTCTCAGATACAAGGCAGAAAAGCTCAGTGAGTCGGACCGAGAGCTGGGCTTTGCTCATTACAGGACCAGAACTCTGCAGGGGCTTCAAGTGGTCAGGTCTGCTGTTATCTGCTTTTTTTTTTTTTTTTTTCCAGTAGACTCCACAAAACAATGTGCAAAGCAGCTGCTCTGTGGACGTGCAGTATACACCACCACCACCCTTATTTTTAAATATTTTTCAAACATGGTACCTACTAGTCTCAAAAAAAAAGACTGAAATAATTAAATATCCAGAAAGAGGAGGAAACAGCTTCCCAAGCTACCTAAGGATTTGGAAGATTTGCAGCAACATAGGAATCTGTATATTCTCTGCCGGTCCTTCTGCCAGTTAGAGATTATTAATGTAATGCTGGGTCCAGGGCTCACATTTAGTGGCGAGTGCAGGACTTATTCTCTTCCTTGTGGGCACTACATACTAGAGCTCACACACATATACACAAACACCTGCACACACACACCTTAGATTATTCTAAAGTAGACCACAATTTTTTTGTGTGGAGACCTTAGAGTTATTCCAGAACTAAATATAGTTCCTGACTTTTTAAAAAAGAATTAGACTTCAATATGGGGTAAGAAAGACAAATAAGAATGTGATAGGATTACAGGATCCACAGCCACTGAATATTTACTTTCTTTCCTCCATTTCCCAGGTGTGGCAGACTTGCAGGTAGCCAGCCTGGTATGCGGCTATAACCCTTTCCCTGAACCCTCTCCACAGGTCTGACTGCAGAAACTCAGTCTTCCCTTTTGGATCTAATCTCGTTTGCTCTTTCTTCGCACAGTTGCCCACATATTTCCTTTCCCATTCCTAGGATGCACCTCTTCACATGCATGTACCCCTCCCTCCCCCCTGCACACACACTACATACATACCCTTTTTCTGTTCATTTTATTTATTTATCTCTCCCCACCCCCTCATTGTTTGCACTTGCTGTGTCTGTTCATCTTTGTTTTTTCAGAAGGCACCAAGAAACCCAACCCGGGACCTCCGATGTGGGAGGGAGGCACCGAATCACTTCAGCCACATCTGTGCTTTGCTTTGGTGTGTCTCTCGTTATGTTTTTCCTCTTGTGTCTCTTTCTGTGTCATCTTGTTGTGTCAGCTTGCTGCTCCTGCCTGTCATGACAGCTCCCTGTCTTCTTTAGGAGGCACCAGGAATCGAACTACAGACCTCCCATGTGGTAGGCAGGAGCCCAACAGCTTGAACCATATCCGCGTCCCATGAGACTGGGAGAAGGGCAGGGCAGAGCAGGCAATTAGCGATTTGCCCTTGTTGCAAAGAGCTGCTTGTCTACCTCTCCAAATCATCTTCTACACACTCAGACAAGAAAGACCTCAGACCTCATGAAAACTATAGTAGGACCTATTTCAACGAGGCACATACAAACATAGGCTCGCATATATTTTTAGTGAAGTCATGTCCCCATAAGTAAAATATGAGAGAACATCTGTAACATATAAGAGATTAAGTGCTTTGCTCAACAGGCTTCTATTCAGAAGCTATAAACAGCACTTCCATTCCCAGTATGTCAGCTTCCGCCTTGAACAAGTTGAGTTTGTTGCCTGAATCGCTGAAGCTGAATGGCTGGCTTTCTACCTCCAGTGACTGAGTCAAACGTTCAGGTAGGAGAAGGAGGTGTTGATGAAAATCACATCTTCAAAACAGCCTTGGTGCTGAGAGGGAGAGAGCACGTTCCCTCCCAAGGTGATATTTCTTCTTGAAGAAGCAGCAGCAGAAGCAGCAGAAGCAGAAGAAGAAGAGAAACACATTTTCCTATCCTTTGAGATATGTTTCCCAACGTTAGAGCAGATCAAGAGGCAGGAATGGGAAGGGGCCCTCTGAAGGAGAGCACCTGGGAGCCCTTGGGTGGGGCTTTTTAGATCGAGTCAAGGGTTGTCTCTATCTCGGTGGCCCCACCCTGCCCACCTGCACTTGGAGGTACAGCTCTAGATGTAATGGGCGAACCCGCCTGCCTGGTTCCAGCTCACAGGCCCCAGCACCTTCTCAGCCCCTTGCTCAGACCACGTCGTACAGAAAATTGGTTCTCTAGTGACACCTGCTGGATCATCTCTGCATCGTTTTCTGGCAGCTCCGGTCCTTCAGGGATACTAAGTTACATTTTCGCATCTCTCAAGACCAGTTCATACTTACCTCCCTTCTTCTTTAATCAGTTGAGGGAAGTGGACTTGGCCCAGTGGTTAGGGCAACCGCCTACCACATGCGAGGCCCACTGTTCAAACCCCGGGCCTCCTTGATCCGTGTGCAGCTGGCCCATGCACAGTGCCACAGTGCTGATATGCACAAGGACTGCCCTGCCACGCAGCGGTGTCCCCCGCGTAGGGGAGCCCCATGCACAAGGTGTGCCCCATAAGGAGAGCCACCCAGCGCAAAAGAAAGTGCAGCCTGCCCAGGAATGGGGCCGCACACATGGAGAGCTGACACAAGATGATGCAACAAAAAGAAACACAGATTCCCGTGCCGCTGACAAGGATAAAAGCAGTCACAGAAGAACACACAGCGAATGGACACAGAGAACAGACAACTGGGGGAGGGGAGGGGAGAGAAATAAATAAAAAATATAATAAATATATAAAATAATCGATTATAAGGATGCAAAGGAGGTTTTTTCTTCTTTATTTTCTTTTAAATGTTACATTAAAAAAATATGAGGTCCCCATATGCCCCCCCACCCCACCCATGCCACCCCTCCCACATCAACAAACTCTTCCATCATTGTGGCACATCCACTGCACCCGGTGAATACATTCTGGAGAACCACTGCAGCACATGGACAGTGGTCCACAAGGTAGTCCACACTCTCCCCCAGTCCACCTAGGACAACTCCAAATCCTGAAAATGCCCCCAAACCATATCTCTTTTTCCTCTCCCGACCATCAGCAGCCACTGTGGCCACCCTCTCCACGTCACTACTACAATTTCTTCCCTTACTAATCACAATAGTTCCCCAGCAGAACACCAGTAAGTCCACTCTAATCCATACTCTAGTCCTCTGTCTTGTGGACCTAGGATGGTTATGTCCAGTCCCCCTGTACATCAAGAGGGGGCTTAGATTCCACATGGATGAGGGATGCAATTCTCCTGCTTGCAGCTGTAGGCACTCTTGGCTCCCTGGTATGGTAGTTGACCTTCACCTCCCTGTCAGCTGGCCAGGGTAAGTCCAACAAACCAGAGGGTAGGAGTTGCAAGTCTGCTGAGGCCCAGGGCCTGGCCGTCACATGGACAGTCCAGAGATTCAGGTCTCCTGAGTGTACACCTACCCAAATGCCAACCACAGGCCTGGTAAAAGTGGCAGAAGAGGCATTTGTAGAAGGGTTATATCTGAGCCCAACTAAAAGGAGGTATTATTATCCTAATTTAAGTTTAGAAAATTGATCCTCAGAAAGGTTAAGTGACTTGCCGAAGGCTATGTAGTCAGGAAATGGTGTTGCGTGGAGCAGAGGCTGGATTTTTTATCAGCTTATGCTATCCTGGGCCAGTTTCTTTAGGGAAAACCATTTATTCAGAGGGAAAACTGCCTTCAATCAGCGTGAGCCCTGCTTTCAGGCAAGTGGCTGGAGAAGAGCGCTGTGTCTGATCTGGAGACTGTGGCTCGCGGGGGAGTGGGAAGACCTGGCCCCAGCATCTCTCTCTCCCTTCCTCTCAGACCTCCCCAGAGTCTGCTCCTGGGAGGATTCCTGCTGTGGAGATGAGACACGCACAGGACCCTTTCCACTGTGCAAATAGCTGCCAGGGAGCACGGAAAAGGGGGTTCTGAACGTGAAGTGCCACCCAGGAGACTGGCCATGTAGGGCACTCAGGGAGAAGGAGGGGAGTCCTGGAACTCGGACTCCTTGGAGCCAGTAAAGAGGGAGAGTGGAGCATGCTGCCTTAGGGTTTCCATAGCATCTTTCTGGCTGTGTGCACAAGTATTCTAAACGGTACAGAGCAACGATGTTCCACCGCCCGCAACGTGCCCGAGATTCCTTCCTGGTAAAAACTGCGAGTGCAACTTCCAGGAAACAAAGGTGTTACTTTATGCCTTTATCTTCCTATTTTGATCAGTCAGTGGTTCTCCAGACCCCAGAGCTCTGCCATCCGTTTTCTCCCAGCACCAAATAGTTTTGTAGGATTTCAGAGTCTAATTAAACTACTCAAGAAGAGCAACCTTTTCCCTTTCGAAGCTCAAAGTTATATACTAGGATATTTATGGCTGGTGGCTATTTTATCTGTCTTAGGCACCGAACACACCTACAATAATAGTTTTCACAGCTCTCAAAAGAGAATCACTGGGGAGCAGATGTAGCTCAAATGATTGAGCACCTGCTTTCTGCATACACGGTCCAGGGCTCAATGCCCCGTACCTTCTGAAAACAAAACCAACCAACAAATGAAAAAAAACCAATGCTCTGTGAGGAACAGATGTGTGCAGCTCAGTGGTTGAGTCTGCTTCCCATGTACAAGGTCCTGGTACCTTCTAAAAAAAGAGAGAGAAAGAAAGAAAGAATCAGAGCCACAAAGAAGTAGAAAGGTAGACCCAAGTCCATAAAAAGCTTTAGTGGGTCTGGAACCGTACAACTACTGCCCACCTCCTGAGCAGCTAAGCCTGGCCCCAGAAACCCTGTTTCCAAGAGAGAGATGGGGATGGCCTAAACTAAAAGGTGGATGGAGATGAAAGGATTTGAGGGATTTAACAAGAACAATTTACAGGGGACTCAGCGATTTCCTCTTTAAACAAGACAGTCTCTGCTAGAGAATACATTATCCTGGAGCATGGTTATAACCATAGTCAATCAGCAAATGGTAGATGACAATTTAACACCCAGTTTAAGTGTGAATGCTACTTCAAAGTGATCGGCTGTGTTTAAGTCACTAAGTTCAAACTGGATGTATTGATAAAAGCACAGTTTGGTGATTGGGATAGTCATTAGCCTGTTGGCAGATTTCAACAAGATTGGAAAGAGTAGTATACTACTCTTGATTAGTAGAAACTGAAAGACAATATGGATAGCTTAAATCTGTAAGGAGTTTATTGTTCTCCCTTAGCTCTAGCAGCGCTTGACCAGGGAGAGGAGACATCACGTCACTCGCTGTGAGACTTCTCGGTGGTAGAGAAGAAAAGCGTCACAGAACGGCCTGCCATTTTAGGACATCGGTTCCTTCCTTTTTTTGATGCTTGTCTCTCGTTTATTTGTAACACCTAAGGTATTTGTAAAATTTTCTTCAAACTTAGGAAAATGCAATTAGTAATACGTCTTCATTCAATTATACCCATACTCTTTAAAATATCTCTGCTACCCACGTATGTACATCTGGATCAATAAGATAATCTTGCATAGATGAAAGTGAAGGCTTTCCTTTCACAGTAAATTTATATTTGTTTCACATGACAGTGTCTGAAAATGTTTTGGGAAAAACTATTAATGGCCTTGACTATAACAGTTTGTAATAGTTTATTGCATTTTTCCACTTGCTTTTTTTTTTTTTCAGTGCTAAGCACTCTAGTTTGCAGTGCTCAGTTCTACTTCTCTTACCTTCAAATAGACTCTTCAGCATATAAACTTGAATGGTCAACACCATCTCCAGGACCTCTAAGTTAACCGTAGACCCAAAATGCACCCTGTCAAAGTTGCTGTCTTATATATTTTGATGACACCTTCAAATGCTGTAGGCAGTTTGCATATGATCCCTTCTGCCTACTTTGGACTTGACACTGTTGAAGGATTCCAGGGTGTCTTCCAGTTTCATGCCCAGCATGTCTGGCCACCCTTCTTTTCTGGGATTGAGGTTGAGGCTGGGATAAAGAGGAGCGCTCTTTCTCTGGAATTACCAGCTCTGAGGAAAATGTAAACTTGGATGCCCACCCATCTTGCCACAAAGGAGGAAACCAAGAAGAACTAAGAAAGGGAGTCCTGGTGTCAGTGTTTGAGTGCCTGGGCGAGGCTATGCCTAGCCCTGGGCTTGTCCCTGTCCACGTCCATTTGAGATGTGCCCCTGGCCACTGTGGCTCACAGCCGCCCTTTGCAAACTTTTTCAATGATTCTATTCTTTATTCCCAGGGCTTCATTGCCCCTGTTGAAAATCTTGAGCTTTAATTTAATCTTTACTTCATTGCTTATTTGTTTTTATTTCCATAACATTCCATAATGTCAATATTTGAAAATGTAATCCACCCTTTCCCTATGGCTGGGCATTTAGTAGGCATTTAGTTTCTAGGTTTTTTCCATTATGATCAATTCTGTAATAAATTGGTGACTCTATGACTGTGAAACATATTTCCAAAAGTAGGATTTCTGGATATATATATATATCAGACATTGCCAGATTGCTTTCCAAAGAGGCTGTAACAACACTGGCAATGATGACATACCTATTTTCCCCCGTATCCCTGTCAGCAGTAGATGTTATTGGTGCTTCTAGTCTGATGGATATAACTCGAGCTCTCGTTCTTATTTTAATTTGCATTTCCCTGACTGCTGGTGAGAGTGCCTACTCCCTCATGTAAGAGATGTTTGCAGTCATTAACTTTTGCCGTTCTGATTGGTAAAAACACAAAAACTTGTCAAGTGCCCCTTCCTTTCAATACGAGCTAATCAGGAGGAATTCCAAACTCTACTGCCCCCCATGGTACCGTGACACCCCTCTCTGTAGCGTACAACCTGCACACACCTTTGCTCTCACACCTCTGGTAACAGGCTGCCCGTGATCAGAATTCAGAGTGGCATCACACTGTGTCCAGGTCCCATCTGCCAAGGGAAGAAATCCCCTCAGTTCATATTCAGTTGCCTTTGGAATACGAGAGTAAGTCACCCTGCATATTTAAAATGCTATCATACCAACGAGGCATTGTTTGAAAAACAGGCCCAGGAAAGCATTTATCCACCCTGCCTCCCGGCCCTCAGTCACAACGTCCAGGCCACCCTCTTCGCATTGCTGCTTGAGTCTGTTTTGCAAGCTGGAAAAGCCCTTTTTGCATTCTCTGACCCTCTGGCTTCAAGAAGGTCTCTCAGCCTCAAAACGGTTGCCCTGTCTCTCTGGCATTCGCCTCTCCTCGCCCCACCCCATCCTTCATCCCACGGCAGCCTCCTGCCGTGGAGAATCCCACTTGAGAGGTGGGCTCTGGGGGGCTCGAGGGACAGGAGCCCAAGATGCCGGGGAGTGGATTTTAAGGGGCTCCCGGGCAGACACTGACAAGCAAGCATCCTCGATGGCGAGGAGCCTCGCAGCCGACGTGGCACGGCCTGGTATCCCAGTCGGCTGGGTACCGTGGAGGGGTTTCTGCTCCCCTCTCTTCCTTTCCCGTTCTTTTCCCTCCTCCATACACATATAAATAATCATGGGGGGTGTTTATGACTTTCTGAAATTTCTCTTAGGGTTTTCCAAACCTAGTGCTTATTCTCCCTGGTTCAGAATCTCATGACGTTATACCTGGACAGGTAATAGCAGTGACCGCTAGCTCCAAGCACTCTACAAACAGTCTCTCTTTCGACTCTAAAAACGTGGCTTAGGAAGTAGCCGTTGTCCATATTTCCATTCTGCGCGGTGAGACGGAGGCTTGGAGGAGTCAGCTAACTTGCCTGTAGTCACAGTTTCTCAGTGGTGGACACAGACTTCGGGCCTGCCTTTCTGACTGCTAGACTCCTTGCCCGTGTCTTCTCCAGCCTCTTTTTCCCTAGAAATGACGACCTGGGTTTTCCCTCTCAGACACCATTGTCTTCAAGTTGTGCCCCGGTCAAGAAACTTTTCCAGCCATTGGTATCTGGAACCCTCCTTCTCCCCTGACTCAGCCACATGCCTTCTACCGAAATAAGTCTGTTCTCCTTTGTTCCCCTCCGTCCTGCCTAGGAATTCTTTAGCACACAGGCCCGCTCCATCTGGCCCTGTGATCTTCAGCGCCCTTCATTCTCCCTTTCATTCTTTCTGCTTCGGGCCTCTTTTATGTCCCTGCAACATGCTAAGCTAAGTGACTTGAGCTTGCTGTTCCATCTGCTCTGAACACCGTTCCCTTCAGTTTTGCACCATTGAAGAGGTCATCCCTGAAATCCACTCCTCACTCTCTATAACACTGCTCTAGTTTATTTTTCTCACAGCATTTATAAATACAGTAAGCTATCGTATTTATTTTATATACAGGTTTACCAGCTGTCTCCCCCCACTAGACAACACTCTCCACGAGAACAGGACTTTATCTGCAAGATCACCTCTATCTTGACTAAAAACAGCACTGGGAACATAGTAAAACAGACACAGCACCAGACACAATAAATATTGGTTGACTGGAAACCAAACTGCATTTGTTAGTGTCTTGCACACTCTGTAATCCTCTCTGAAATAATTCTTTGCTCCCCAATCTACATCCACCTTTGCTTTTCCAAGCCAAGCGAAGCTCACCTGTGCCATGAAAATCACCTTGATTAGTCCCACACCTGTTACCTGTTACATGCTTTTGTTTCTAAAATTCTGCAGCAACTTTCATTCATGCGCGCCACTTTTCTCGCATATCGCTTTCCTGATTTCACAACACATGCAAAATTGAGGAAAACCCTTACGCAACGTACTTCTTGCTCTCTCTCAACTATTTCGAGAAGATGAAACATACTAGGTAGTTTAAAAGGAAAATATAGACGAAATCAGTAAAGCAGTTGGTCCATGGCTTTGTATCCAAACGCTAAGTAATGCTGTTGGCCTCAGACCTGTTCGAATGTCGAGAGTAATGGGATATTAGGTGATCTCAAAGGCCCTATGGTGCCCTGTTGCTTGCTCCACCTCTGTCCCTGAACTGCTCTGAGGGCATGAGGTGCTGCTCTACATTGGCTGGATGTCAAGGACAAGCATTCCCCTAATAGCCATTGTTAGGCTCCTGTACTTTTAGGGACAACTGCCTCACTCCTATCAGACCTCTCCAGTGCCATCTGATTTCCTGCGCTGCAGCTGATAGTCTGAGTTCACAACTTCTGCACGGAGCAACAGTCTGCTGTGTCTACCTGATAACATAGTTTTCTAGGCAACTAAGTCTTTACTTAGTTTGGATCAGCTCTTCCCAATTAAACCTCTCAAGGTTGAAAATGTCACAAAATGTTAAAAAAAAAAAAAAAAAAGCATTGGCAGGGGGGAGATTGGGCAGTGACACTTATCCCCAAACAAAACTCCATGGCTAATTCTATGATGAGCAGGCATTGGGGGTCTCCACTCGTCATCGTTTAGTTTGCTTTGAAATATGTTTAATCTCTTAACATATTTGCTTAGAAAATTTGGCTGCAATGTTCTTTTCTTTACTGAACTGTAATATTTTCAAGAAATTCCTCGTTTTAAATCTCTCAACCTGAGATTCCATTATGAGGGCTGTTTGTTTCTTTGAAGCAGGAAGAGCGCCATGCTGTTGTTCATTTGAACATCACCTAAGAGCTAGAGAAAATTGGGGTGTTAACAGAATTACCCTGTGAGCAGGTAATTTTAATCATACGGACAGAGGCAGTGACAGAATGTGTCTCAGAAGGGATGGGAGATTCTAAAAGTGAACTCCAGATGTAACCAGCCTACATAATCCCAGCAGAAGAACAGGGGCAGGTACAGAACCCATCACGGCTGTGCAAGGGGCCCTTTAACAGGCTTCTCTCTGAAACACACACACAAAGAATCACGCACCAAAGCTGGAGTTTACCAAGCGAAGTCCAACCTTGAGAGTCGCAGGAAGCTCCAAGTATAGTTTCAGAAATGGGTAAAGCCCACCATGAAATTAGACTTCCAAAATGGGATTAGAATATAGGTCACCAGAATATAGAAGGAGGCTAGAGAATGGAAAGCTGAGGGTTACTATGTGCAGAATTGGTTTTTAAAAAAGGCTGTTTGTTGTTTGTAAGTCTTTGGGAATGAATAGAAATGGTGGAAGCATATCATGGTGTCTGTGACTAGCAAGCTCCTACATGTGTATGAGAGTGTTTGAAAGGGAAAGTCTAAGGTCATTATATTACTAGAAGGAAAAGAAAAACTGTAACATGGGACTGCCTAAGATAACAAAACCTCAAACACGAATACGGGTGATTTTGCATATATGGACTTTTTATCAAATATAAATACAAATATACTAGACAGAAGGAAAAAGAATATCAGTTATGTACAGCAGGGGAAGCAGAGAGATTGAGAGGTGATGAGTTTATTATTATTATTGTTATTATTATTAAATAATGAAAGTGCTGTAAGAATGATTGAAGTGATAAGTATACAAATATGTGATTACACCAAATATACTTTATTGTACACTTTAGATGGATTTCTGCTTTATTAATACGTATTAGTAAAGTTGATTTGATTAAAACAAAATTGGATTGGCAACAGACAATGCTTTAAAATCTATGTCCAAAGAGAGAAGGGTGAAGAAGCAACAGGCTCCAGTGAAAATGGCGTGATAGCTGATGACAGCGAAGTCAGAATCATTCAACTCTTACTATCCTTAAGTCTTCTCCTTCAAAGAGAATGGGTTTCAAATTGCAAATAATTTTTAAGAAAAACATGGAAATTTGGAGTTCCAAACCAAAATAATCCTTTACTAGCCCCTCTTCCTGAAGGTACTAAAAAAATACATGCGTTGAATTAGTTCACTTCCTTGAGCTCAGATTCATTATACCTCAGAGTGCTCACGAGCATTCCACTATGGTCCGAAATTAATTGTGAGAAATGTGAGAGGTACGAAAACCTAGAAAAAAGGAAATAGGCCAAAATCTAAAATGGGTTTTAAACTTCAAACTAGTAAGCATGACATTATTCCCTGAAAAAATTCTAGAATGCAGTATCAAGCAGAAAATTTGTCTACTTTTTGAAAATCATACAGAGTTTCACTGAAGTAATGTGGATTTCTTAAGAAAAGTTATGCCAAACTAATACCATTTCTTTATTTTAAAAGGGTTACTATGTTGATGGAGTAATTCATTCATTCATTTCATTCAACAAATAGTTATTGAGCCAAAAGCTATTTGCCAGAATGTCTTTTTATTTATTTATTTACTTATTTATTTATTTATTTATTTATTTATTTCTCTCCCCTTCCCCACCCGCCTCCCGCCCACCCCTGCCGGGACTTCTTTTAGACATTGGCAATCCAGAAGAACAAAACAGACAAGGTCTTGCTTCTAAACAATGTGAATTCTAGTGGTGAAATAGGTAAAAAAATAAGTGGATATATCATACACTAATGATAAATGCTCTTGAGAAAAATAAAGCTGTACAAGGGGACAAAAATTAGGAACAGCACTGAAAAGCTTCATTTAATATAAACAAAACATTAGTCAGAGGCTACATAATACATTTTTTTAACAATGCATAGCTTTTTTAACTTTATTTTTAAAGAATCTTTAGATTATAGAAAAGTTGCATTGGAAATATAGGTGATTCCCACATATCCCACACTCTCTCCCTCTCATATTTTCCCCTATTAATAATATCTTTTATTACTGTGGTACATTTGTTACAACTGATGAACACATATTGAAGCACTATTACTAACCCTGGACTCTAGTTTACATTAGCACTTTGTACCATACAATTTTATAGGTTTTAACAAAAGGTATAATGGCCTATTTCTGTCATTGCAATGTCATGCAGAACAATTCCAATGTCCCCAAAATGCCCATGTTACATCTATTCTTTTCTCCTCCTCTTCTCAGAACCTCTGATGATCACTGTCTTTTTTTTTATCTTCAAAAAAGTTTTAGATTTACAGAAAAATTACACAGAAAGTATAGGAAATTCCCATATAATAAATTCCTTTTTATTTTATTTTTAAATAAGCTTTAGATTACATAACTATTACATTGAAAATTGGGGGATTCCCTTATACCCCACCCACTCCCCTTCCCACACTTTTCCCCCATTAACATCTTTTATTAGTATGGTACATTTGTTACAATTAATGGACACATACTGAAGCATTGCTACTAACCATGATCTATAGTTTACATTATGGTTTACACCGTGCATCATATTATTTTATAGGTTTTAACAAAATGGATAATGGCCTGTATCCATCATTGCAATGTTATGCAGAACAATTCCAATATCTCAAAAATGCCCCATGTTATATCTATTCCTCCCTCTCTCTCAGAACCTCTGGTGACCACTGCCTTTATATCAATGTTACAAGTTCTTCTATTACTAGAATAATAATAGGTCTAATTTAGTCCATACTTGGATTCCACCCTTATGTAGTTCATTCTTTAATCTTGAGGATTTGGGGATGGTGAAGCAATCTGATACAATTATGAATTCCAAATATAGATATTAGATTATGTTTTAAACTGGTCTGAACCTGGGCATAATTAAGTTATGATTAGGGCTTTGATTGGGCCACATCATTAGGGCATTGAGTCCCAACCCCATTGAGTCCCAGTGGGGACTCACAGATAAAAGGCATGGCAAAGGACAGAGTTGAGAGTTCTTAATGTTGGAGCTTTGATGTTGGAGTTTGATGCTGAAGTCTTAAGCTGGCGCCCTGGGAAATAAGCACACAGAGGAAAGAGAAGCAAGCCCCAGGAAGAAAAGAAACTTGAACACAGATAGAAGCAAGATCCCAGAAGGGAGGAACCTAGGAAGCCTGAACCCTCGCCGACGTCGGCAGCCATCTTGCTCCAACACGTGAAAATAGACTTTGGTGAGGGAAGTAACTTATGCTTTATGGCCTGGTATCTGTAAGCTCCTACCACAAATAAATACCCTTTATAAAAACCAACTGATTTCTGGTATTTTGCATCAGTACCCTTTTGTTTAACTAATACAGATGATGATGCCCACTCCTCTTCTGACTGAGAGTGGGCTTAGATCAAGGGGCAGATAGGTGGAACTGTCTTATTTGCATTTGTAGATACTCTCTGTTTTTTGGGATGGGTGCTGCCTATCATCATCCTTTTGTTAGTTGTCCTGGGCAAGGCCAATGAACTGGAGAATAGGTGTTGGCTGCTACTTTGCTGTGATTCAAAGCTCATTCAGCATATAAACAGTCAAAAGATTTGTCTCTGGGACATAAATTTAATGAGTATAGTGCTAATTATAGGTTGAAATAAAAGGGTAGGAAAATTATAAATGAGTCTAACTCCAACACACTGGGGGATAGATTATGATATGTTCCAAGGTAAGGGCTACTGACAGGGTGTCAAATTCCTGGGGCTGTCTGCCCTGCCTATAGTGTTTAAATGTCTCTAGAGCCCTCAGGAGCACCCCTGCTTGAGATACTGTTTACAGTGGCAGTCAGTGAAATATTGCTGGGATGTGAACAAGTGTAACCTCTGGAATGACCTCCCGACTTACTTTGAAATCTCTTAGCCATAAAAACTCACTTATATTTACCGTTTCCTCATTTTGGTCAAGTTATTTTTCTAAATGCATCACTAGTTGGCACTTGATAATAATCCCTCAGTGCCAGGAAGGCTTATCCCTGGGAGTCATGACCCACACCTGGGCAGGGGGAGGGGAGCAGCATGTAGTACATTTATGTGCTGAGTTTGGCTTAGAGAAAGGTCACTTTTGAGCACAAGAAGGCTTTCAGGAGTTAACCATTAGGCAATATATAATATTAGGCTAAGTTTCAATTTCACAGGAGCAAGGCTCATAAATACGAGCATCAGTATCAAGGGCCTGGGGTATTGTTCTGTCTTCCTTCACTAGGCACTGCCCGGGTACTTAGAGATTCCTGCCACTCTGTTAGAGAATCTAGCAGGACTCACCGAGACAACACCCCATGACCACCTGAACACATTCAGATCCCATAGAGACATGCCCCAGGTACACCCCTTCCCACACATCCTCTACCAGCTATACCCCACAACAGTCATCCTCCCCTGCCACAGTTGTGACCCCTATGTAATCCAAAACCTCCCCCAAAACAGTCAAAAAATTAAATAAATAAGAATAATAAAAATAAAAAATAAACTTTCTTTGCATTGTGCCTTTCATCACTGTAAGATGTTATACTTTATGTACAATGGCTATTTCCTCTGTATGTTCCCCCAGTGTCTTACTTTTTTCACTTTGTCTTCAAAGAAGCTTTAGGTTACAGAAAAGTCACATAAAAGTGTAGAGGATTCCCCTATACTCAACCCCCTCAACCTCTCACATTTTCCACTATTAACATTTTACATGAGTATGGTACATTTGTTACATTTGATGAACAAATATTGAAGCATTGCTACTAACCATGGCCAGTGGTTTACATTATAGTTTACACTTTTCACTGTACACTTTTATAGGTTTTGACAAAATGTATAATGGCCCTGTATCTGTCACTGCAAGATCATGCAGAACAATTCCAATGAACAAAATACCCCATGTTCCATCTATTCTTCCCTCCATCTCCCCTCAGAACCTATGGTAACCACCGAGTTTCAATTTTTGAAGAATAAGGTTCATAGTTACATGCATTACTATTGAGGGCTGAATATATTAGTCTATTTTCTTTTATTAGATGCAGCCTATGCTCTTGAGAGAGTCTGGTCCCTCTATTTGAGAGCACAGCAGGATGGGAGTTTAATATTTTCTTGTTTATTGTGAGTCTCCACCCACTGAGATAACACCTAAGACGAGAAGAACACTTTCGCATTCACAGAGGCATGTCCCAGGGACACCCTTTCTCACACACCTCCCCACCCCCAACACCCGGCTCCACTAACCCTCCCCAGCTATATTTGCTAAAAAAATGTTCCCACCATTGTAGTTTTTTTTTTTTATGTAAACTTTTTTTGAAGATATGCTTTTTATTTATTTCTCTCCCCGCCCCCCCACCAGTTGTCGGCTCTCTGGGTCCATTTGCTGTGTGTTCTTCTGTGTCTGCTTGTATCCTTGTCAGCAGCACTGGGAATCTGTGTCTCTTTTTGTTGCTCATCTAACTGCCTTAGCTCTCCATGTCTGTGGCACCACTCCTGGGCAGGATGCACTTTTTTCACATGGGGCGGCTCTCCTTACAGGGTGCAATCCTTGCGTGTGAGGCTCCCCTATGCGGGGGACACCCCTGCATGGCACGGCACTCCTTGCACACATCAGCACTGCACAAGGGCCAGCTTCACCACAAGAGTCAGCAGGCCCTGGATTTTAACCTTGGATCTCCCATGTGGTAGGCAGATGCTCTATCCATTGAGCCAGATCCACTTCCCCCACCATTGTAGTTTTAACCACAGACCTACAAATCCCCAGAGTTCACCTGTTCCTTCCTCCAGCCTTCCCCCAGTCCAATGATAGTCCAACCCAAAAACCCAAACCCCCCACCCGGCTTCCCTCACATTCTAGCACCATTGACCCCAATCACATCCTTGTACCACTGTCACCCCCATCCACTGTCAAACCACCCCCTTCCGCCTTATCATAGGTTTTGCCATTATTGAGCATCAGCTCACCACACTCTACTCCCTTTCTGTTTCCTGGTAACTTATTGCCCGGACTCTATCTCTGTGAGTCTGCTCAATTTGCTCAGGTCATCTCAGTGAGGTCATGTAATATTTGTCCTTTACTGACTGGCTTAGTTCATTCAACATAAGGTCTTCAAGATTCATCCACATTGTCCCGTGCATCAATATTTCCTTCTTTCTAAATAGCTGAGTAACATTCCATTGTATGTATGTACCACAATTTGCTTATCCATTCATCTGTTGATGGACACTTAGGTTGCTTCCAACTTTTGGCAGTAGTGAATAATGCAGCTATGAACATTGCTGTGCATACATCTGTTCTTGTCCCTGCTTTCAATTCTTCTTGGTATATACCCAGCAGTAGGATTGCTAGATCATATGGCAGTTCTATAGTTAGTGTCCTGAGAAACCACCAAACTGTCCTCCACAATGAAACATTCTACATTATCACCAGCAGTGGATAGGGGTTGCCTTTCCTCCACGTGCTCTCCAGCACTTGTAGGTTTCTGGTTTTTTTTTTTTTATTAAAGTCACAGGTCTAGTAGGTGTAAGATGATTGCTCATTGAAGTTTTGATTTGCATTTCCCTAAAAGCTAGTGATGTCGAGCATCTTTTCATGTGCTTTTTAGCCATTTGTAGTTCCTCTTTGGAAAAATGTCTATTCAAATCTCTTACCCAGTTTTTATTTTTTTTAATTATTTTTATTTTTAAAGAAGTTTTACATTACATAAATATTACAAAAAAATATATAGAGGATTCCCATACCCCCATCCCTCACCCTCCCATACTTTCCTGCATTAACAACATCTGTCATTAGCATGGTATATTTGTTACAATTGATGAACACACATTGAAGCATTGCTACTAACTGTAGACTATAGTTTACATTATCATTTACAACCTGCCCCACACAATTTTATAGGTTATGACAAAATGTATAGTGGCCTATATCTGTCATTGCAATGTCATGCAGGAAAAATCCAATGTCCTAAAAATGCCCCCATGTTACATCTATTCTTCCCTGTCTCTCCCCTCAGAACCTCTGGTGGCCACTGCCTTTATATCAATAATGAAAATTCTTTCATTTTTGAAGTAATAATAACTCTATAATAAAATAATAATAAGTCTACTTTGGTCCATTGTTCATTCCTCAGTCTTGAGGATTTGGGGATGGTGATGCCCACTCTGTTTCTTATTGAGAGGTTTTGACCAGTTTTTTGTTTTGTTTTGTTGTTGTTGTTAAACATTTTTAACTAAAGGTTAAAGAGCATTGTCAAAATACTACTACTAACCAAAGTATTTTCCTCAACCCACCCTATTATTATTATCTTTATATCACTTATATATGAACATACATAAGCAATACATGTGTAGTAAAAGTTGTGAATTTACAAAGCAAATATGCATAACATCATACAGGTCCCATACATCAACCCTGCACCAACACCTTGCATTGTCATGAGATGTTTGTTACAAATTATGAAAGAATATTGTCAAAATCTTACCACTAATTATAGTCCTTATCTTACATTTGGTGTATTTTCCCCCCAACCCACCCTATTTTTATTTTTTAAATGTATTTTTATGACAGAAGTTGTAAACATAAAACAGTCAAGAACATGTGCAGAATTCCCAAACAACACCCCTGTATCAACACACCATGCTGTGGTGGAACATTTGTTATGGATAAGATAATATCATCTGATTGTTACCACATCCATAGTGTACATTTTCCATACTGCCCCTTTAGCAACACAGTACATCTTTGGAAGAGTTGCAAGAATACTATGTTATTACTGCTAATCACAATCCATAGGTCACTCCAGTTGTATCTTTCCCATGCTTTCCCAACACCCTGCAGTAGTGATATACATTTGCTCTAGCTCACAAAGGACACACTTGCATCTGTACCATCAACCACAATTCTCACCCGCCTCTTAGTTTACTGTGCTATTCAGTTCCTAGATTATTCTCTAGCATTCTGTCAATTGTCATTTACATATCTAGACTACCATTTTCAGCCACACCTCCATTTATAAACTAGCTGTTACTATTTGTTACCACCCACTCTATATATTTCCACACCTTTACAGTAAAGCTAATTAAAACTTCTACATACATTAAATATTAGTAATCATCTCAGTCCTCCTCTTATCTCTACCTACCACCTACCACCAGGTCTTGAAGATATGCTCCTACAATTTCTTCTAAAATCTTTATGGTTGCTTTTATTTTTAGGTTTTTGTTCCATTTTGAGTTAATTTTTGGATAAGGTGTGGTTATGGCTATCCAGTTCTTTCATCACCATTTTTAAATGGATTGTTCTGCCCAAGCTGTGTGGGTTTGATAGGCTAGTCAAAGATCACTTGACCATACATGTAAGGGTCTTTTTCTGAACCATCCATTTGGTTCCATTGGTCTATGTGTCTGTCTTTATGTCAGTATCATGCTGTTTTACCACTCTAGCTAGGTAATATGATTTAAAGTCTGGAGATGAGGGTTTGCTTTTCTTTTTTAAGACATTTCCAGCCATTCAGGACCCTTTACCCTTCAAAATAAATTTGATAATCATATTTTCAATTTTAAAAAATGCTGCTGGAATTTTTATCAGGATTGCATTGAATCTGTATATCAATTTGAGTAGAACTGACATCTTAATGTTATTTAGTCCTCCAGTCTGTGATCATGGAATGTTCTTCCAGTTATTTAGGCCTTTTTTTATTCCTTTAACATTGAGTTGCAGTTTTCTGAATACAAGGGCTTTACATCATTGGTTAAGTTTATTCCTGACTATTTGAGTTTTATCTGTTTTACCTGTCATAGTTTATTTTCACCACTCTTTTGACACTTTTATTTTTATTGATATAATCTTCATTTCCAGGCTCTCTTCCAGGCCTCTCTCTCCTGTCTTTTCTTTTCAGCCTCTAGCACACCCTTTACTATTTCCTGAAAATCTGGTCTCTTGGTCAGAAAGTCTCTCAGTTTCTGTTTATCTGTGAATATTCTAATCTCACCCTCATTTTTGAAAGACAATCTTGCTGTATATAAGACTCTTGGCTGGAAGTTTTTCTCTTATAGTATCTTAAATATGTCATATATATCTTCTTGCCCCCATGGTTTCTGGTGAGAAATCAGCACTTAATCTTATATGTTATGCATTGCTTTTTTCCTGCAGTTCTCAGAATTCTCTCTTTGTCTTTGGCATTTGATGTCCTGATAGTATGTGTCTCAGAGTTGATCTATTCAGATTTTTTTTGGATGGGAGTACATGGTGCTTCTTGGACATGGATATCAATGTCCTTCAATACAGTTGGGAAATTTTCTACCATTATTTCTTCAAATATTTCTTCTGCCCCTTTTCCCTTCTCTTCTCCTCCTGAGACACTCATGACATGTATATTTGCATATCTTTTGCTGTCATTTAGTTCCCAGAGACCTTGTTCAATTTTTTACATTCTTTTCTCTATGTGCTCTTTTCTATGTCCACTTTCAGAGTCCATTTCTTCAAGTTCACCAATCCTTTCTTCTGCCTCCTCAAATCTATTATATGATTATTGTATGTTTTTTTAAATTTCATTTATTGCAACCTTCATTCCCATAAGAGCTGCTATTTTTCTATGTGTGCTTTCAAACTCTTCTTTGTGCTCATCCAATGTCTTCTTAATATCCTTAATCTCTTTAGCCATCTCATTGAATTTATTAAGGAGATTTGTTTGAACATCTATGATTAGTTGTCTCAGCTCCTTTATGTCATCTGGAGGCTCATCTTGTTCCTTTAACTGGGCCACATCTTCCTGTTTCTTGGTGTGGATTGTAATTTATGGTAGTGTCTTGACATCTGGCTTCCTAGAGTATTTATTCTGGGTACGGTTTTTCTCTTTAGTTTAGGGCTTCCCTCCTTTTATCCCTTGATGGTTGTGCAGTAGGAGCCAAGGAAGTAGTTGGTGCTATAAGCTATGTTGGCTCAAGCTCCCCTATTGCCCCAGGGACCAATGAAGCTTCTCCCAACTTTTTTCTTTGCCAGGGGTAGAGACAGAGTCACAGTTGTGTGGAATAATCCAAATCTGGCAGACCTAGACTGTAGTTGCCCAGAGAGACTGGTGAAGCTTCCCACCCCTTTCTCTCCTGCCTGGGTGGGGATGGAGCTGCAAGTATGGGCACCTATCTATGCAGTGTGGGTCCAAGATGGTCACAGTTGCCCTGGTAGAGTTCCAAATATTCAGTCTGTGCCAGCCAAAGGCTCCTGCAGTTACCTGGATAGAGTGGTGCAGGGCCTGCCAGCCTCCTCCCTGCCAGAGGTGGGGCTGAAGCGTAGCCTAGAGCTGCAAGCTGATAATTCTTCTCTGCAGATGGGCAGTCTCCTCCTTCCATTCATTTAAGGATGTTACAGGATGCTCTTCTGTTCTCCTAGAGCCCCCAAACAGGTACTTCAGCTAGGTTCAGATAGTTTTGGGTGTTTACTAACTGCACTGTAGCAGGAGCTGACTTACTCCACCACCATATTGCTGGTTTTCTCCTCTTGCCCAGTTTGTAAATGGGTTCTTTGTTATTTTATAATCAAGTTGCAGAATTTCTTTATATATGCTGGATATTAGGCCCTCGTTGGATAAATGGTTACCAATATATTGTCCCCTTGAGTAGGCTCCCTTGTCACTTTCTTGAAAAACTCCTTTTAAACACAAAAGTTTTTTATTTTGAGGAGGTCCTAATTATCTTTTGTTTTTCATTGCTCATGCTTTGGGTGTAACATTCATGAAAATATTTCCGACTATGAGATCTTATAGATGTTACTTTACACTATCTTCTAAGAGCTTTATGGGCTTGGCTCTTATATTTAGATCTTTGATCCATCTTGAGTTAATTTTTGTATAGGTATTTTATTAGTCAGCCAAAGGGGTGCTGATGCAAAATACCAGAAGCCTTTTGGCTTTTATAAAGGGTATTGTTTGGGATAGGATCTTACAGATATCAGGCCATAAAACTACCTTACTTCTCTCACCAAAGTCTATTTCCACATGTTGGAGCAAAATGGATGCCAACATCTGCCACAGTTCAGGCTTCCTGGGTTCTTCTCTTCCCAGGGCTTGCTTCTTTCTGTGCTCAGCATTCCTCTTTTCCCAGGGCTTGTTTCTCTTTCCTCTGTGTGCTTACTTCCTGGGGCTCAAGCTTAAGACTTTAGCATCAAGCTCTAACATCAAAACTCCAACATTAAGAAAACCCTCCATCTCTGTCCTTTGCCATGTCTTTAATCCTTGGGTGGGTGGGGACTCAATGCTCTACTGGCACAAGAGGTTTACCTGATTACTTAATCAAGTAAACCTCTGAATCCAATATAATCTAATATGCTCAGAGTAAAAGACCAGTTTACAGACATAATCCAATATTTCTTTTTGGAACTCATCAATAATATCAAACTGCTACAGGCATGAAATGGTGATCCTCTCTCATTCTTCTGGATATGGATATCCAGTCCTCCCAGCACTGTTTGAGAAGAGGCCATCCTGTCCCACTTGAGTGGTCTCAGTGGCCTTGTTGAATATCATTTGACTATATATGCAAGGATCTATATCAGAACTCTAATTTGGTTCCCTTGGTCAGTGTGTCTATCATTGTGCCCATACGACACATATTTATCCACTATTACCTTGTAGTATGCTTTAAAGTCAGCTAACATGATTCAATTTGTTTTTTCCAATATGCTTTTGGCTATTCAAGGCCCCTTGCCCTTCCAAATAAAATTCATAATTAGCTTTTCCAATTCAGTAAAAAATGCTGTTGCAATTTTTATGGGATTGCATTTAATCTGTAAATCAACTTGGATAGGACAGATGTCTTAATGATGTTAGTTTTCCAGTTCATGATCATGGAATATTCTTCCATTCATTTATGTCTTCTCTGATTTCCTTTAACAACATTGTGTAGTTTTCTGTGTACTAGTCCTTCACAGCTTTAGTTAAGTTTATTCCTAGGTATTTGATAATTTTAGTTGGTATTGTAAATGGAACTTTTTTCTTTATTTACTCCTGAGATTGCTCATCATTGGTGTACAGAAATGCTACTGATTTTTGCATGTTGATCTTATATCCTGCCACCTTACTGAACTAATTTATCAGCTCCAGAAGCTTTGTTGTAGATTTCTCAGGGTTTTCTATGTATAAGATCAAGTCATCTGCAAATAGCAAAATTTTTACTTCTTCCTTTCCTATTTGGGTGAATTTTATTTCTTTTTCTTGCCTAAGTGCTTGAGCAAGTACTTCTAACACAATGTTAAATAAGAGAGGTGACAGTGGGGCATCCTTGTCTTGGTCCAAATCTTAGAGGGAAAGCCTTTAGCATTTCACCATGGAATACGGTGCTGGCTGTGGGTTTTTCATATATATCCTTTATCATTTTGAGGGAGTTTCCTTTTATTCCTATTTTTAAGTGTTTTTATCAAGAAAGGATTCTGTATTTTGTCAAATGCCTTTTCTGCATCAATAGAAGTCATCATATGATTTTGATCTGTTGATCTGTTAATGGGGTGTATTACATTGATTGATTTTCTTATGTTGAACCATCCTTGAATACCAGGAATGAAACCCACTTGATCATGGTGTATAATTCATGTGACATGTTGTTGAATATGATTGACAAGTACTTTGCTGAGGATTTAAAGGAAATTTTTTTTTCATTTATTTGTCTCCCCTTCTCCCTGCCACCAGCTGTCTGCTCTCTGTGTCCACCCACTGCACACTCTTCTGTGTCCACTCATATTCCCGCCAGCAGCACCAGGAATCTGTGTACTTCCCCTATTGTGTCATCTTGCTGCATCAGTTCTCCATGTGCATGGCACCGCCCCTGGGCAGTCTGCACTACCTTAGTGTGGGGCAGCTCCCCCTGTGGGGCACACCCCCTGTGCGGCACAGCACTCCCTGCACACATCAGCACCGTGCATGGGCCAGCTCACCACATGGGTCAGGAGGTCCTGGGGATTGAACCCTGTACCTCCTATGTGGTAGGCAGATGCCCCAGCAGTTGAGCCAGAACTGCTTCCCCTTTGTTGAGGATTTCAGCATCCATGTTCATTAGAGAGATTCGTCTGTAGTTTTCTTTTCTTGTGGCATCTTCATGTGGCTTTGGTATTAGGGTGACATTGGCATCATAGAATGCATTAGGCAAGGTCCACTCTACTTCTATTTTCTGGAAGAGTTTAAGCAGGACTGGTGTTAGTTCTTCCTGGAACACTTAGTGGAATTCACCTGTGAAGCCACATACTCCTGGACTTTTCTTAGTTGGGAGGTTTTTGATGACTAATTCAACCTCCTTACTTGTGACTGTTCTGCTGTGTTCATCAATTTCTTCTTTCATTAATGTCTGCTGTTTGTGTGTTTCTAGAAATTTCTCCATTTCACCTAAGTTAGCATCTTGTAGGCATACAATTTTTCAAATCATCTCTTATGATATTCTTTATTTCTGTTGGTTCAGTGGGGATATTCCTTCCCTCATTTTTTATTTTATGTATTTGCATCTTCTCTCTTTTTTTCTCTTTTAGTCTAGCTAAGGGTTTGCCAAATTTATCAGTCTTCTTAAAGAACCAGGTTTTGGTTTTGTTAAGTTTTTCTAGTGTTTTTTATTCTCAATTTCATAATCCTTCCCTTCTTTCTGCTTGCTTTGGATTAGTTTGTTGTTCTTTCTCTAGTTTCTCCAGGAGTGTAATTAGGTCTTTGAAATTAGCTTTTTCTTTTTTTTTAACATAGCATTTATGGCTATAAATTTCCCTCTCATCACTGCTTTTGCTGCATCCCATGGGTTTTGATATGTTGGTTTCTCATTTTCATTCATGTCAAGGTACTTACTAATTTCTTTTGCAATTTCTTCCTTGACCAATTGATTATCTAAGAGTGTTAAGTTCCATATCTTTGTGCCTATTCTGGTTCCCTGCCACTTATTAATTTCCAGCTTCATTCAATTGTAGTCAGAGAAATTACTTTGCATAATGTCAATCTTTCTGAATTCATTGAGACTTGTTCTGTGGCCTAGCATGTGGTCTAATGGAAAGCAATCCTTGTGTACTTGAGAAGAATGTATACCTTGTATTTGGATGTAATTAGGTCTAGATCTTCTAATGTATTAGTAAAGATCTCTGTTTCTTTATTGACCCTCTGTTGAGCTATTCTGTCTAATGGTGATAATAGGGTATTAAAGTCCCCCACTATGATTGTAGAGAGATCTATTGCTTCACTTCATTTTTCTAGTGTTAGCCTCATGTATTTTTGGACACCCTGATTATGTGCATAAATGTTTGTGATTGTTCTTTGCTATTGATAGATTACTCTTTTTATTAATGTATCATGTCCTACATTGTCTCTTATAATAGTTTTGCATTTAAAATTCTATTTTGGGGAACAGAATGTGGCTCATCTAATTGGGCTCCTGTCTACCATATGGGAGGCCATGGGTTCGTGTCCCAGGGCCTCCTTCTGAATGCAGGCTGGACCGTGTCCACAGAAAGCTGATGACCCCTGCCTGCGGAGAGCTGATGGTTCACACCATGGAGAGCTAATGGCCTGTGCCTGTGGATAGCTGACACAGCAAGATGATGCAACAAAGGGAGACAAGCAGTCACAGAAGAATGCACAGCGAATGGACACAGAAAGCAGATAGCAAGCAAGCAGCGGGGGGGGGGGGATAAATAAAATAAATCCTTAAAAAAACTATTTTGTACGATATTAGTATAGCTCCCCCCCACCCTGTTTCAGTTATTGTTTGCATGTAAAATCATTTTCCAACCATTCACTTGCAACTTCCTTGCATCCCTGGGTCAAAGGTGAATTTTTGAAGACAGCATATAGATGGTCATGTTTCCTTTCCCATTCTGCCAATCTTTGTCTTTTGATTGGAGAGTTTAACCCATTAACATGCATTGTTATTACTGTAAAGGCAGTGGTTACATTAGCCATTTTTTCCCTTAGGTTTATATATGTTATTTTTTCTTTTTATTTCTCTTTTTTCTTTTTAGTTATTCTTACTAATAATCTTCCTTTTATAGTTTCTTCCAACCCTCTCTCTCCTGTTTTTTTCTTTCAACCTGCAGAACTCCCTTACGTAATTCTTGAAGGGCTGGTTTCTTGATGACAGACCTTTAATTTCTGTTTATCAGTGAATACTTTGAACTCTCAGTTTCAAATGCCAGCTTTGCTGAATACAGAATTTTTCTTTTAGCACCTTACCTACGTCTTACTACTGCCTTCTTGACTCCATGGTTTCAGATGAGAAATCAGACCTTAATCTTATCAATCTTCCCTTGTATGTGATGGATCTTTCTCTTGCTGCTTTCAGTATTCTTTTTTTGTCTTGAGCATTTGACAATTTGATTGTTACATGTCTCAAGGTAGACCTGTTAGGATTTATGCTGTTTGGAGCATGTTGCACTTCCTGGACATGTACATCCTTGTCCCTCAAAACAGTTGGGAAGTTTTCAGCCATTATTTCCTCTAACACTCCTTCTTCACTGTTTCCCTTCTTTTCTCCCCCTGGTATGGCTTTAGTGTGTATGTTTGTGTGTTTCATGTTGTCATTCAATTCCCACAATCCCTGTTAAAAGCTTTCTATTTTTTTTAATCTCTTTGTTCTACTATCTGTGCAACTTCAGATATACTATAACATTGTCATTAGTTCTTTCCTTTGCCTGTTCAAATCTGCTGTTCTGTGCTTCCAGCTTATTTTTTATTTCTTGACTGTGTCTTTCATCACCATCAGAGCTGTTATCTTTTAGGTATATTTAAAATTTCTGTATGTTCCCCCAGTGTCTTCTTAATATCCTTTATTTCTTCCTTCACTTCATTAAGCTGATTCATAATATTTGTTTGAACATCCTTGATTAGTTGTTCCACATTCTGCATTTCCTCCTGTTTTTTAGATTGTTCATTAGACTGGGCCATGTCTTCCTGTTTGTTAGTATTGTTTATAATTTTTGCTGGTATCTAGGCATCTGTTTATCTTGATAGGTTTATTCAGATGGTTAACTTCTCTTTCTATTCTAGTGTTTTATTTTGTTTTGTTTGCGTTAAGGTTCCTCTTTGACACTTGATTCCACTTATTCTATACCATTGTAATTTCTTTGTTTCCCTGTAAAAATATTAACACCATAAAAAAGGAAAGATAGAGGAAGAGAAAAAGAATAATAGCAATACATTTTAAAAGATAGAAAATGAACTGTAAAAAATCCAGGAAATGATAAGTAATAAGAGTGAAAAATCATAAAAAATACAAAGGAATAAGTGAAAAAAGGTTGAATAAAAACTGAAACAAGGGAGCAGAGGTAGTTTGAGCAGTTGAGCTCCTGCCTCACACATAGGAGCTCTCAAGGTTGGTTCCTGGTGCCTCTTGAAAAAAATAAAACAAGCAAAAAGCAAAAAATAAAAATAAAAAAACTCAAGGAAGCCAATGTGTCTCAGTAGTTGAGTGCCAGCTTCCCAAATATGAGGCCCTGAGTTCAATCCTCCATACCTCCTTAAAAAAAAATGAAATGAGAAAAAAAAATAGAATAAAAAAATACTGGAAAGATGAGAGAGAAGAGGGGAAAAAAGAAGAGCAAACAAGAGAAGGCAGAAGGAAGAATACAAGCAGAAGAGGGGAAAATGAAAGAAAGAAAAGAAAGAAACTATGGAGAAAAAAGAAGGAAAAGAAAAAAGGAAACAACAATGAAAGAGGACACACACACACAAAAACAAAAAACAGCCCAGGGGAAAACAGGCTTCCCTCTTCGGCCACACTAGGAACTGTCTCAGGCTGCCAGTACTCATCAATCAATCACCCTACCGCTGACCCTCCACAGGTAAGGTACCTAGTTTTAGAGAATAGACTAATGAATAAAAATAATAAAAATATAAAATAACATTAAAAATCCTTTAAAAACTTCAGTCTATAGGCTCCCTGTCACAGGGTGCCAGCTGGGTGCCTGACAACCCACTGGATCCCTCTTCTTAGGCAGTATTAAGGATTGAGCCAGAAACCTAAGATAGGCGAGGCAGGTGTTCATTTCCTGAGCTCCACCCACTCCACAGGTTGGGCAGGCTTCTGAAAGCTTATCCGGCTCTTCATGCCCTCTTTCCCCTCAGGCAAGTTGGGCTTCTAACAGTTTGCCATCTGTCTCTCTTGGCTTCCTTTTCTCCTGGGCTGTTGGGCATCTGTCAGCCCACACCCTCACTGACCTGGTTCCTCTCTCCCAGGGTGGTTGGGTATCACAGCCTGCCTGATTAGATCCTACTTCCCTCTTCCTGGGGCCACTTCAGTGCTGGCTAGGGTCCTTTTTTTCCCTTCTGTTCCACTCCCTCTTCCCCTTACACCTCTCTCTCTCTGAGTTTGTTGGGTGTCTGTCCCACACCTATCTGCCCTTCAACCCACCCATGGATGGTTCTTTTTAAACCTCCACTTGCTGGACTGGGGACAGCTGAGATTCAAAGTGGGCCCAGCTGGCCAAACTCATTAAAGAGAAACCACTCTCTGCCCTTTGCTGGACCCCTCTTCCTTCAAGGGAGGAGGACTTTCTTTCCTCTCTCAGTTGGCTGCAGTCGTCAGGGGTTTTACCAGGGCTATTCACCTTCAAGGTAGGGTATATGTGCCATTCTCAGCCACAGGGGGTGTAACTCACAATTTTCCGTTGGCCTCTTTGTTTCTCTGTCCTTTTTCCTCCTGGATGATGAGGAGCACTCTCCCGGTCTTGAGTTTCCCAAAGAAGCTTCCTCGGAGAGCTTTTTGCCCCTTGGTCATTATTTTTGTAAGAGAAATGAGCCCTGCCTTCCTATACTCCAAGGCCATCTTCATGAAAGTCCCCAGTGACCACTATCTTAATGTCAATGTTACAAGTTCTTCCACCACTAGAATAATAATAAGTCTACTTTGTCCATGGTTGCTTTCCCCCCTAATGTTTGTTCATTCTTCTATCTTGAGGATTTGGGGATGAGTATGTCTACTCTGCTTCTTATTGAAGGGGGCTTAGATCCCATGGGGCAGATGGATGGAACTGTCTTGCTTGCAGTTGTAGATACTGATTTTGGGGATGGGCATTGTTTCTCATCATTTTGTTCATTGTCCTGGGTGAGCCTGATGAACTCAAGAGTAGGTGTTGGCTGCAACTCTGCTGAGATTCAGGGCTCAACTGGCATATGAACTTTGAAAAGGATGAAATGTGGACTAAATAATGTAGCTAATTAAGCCCTGGCACCTTCATGTAGACATGGAGGGATTGATTGAGGAATATGTCACATACCATTTTTTCCCCAGTATTGATTAATGTTGCTATCTGTGATTTAGATGGATATATAGAAAGCACCTTAACAAATATGCAATGCAGCAAAGCTAAGAACAATGGAACAAAACCAATATATAAAGTAAGAAATGACAGAATTATGATGTAAGTACCTCTGAAAATCAACTCCTCTAATACCAACAAGAACACTAGCAAAAATTGTCAAAATCCTAATAGAAATAGTTAAGGAAAGTCAATAAACAAACAGTAATAAAAACAAAGAGCAAAAATAACAAACCCAGGTGAGGGTGGATTCTGATTTCCAGGGTTACTACATTATATTATTTTAAATAAATGATTTTTTTAAAAATCAGTTATAAGACATGCAAAGAAACAGGAAAGTATATCTCATATTGAAGCAAAAGGATACAGTCATAGACACTGTCCTGGGAGAAGTCCAGGTGTGGAACTTACTATACTAAGATTTTAGATCAGCTACTATAAATATGTTCAAAAACTAAAGAACAGTATGAGAATGGTGTGCCACAATGGAAGAATATCAACAAAGAGCTAGAGATTATAATCAAATAGAAATTTTGGAGTTGAAAAGTACATTAACTGAAATTAAAAATTCACAAAAGGGACGTGGAGATGGCTCAACCAGTTGGGCACCCATTTACCACATGGGTGGTCCCAGGTTTTGGTCCCAGTGCCTCCTAAGGAAGACAAGCAGACACCACACTCACTGCAACCCGGTGCAAGAAGCTAGAAGCCATGCCTGCCCAAAAGAGCTGGATGCAACAAGCCAGTAGATGCTGCAACCCATGGGAAGTGGATGCGGCTCAGGTTGTTGGGCAGTTGCCTCCCATGTTGGAGGTCCCAGGATCAGTTCATGGTGCCTCCTAGAGAAGACAAGCAGATGCAGTGAGCAAAACAACAAGCAGACAGGTGAGGGAGCCATTGGGAGGGGGGGGATAAATAATAAAATAAATTTACTACAGGGGCTTATCAGTATATTTGAGTTGGCAAAATAAACAATCTGTCAACTTGGGATAGGTCAATTGAGCTTATCCCATATGAGAAACTGTAACAAAAAAGACTGAAGAAAAATAAACAGAGACACAGTGACCTGTCAGACATCATCAATCTCTCAACATATGCATAATGGGAGCCCCAGAAAAAAAGAAGAAAGCACAAAAAAATTTTGAAGAAATAGCGCCCTAAGACACCATCCAAGAAGCTCAGTGAAGGCTTAGTAAGATAAATTCAAATATATCTACACTTAGACACCTCACAATCAAACTGTTGAAAGACAGAATCTTGAAATCAGCAAGAGAGAAGGAACTCATCACTTAGAAGCAATTCTCAATAAGATAAACAGCTGATTTCTCATCAGAAACTATGGAGACCAGAAGGCAATAGAATGTCATATTCAATATGCAGAAATAAAAAGATTTAACTCAGAACTCTATATCTAGCAAAATATCCTTCACAATGTAAAAATGAAGACATTCCAGATTAAAAACAAACTAACAAAAACCAGAATTGTCACTGGCAGACATGCCCTATAAAAAGTACTAAAGGGAATCCTTCAGGTTGAAATGAAAGGACACATGACAGTAACTAGAGTCCACACAAGAAAAACAGCACTATTAAAATCAATTACATAGATAAATATAAATGACAATATAAATGTAATTTTGGTTTTAACACATTTTTTCTCATATCTGATATGAAAGACAGCTGCCTAAAGCAATACTTACAAATCTGTGATGATGGTCTAACAATGTACATAGGTCTAAAATTTATGGCAACAATAACAAAATAGAGAACTATATAGCAGGAAAGATGTATATTATTGAAAACTAAATTGGTATTAATCCAAACTACATTTCCATAAATTAAGATGTTAATTGTAATCTCCAGAGTAACCACTAAAACAACCAGAGTTTTTATATAAATATATAAGATATGACAAGGAAATTAAAATGATACACTAGAAAATAATACATAATACAAAAGAAGGCAGTAATGGAAGAATAGAGGAATAAAAATGACATAAGACATATAAAAAACAAATTTTAAAATGGCAGATATAAATCCTCCCCATCAGTAATTACATTAAATATAAATGGGCAAAATGTCCCAAACAAAAGTAAGAGATTGTAAGACTAGATTTTTTTTAAATGATCCAGAGAAGAGAAAAGAAAAACACTTAGGAGAGCAGAGATAAAATGGCAGAGTAGGAAGTTTTACAGATCTCTCACTCCACTATAAAAATTAATGAGATTGAAAGAGAGATTGGAATTAACAGGTAGTAAACCTCAAATCAGATTGGACATTTGGAACAATCACAAGAGTATCAGAAGAAAGGAGAAGTAAATGAAGGTGGATGTGAACAGTTACTGGGTCCTATTCCTGAGCCCTGCAGTAGTACCTTTAGAAACAAGCATCTGTGGAAATTCCAGGAGTGGTAACTGGAGGCAGGGCATACGTAAGAAACTTCACCATCCAAAACTTGGGGTTCATGGTCAAGGTTGGTTTGGTGGAATCCCAGCATAACCAACACTGACACTAGCCATAGTTTCAGACCCATTTGGTAATGGCTTCTGGTCTCTGACTAGCATCCGCCAGGACATAAAGAGATAGTGCACCTTGTTTCACTGATGGTATTTCTTTTCTGTGTGGGTGTTTCTTGGTCTGGCAGAGTACAGAGACCCAGCAATGAACTAAAGGAAAACATGGACAAAGAACTACAGGAAATCAGAAGAACAATATAAGAACAAAATGAAAAATTTTAAACTGAAATATGCACTATAGAGAAAAACCAAATAAAAATTCTGGAGCTGAAAAGTATAATAACTGAAATGAAAATTTCAATAGAGGAGTTCAGCAGCAGACTGGGGTAGGCAGAAGAAATGATTAGTGAACTTGAATATAAGATTGAATTTATCTAGTCTGTAGAGCAGAAAGAGTGAAAAAAAATGAACAGAGCTTAAGGAACCTATGGGACACCATCAAGTGTATCAATATATGCATTACAGGAGTCACAGAAGGAAAAGAGAGACAGGGGTAGAAAAAATGTTTGATGAAATAATGGCTAAAAAATTCCCATATATGGTGACAAACACATGAATCCAAGAAACTCAAAAATGCCAAGCAGGATAACCTCAAAGAGATCCACAATCAGACAAATTATAGTCAAATTGTCAAACTCAGAAACAAGAGAGAATTTCCAAAATTGCAAGAGAGAAGCAACATGACACATACAAGGTTTCTCATTAGATCTAATTTCTCATTAAAAATCATGGAGAACAGAAAACAGTGGGATAACATAATTAAAGTTCTAAAAGAAAAAACGTCAACCAAGAATAATATATCTGTCAAAACTGTCCTTGAAAAAATGAAAGAGAAATTAAGACACTTCTGGACAGACAAAAGCTGTGGGAGTTCACTTATACAAGGCTTGCCTGACAAGGAATGCTAAAGAAAGTCCATGTTGAGAGGAAAAGATGCTAGACATTAACTAAGTGCTGGATAAACAAATAAAGACCTGTGTGGGTGGCGGACTTGGCCCAGTGGGTAGGGCATCTGCCTACCACATGGGAGGTCTGTGGTTCAAACCCCAGGCCTCCTTGACCCGTGTGGAGCTGGCCCATGCACAGTGCTGATGCTCACAAGGAGTGCCCTGCCACGCAGGGGTGTCCCCCACGTAGGGGAGCCCCACGTGCAAGGAGTGTTCCCTGTAAGGAGAGCCACCCAGCTCGAAAGAAAGTGCAGCCTGCCTAAGAATGGTGCCGCCCACATGGAGAGCTGACACAACAAGATGACGCAGCAAAAAGAAACACAGATTCCCGAGCCGCTGACAACAACAGAGGCAGACAAAGACAATGCAGCAAATAGACACACAGAACAGACAACCGGGGTGGGGAGGGAAAGGGAGAGAAATAAATAATAAATAAATCTTAAAAAAAAAAAAAAAAAGACCTGCGTGGGCAGCTATGGGTAAATATAAATGCAAGTATTACAGCACTTTTCATATGTAATGCCATTTTTACTTCTTATATGGTTGAAGATTTCAAATACACACAGACCACTATAAACCTTCATTGCTGGTAAAAGTGAATAAAGATGTAAATTTATGATAAGAACAGCATAAAGTGGAGGTAGAGAGGGATGTAGGAACAGAGTGTGTGTAGGCTATTGAAGTTAAATTGATATAAAAATAAGCTAGATTGTAATAGGGCTAGGATGTTAAATGTACTTCCCATGGTAACCAGAAAGAAAATGTCTAAAAAATCTATGCAAAAGGAAATGAGAGGTATTCAAAATGGCTCCTAGGGAAGATCATCTAAGCACAAAGGAAGGCCATAATGGAATAAAGGAGAGCCAAAAAAAGGTACATAACATGGAAAAAAAAATTAGCAAAATGGTAGATATTCTCCCTTATTATACTTACCATAAATATAAGCGCTTTACAGCCTCCAAGCAAAAGGCGGATTTTGCAGAATGGAAAAGGTAGCTGATCCAACTATTTTCTGTTTATAAGAGACTTGTCTTAGATTCAAAGACAAAAAGAGGTGGAAAGTGAAAGGGTGGGGAAACTATTGCATGCATATAGTAACTAAAAGAAACCTGGTGTGGCTATACTAATATCAGAAAAAGTAGACTTCAAGTCAAAAGCTGTTAAAAGAGACAAAGACCTCACATATATATTTTTAATGTAATATTATTACAAAGTCAATAAAAAATAAAAAAATTAAAAAAAAAAATCAGAAATCCGAAAAGATAATAATTGATAGCATTTTCATAATGTTATAGACATCCAAAAAATACATTTTCTGGGAATATACAAAGATGGAATAAAAATACATTAAAAAAAAAAAAAAAGAGACAAAGAAAGACCCTATATATCAATAAAAGGCTCAACTCAACAGGAAGATATAACAATTATAAACATATATGCACCTAATAGAACCCAAAATAGATGAAGCAAACACTGGCAGAATTGAAGGGAAAAGTAGGCAGTTCCATTGTTTTAGTTTCCCAGGCTGCTCCAGCAAATACCATGCATGCAACGGTTTGGCTTAAATAATGGGAATGTATTCCCTCACAGTTAGAGACTGGGAAAGGAATTCAACATAGTTTTAGGGCACAAGATTAACATGTGAAAAATGATATTTCTATACACCAGCAATGAACAACTAAAAATGGAAATTAAGAAAACATTTCCATTTACAAAATCATCTAAAAGAATAAAATATTTAGGTAGGAATAAATTTAACCAAGGAAGTGAAATACTTACGCATAAAAACTACATAGCATTGCTGAAAGAAAAGAATACTTAAATAAATGGCAAGACAACTCATATTTCTGGATTGGAAGATGAAATAGAAGATGAAATAGAGTTAACATGGCAATACTATCCAAAGTGATCTACAGATGCAATGCAATCTCTATCAAAACTCCAGCAGCCCTTTTTGCAGGCATGGAAAGTGAATCCTCAAATTCATATGCAATTGATATGAATGATATTCTGAATATCATTAGAATAGCCAAAACAATTTTTAAAAGAAGAACAAAGTTAGAAGTCTCATACCTCCTAATTTCAAAATATACTAGAAAGCTACAGTAATCAAAACAGTGTGGTACTGGCATTAGGGTAGGACAAATAGACCAATGGAATAGAATTGAAAGTACAGTAACAGATTTACACATCTACGAGCAATTGATTTTGACAAGGGTGCAGGTATATGCAATGAGTGGGCCCCCGGCCCTATTTTAATAACTTAAGTTGGCAATTTTAAAGACTTAAAATAAGTTGAGCCAACAATCAAAGAGTTGTGAAACAAAACCATTAGGCAAGAGAGAGAAATTGACTATCAGAGTAAATTCATCAATATATTTTGATGCCTACACATCAGCAAGAAATTACAAGCCATATTAAAAAGCAGGAAGATATAACACAGCCAAAATAATAAACCAAAAGTCCTGATGAGATAGAGGATTTAGGATAACAAATCAGGGAAGTGGATGTGGCTCAAGTCATAAGGCCTCTGCCTCCTATATGGGAAGACCTGGATTAATCCCTGGGGCCTCCTGGTGAAAAAGAAGAAGAGAAAGAGTGCCTGTGCAGTGAGTCAGCGCCCACGCAGTGAGCCAAGGGCCCGCATGGCTGGCCAAGTGCCCATGTGGGTGCCTGTGCAGCAAGCCAAGTGCCCATGTGGTGACCCAAGTGCCCCCACGTGTGCCCATGTGGCGAGCCAAGTGCCCATGTGGTGAGCCGAGTGCCCACGTGAGTGCCTATGTGAGCCAGTGCCCGCGCAGCAAGCCAGTGCCTGCATGGTGAGTCAAGTGCCCCCGTGGTGAGCCAAGTGCCTGTGCAAGTGAGTCAGGCAAGAAGATGATGACACAACAAAAGAGAGACGAAAGGAAGAGTCAAGGTGAAGTGCAGCAGAGACCAGGGACTAGGTGGCACAATTGACAGGAAAGCTCTCTCCACATCAGAGTTCCCCAGGATCAAATCTCCGTGAATCCTAGAGGAGAAAGATGAGAAGAGAAGACAAGGAAGAGAAATAGATAAAGAATATCAAACAGCAAATGGACACAGACCGCAAAAACAGCAGGGCAAGGGTGGAGGTGAGGGCAGGGGTTGGGGGGGGGAGAAAAAGAAAGAAAGAGATAAGGGATATTAAGAAGATACTGGGTGAACATAAAGAACAATTTTTAAAACTGCAGAGAAAAGTACCTGAGCTTATGGGCATGAGAGTCACAATGGATGAAATTAAAAATACATTAGAGGGAAACGGGCTTGGCCCAGTGGTTAGGGCATCCTTCTACCACATGGGAGGTCCGCGGTTCAAACCCCAGGCCTCTTTGACCCATGTGGAGCTGGCCCATGCGCAGTGCTGATGCGCACAAGGAGTGCCCTGCCATGCAGGGGTGTCCCCGCGTAGGGGAGCCCCTCGCGCAAGGAGTGCGCCCCGTAAGGAGAGCCGCCCAGCATGAAAGAAAGTGCAGCCTGCCCAGGAATGGCACCACACACACGGAGAGCTGACGCAGCAAGATGACGCCACAAAAAGAGTCACAGATTTCCATGCCGCTGACAATAACAGAAGCGGACAAAGAAACAAGATGCAGCAGATAGACACAGAGAACAGACAACTGGGGTGGGGGCGGGGGAAGGGGAGAGAAATAAATAAATAAATAAATCTTAAAAATATATATATTAGAGGAGAATGAATGTGGCTCAAGCAGTGGAATGCCTGCTTCTCACATGGGAGTACAAGGTTTGCTTCCCTGTGCCTCCTAAAAAAGTTGAAATCAAACAATAAACAAAATAAATGAAAAAACCATCTCTAGGGAGCCAATGTAGCTCAGTGCTTAAGCATCAGCTTCCCACATACAAGTCCTGGGTTCAAACCCCAGTCCCCAGTACCACAAATTTTTAAAAAACAAAACAACATTAGAGGCACATAAAAGCAGATTTGAATTGTTGGAGGACAGAATTAGTGAAATTGAGCACAGAACATCTGAACTTCAAAAGACAAGAGAACAGAAAGAGAAAATAATGGGTAAACTGGAACAGGGTCTTAGAGAATTGAGTGACAACATGAAATGCACAAACATATGCATTTCTGGTGTCCAGAAGAAGAGAATGGAAAAGGCACGAAAGAATATTTGAGGAAATAATGACTAAAAACTTCCCAACCCTTATGAAAGACATAAATATCAATATCCAAGGACAACACACCCCAAACAGAATAAATCTGAATAGATCTACTCTGAGACACCTATTATTCAGAGTAATAAATACAAGAGTTAAAGATAGGATTTGGAAAGCAGCAAGAGAAAAGCAGTGCTTCACATACAAGGGAAATCCAATAAGACTAAGTGTCGCGCTCTCATCAGAAACCACGGAGGCAAGAAGAAAGTGGAATGGTATATGTAAGGTATAGAAAGAGAAAAACGGCTAGCCAAGAATTCTTTATCTGGCAAAACTGTCCTTCAAAAAGGAGGGTGAGTTTAAAGTCTTCACCGACAAAACTGAGAGAGTATGTTACCAAAAGAACAGATTTACAAGAGACACCAAAGGGAATGCTATAGCTTGAAAGAAAACAAAAAACAAGGGTGAGAGACTTGAAGAAGTGTGTAGAAATGAATAGTATTAGTAAGGAACTTAATAAAAAAACAGACAATAGTAAGATATGACAATGGAAAGCCAAAGGATAAAATGAACTAAGTAAGTAATACCTTTACAGTAATAACACTGAATGTCAATGGATTGAATTCCCCAATCCAAAGACATAGACTGACAGAATGGATAAAAAGTATATGAGCCATCTGTAAGTTATCTGGAAGATACTCACCTTGGATGTAAGGACACAACCAAGTTGAAAATGTAAGGTGGGGAAAAGATATTCCACACAAATAGTAATCAAAAAGTTCTGGAGTAATGTTACTAATATCAGTCAAAATAGATTTTAAATGCAAAACTGTAATAAGAGATGAAGAAAGTCATTGTATATTAATAAAAGGGGCAATTCACCAAGAAGAAATAACTATACTAATATTTTTGCACCTAAGCTGAGTGCCCCAAGATACATGAGGCACACACTGGAAAAACTGATAGGAGAAATAGATGTCTCTACAATAGTAATTGGAGACATCAATACATCACTCTCAGCATTGGATAGAACATCTGGACAGAAGGTCAATAAAGAAACAGAGATCTTGAATAATATGTTAAAGGAACTAGACCTAATGGACATATACAGAATATTGCACTCCAAAAGAGCAAGATATACATTCTTCTCGAGTGCTCATGGATTATTCTCCAGACTAGACCACATGTTAGGTCATAGGACAAATCTCAATGAATTTAGAAAGATTGAAATTATACAAAGCACTTCCTTTGGCCACAACAGAATGAAACTGGAAATCAATAGTGGGTGGAGAACTGGAAAATTCACAATTATATGGAAGTTAAACAACACTCTCTTAAACAACTAGTGGGTTACAGCAAAAATTGCAAGAGAAATCAGTAAATATCTCGAGGCAAATGAAAATGAGAACACAATAAATCGAAATTTATGGGCTGCGCAAAGGTAGTGCTGATTGGGCAATTTCTTGGAGATCTTGAGTAATACAATAAATGAATTAGGCCTAACATTTATAGAGCATATATATATATATATATATCCTGCTGTTATATATATATATATATATATATATATATATATTCTTTTCAAGTGCTCATGGATCCTTCCCCAGGATGTTGGGTCACAAGACAGGTCTCAATAAATGTAAAAATATTAAAATTATACAAAGCACATTCTCTGAACATAATGGAATGAAGCCAGAAATTAATAACTGATGGAAAAAAGTGAAAATTCAAATATATGGAGATTAAAGAACACACTTGTTTTTTGCTATTGTTTCCATCTATACTTTATTTTTAGTTATATTTTGTAAAAAACAGTCTTATATATGCAGAATTACCCATATTCGTATTTCACATGAGGTTTCACTATGTTGTACAGTCCCATGTTATATTTTTTAGCTTTCCATCTAGTAATATACATGACCTTAGACTTTCCCTTTCAACCACTGTCATTCCCTTACAATAGTTCTGCTAAGTTACGTACACTATGATGTCCTCTCACACTTTCTATTCATTTCCAAATATTTACAAAAAAACATTTTTACCAGTTCTGCACAGATTATCTCTCAGCTTTCCTTTCTCTAACCTCATTCTATTTTCTGGTAACCTGTATTCTAATTACTAAGTCCATGAGTTTACAAAATAAACTTAATTCATAGTGGCTCAATCATACAGTATTTGTCCTTTTGTGTCTGTCTTGCTTCACTCAACATAATGTCCCCCAGGTTCATCCATTTTGTCATATGCTACATGACTTCATTTTCTTCCTACAGTTGCATAACATTCCATCATGTGTATACACCACAATTTGCTGATCCATTAATCAATTGATGGACACCTGGGTAAACAACATACTCTTAAATGACCAGTGTGCCAAAGAAGAAATTGCAAGAGAAATAAGTAAATATCTTGAGATGAATGAAAAAGAGAACACAGCATATCAAAACCTATGGGATACAGCAAAGGGGTGCTGAGAGGGAAATTATGGCTTTCTTTGCTTACATTAAAAAAAGAAGAAAGAGCTAAATTTGAAAACCTAACTGCACACTTGGAGGAACTAGAAATAGAAGAGAAAATTAATCTCAAACTAAGCTGAAGGAAAGAAATAATAAAGTTCAGGTGAGAAATAAATGACATAGAGAACAAAAACCAATAGAGAGAATTGACGAAACCAAAAAGTCAGTTCTTCAAGAATGTCAACAAAATTGACAAACCCTTAGCTAGAATGACAAAGAAAAAAAGAGAGACGGTGAAAGTAAATAAAATCAGAATTGAGAGGAAATACATTACCATTGACCCTGCAGAAATAAGAGAGATCATAAGAGGATAATGTGAAATACTGTATGCCAACAAACTAGACAATATAGATGGAGTGGACAAATTCTCAGTAACAGACAACCTGCACTGACCCTTAGAAGAAATAGAAGACCTCAACAAGCCAATCACAAAAAAAGAGATTGAAACAATCATCAAAAACCTTCCAAAAGCCTCCTTGTTGCTTAAATGTGGCTCTCTCTAAGACAAATTCAGCAAAATGCATTACCTTCCCCCCAGTGTGGGACATGACTCCCAGGGATGAGCTCCCTGGCACTGAGGGATTACTACCAAACACCAATGAGCAATACAACTGGAAAAAGACCTTGAATAAAAGGGGGAGAGGGTAAAAGTAAATGAGTTTATATGGCTAGGAAACTTCAAAATGAGTCGGGTGGTCTTCCCAGCAGGATCTCATAGACAGCCAAAGTAGATACTATACCAAATAGTGAGGCTCCTGAGGACCCTCGAGATACCCAGGTCCTATGGTCATGGCAGATATCTCCAGAGGTTAGTGTCTTGCCAGTGGGCACTACTTTGGAGTTTGTGTTCCCTGGTGTGACAAAGTTGGACTCAGATATGACTTCTCTACATACATCACTTCTGTCCCTTTTATTTGTACCTATAGTTGGTGCTGGAGTTGGTAGACGTACGTTCAAGAGACTTGAATCTCTGGGTGGTCCAAATGCCAGCTGGGCCCTGAGCCTCAGCACAGTCACAGTTGCAACACCTACTCTCCAGTTCATTGGACTCATCCAGGACAACTAACAAGGAGGCGAGGATAGACAACCACCACACCAAGAACCAAGAGAGGCTACAACTGCAAGCGGGAGACGCCCATCCATCGGCTATGTGGGACTGAATGCCCCCTCAGTTGGAGGTGGAGTGTGCATCACCACCTAAGAATCCTCAGCATTAGGGAATAAAATATGGACTAGAGTGGACTTAATGGTATTCTACTGTAGATTTATTGTGATTCTAGCAATGGAGGAAATTATATCATTGATGTGGAGGCAGGTGCCACTGGAGGTGCTGAAGTCAGGGAGAGTGCCATAGACTTATAATGCAGGGGCAATTTCAGGACTCAGAATTGCCCTGAGTGACATTATAATGGCAGATACAGGTCATTATACATACAGCCATATCCTACAGAATTGAGTGGGAGAGAGTGTAAACTATAATGAAAACTATAATCCATGATAAGTGGCAATGTTCCAAAATGTGTTTGTCAATTGCAATGAATGTACCACACTAATGAAACTTTGTGGTGGTTGTCTATCCTCACCTCCTTGAAAGTCGTTAATGTGGGGAAGGGTTGGGGGTGTGGGGGGTGGGCCATATGGGAATCCCTTATTTTTTTTTATGTAACATTTTATGTAATCTAAGTATCTTTTAAAAATAAATAAAAATACATTTTTAAAAATGTGTTGATTATCAAATTCAACACGTTTCAAAGCAAGTTTCAAAGTTTCAAAGTCATACCAAGGTATGACTATATAAACTTGTCATGGGACCCAGCAACTTAACATTAAAAAGATAAGTAACCAATTTTAAAATGGGCAAAAGACTTGAATAGACATTTCTCTAAAAAGGAAATACAAATGGCCAAAAAGCACATGAAAACACTTCAGCATCACTAACTCTTAAGGAAATGCAGATCACGATTACAATGACATGCCATTTTACATCTTAAAGAACAGCCACTATATTTAAAACAAACAAACAAACAGAAAACGCAGTGCTGGAGAGGATGTGGGAAATAGGAGTACTCCTTCACTCTTGGTGGCACTGTAGACTAGTGCAGCCTCTTGGGAATGTAGTTTAGCAGTACCTCAGGAAGCTGAATATAGAACTGCCATATGATACAGTAATCCATTACTAGGAATATATACAGAAAAACTGAAAGTAAGATTGCAAATTGACATTTGCACATAAATGTTCATAGCAGCATTATTCACAATTGCTAAAATATGGAGCCAGCCCAAGTGCCCATCAACTGATGTATGGCTAAACAAAATGTGGTATATACATACAATGGAATACTATTCAGCTGTTAAGAAGAAATTAAATAGGGATGCATATGACATGGAAGGATATTATGTTGAGTGAAATAAGCCAGATACAAAATGACAAATACTGTATTGTCTCACTAATATGAACTAAATACAATGAGTAAACTCATGGAGGTAGACTGTAAAATATATGTTACTAGAAAATAGAATAAGTTGAGAATGGGAGCTGATGTTCAATGTACGTTAAATTTTTGATAAGGTTTATTGTAAAAGTGTGGAAATGAATAGAGTTGATTGTAATACATTATAGTGAATATAACTAACACTGCTGATTTAATAAATGTGATTGGGTCCAAAAGGGGGTAGTTTGTGGATATAAATAGCAACTGAAAGGAAATTAGACAATAACCTAGGATAGACAAACGGTGATTTCAGTGGTGGATGATAATTGTGGTTAATAGCATAAATAATAAGAATGCTCTTTTACAAAGTGTTAAGAATGTAGTGATACATGGGAAAATTATGACTAATGTAACATATGGATGATAGTTAATGGTAATATTTTTGCAGCAATGGCAAAGAAGATATGATAACAATTCTAAGAGACAACAATGGGGAGAATGAGGGTGCATGGGATTTTTCCTTTTGGAGCAATGAAAGTGTTCTGAAATTGACTGAGGTGAAGACAGCACAGCTTTGTGATGAAAATTTGAGCCACTGGGTGTACACTTTGAATGGACTGTATAAAACATGGGGCTGTTTAACACAGGGAATCCGCTGGTGGAGGATGGACTGTAGTTAACAGGACAAATATGAGAACATTCTCTCATAAACTATAAGGAATGTGAAATATTAATAAAGGGTGTTAACAATCACGTGGGTTGGGGGAAAAATACACCAAATTTAAGTTATTGGCTATAGTTAGTAGTAAATTTTTTTATTTTTATATTTTTATTTGTCTTTTTTTTTAAGTAGTAATGCTTTGGTGGTGCTCTTTCATAGTTTGTAACAAATTTTTCACAACAATGGAAAGTGTTTCACAACAACGTAAGGTGATGTATGGGAGCTCTCTGTGATGATGTGCATGTTAGTAATTCTAAGTTTGCAACTTTTACTACCCACTTATTGTTTATGTATGTTCATGTGTGAGTGATATGCATCAATAAAATTTTATTTTAAAAATCAAGCAATATATCTTATTAATAGCATAAAGGAGAAAAAAACATGATCATCTTAATAAGCAAACAGCCTTTAAAAAGATGAACAAAGCTGAAAGACTCACAATTCAAGATTTCAAATTTTAATACGTCTACAGTAATCAAGAAAGTGTGGTATTGGCATAAGGTTAGACATACAGATCAATGTAATATGGTTGAGAGTCCAGAAATAAGCCCTTCTATTTATCATCTGTAGATTTGTGGGTCTGTGTGTACATATTTAGTTTTATTGTAACAAAGCAACTTGTATACTTTCAATGTTTAAAACTGAGCATTGTCTTTCTTTTCCAATAAAATAAAAAGAAAATTTAAAAATAAATAGGAGAAAAGTGGGTGTAGCTCAAGGGTTGAGCACCTGCTTTGCACGTGCAAGGTCCGGGGTTCAATCCCAGGTACCTCCTAAAAAATTAAAACGTGTTGAGATTTGTTTTTAAAAAAATAAACAGGAACAAAATTACAATACAGAATGTTAATTCCAAATAAGATCCTGCTGATTCTGCCGTCAAGTGGAAGGTCTTAAGTCATCATTTTATTTAAACCGCAAGGATGTCCGTTAAACATCACGATGAAACGTGCCAAAGGAGAAGGCATGTTGTCAAAATGCCCACTTCACCCACCATTTGCTGACCTTCCATAACCCCATTTTTAAAGGTTTTTTTTCTTTTTTTGAACAAGAGAAAGTAGACAGATACTTGTTGGTAAATGCTAACCATCCATATTCACGTAGAGACAGTGTAACCTCTAAGCCCAATGTACAGAGAAAGCCGGGAAGAAGCTGGTACACCATGCGCTCCTGCACAGGGGCCCAGCACCTTCCAGCGGCCCCCAGAATGAAGGAAGCAGAAGCTTCTCCTTTTTTCAGAACACGATTGTATGTTGATTCCATAAAATTTTTTGTTGAGACAGGAAGGGATAAAAATGAATTTGGAACAGAAAGGGGTAGAGATTCTTTTCCCAATGTATTCTGCTCAAGGTATTTCCTCCCCAATAACCTGAGAACCATGGTGTAAAGAAAAGAAAAGAGACCCCAAGAACAGGGTGACTGAGCGCAACAGGGGAAAAAGTACTGCAACTTGCTCCCAGGGCCTGGAGAAACTTTCAAAGGGGAGGTTGGGCTCATCAGTGCTCTATTGGTCATCTTCTCCTTCATCCTTCTCCCCTTTCTCTCCCTCATCATCATCTTCATCTTCTTCCCCTTTATCTTCATCTCCTTCCTTATCAATATCTTCCCATCCTCTTCCCCCTTCCCTTTCTTCACCGTCCACATCAGGAACCAAACCGTACCGCAATGGATTTGGCCAAATAGCATCTTCGATGACTCTCCTAACTCACCTACGCTTGTCCTGGAGTGGCCAGTACACCAGGCACAGAAGCTCTTGGGCTCTTCACGCTGCTGTTGGCTTCATTCTTTTTTATTTCATTTTATTTTTTTGCGGTACCGGGACCAGAGATTGAACCTGGGACCTCATATGCAGAAGGCCGTCACTCAACCACTGAGCCACATCGGCTCCCCTGAGTTGCTCCCTTGTGTGTTTGCTTGTTGTTTGTTTGTCTTCTTTAGGAGGCACCGGGAACCGAACCTGGACCTCCCGTGTGGGAGGCAGGTGCTCAACTGCTTGAGCCACGTCCACACCCCCCTTCTGGCTTCATTCTGTGTTTGACGTAAATGTTTCAGCAAGTCTTTTCCAGATCTCCACCTGATTTCAGTGGACTTTGAGAATGGATCACCACTGTCATTCAGATGAAATTCCTTGGAGAGAACTTTATTTTCGAAGTAAGAATTCTCATCAAAATTAAAATCTATTCTGTAACCTGATTTATTGTCTTCAAGTTCCATCACTTCCTCTCTGGTCCAAGGGCAGCACCTCTTTATCCTCCTCCCCAAGCGGCGCAGACGCCTGTGGACAGTTGACAGCTGTTCTTACCGCCAAAGTTGGAATCTTGGCAATCAAGTCTGACCTCTTCTGGAAGGACGGTTGATGGAGTTTATTACATTTCTGTCCCACTTTAAAAATCTCACTGGCTTGTTCATTAACTCTGTCTATTTTATTTTGTCCCTCAACAGTACGCTCGTTTGCTTCCTGCTCCTCTCTTTCTCTTTTCGGCAAGTCCAGAGTGATGGATGGTCTCCTCTGGCCCGGCGGCGGGAAGAGCGTTGACTTCTTCCTTGGAGGCAGGAGTGAAGACTGACGCTTGAGGCCATGCTGTTAGGAAAGTCCAGGAGCCAGAGTCAAAGAGAGATGCTCACCTGGTAGAAACTAAGAGGACTGGTGGCCAGTAAGTTTTGACAAGGTTTCCAAGTCAATTCAATGGGGAAAGACTAGTCTTAACAATCAGCGTGGGACAACTGGACATTCATGTGCAAAAGAATGAAACTGGTCCCCTACCTCACACCATATATGAGAATTAACTCAAAGTGGATAATTGACTTAAATATAAGAGATAAAACTATAAAATTCCCAGAAGAAAGCAAAAGAGTAAATCTCCATGACATTGTATGTAAACAATGGTTTCTTAGATATGACACCAAAAGCACAACCGACTAAAAGAAAAATAGACAAATTAGGCTCGATCAAAAACTAAAAACTTCTTTTCTTCAGGGGACACCTTCAAGTGAAAGATAACCCATGTCAGGGGAGAAAGTATTTACAAATCATATATCAGATGAGGGACTTGTATCAGAACTACATAGAGAACTTGTAAAACTCTCATCAGGTAAAAGACAACCGAATTAAAATATGTGCAAAGGATCTGAATAGACATTACTCTCTATGGCCAAGAAGCACATGAAAAAAAATTGCTCACCATCAGTAGCAATTAAGGAGATGCATGTTGAAACCACAGTGAAATGTCACTTCACACCCACTAGAACAGTTAAAACAAAATAGGCAATAATAAGCACTGAGGATGGAGAGAAATTAGAACACACACACAATGCTGGTAGGTTGTAAAGTGGTGCAGCCACTTTGGAAACTGTTTGACAGTTAATCAATATGCAATTCCACTCTTAGAGATATACCCCCAAAGCATTGAATATACATGTCTACTTAAAAACGTGTACATAAATTTTCATCGCAACATTATTCATACTTGCTAAAAAATGTCCATCAACTAATGAATGGCTAAACAAAATGTGGTATATCCATAAAATGGAGTGAGGCAATAAAAAGCAATAGAAAGAATGAAGTACTGATACATGTTGCAACATGGATAAAACTTGAAATCATTGTGCTAATGAAAGAAGCCAGTCAAAAAAGACTGTACGTATCTTGTATGATTCCACTTACATGAAATGCCCAGAATAGGCAAATTCATAGTAAATAGTTTAGTGGTTGTCAGGGACTGAGAGGAAAGGGCAGCAGGTGCGAGATTTCTTTTGGGGCAATGAAAGTGTTACAAAATTGATTGCATTGATGGTCGCACAATTTTGCAACTATACTAAAAAATCACTTAATCGCATGTTTTGAGATGCTTAATTTTATGGTATGTAAATCATATAGCAATAAAGCTGTTATTTAAAATAAAAAGAGAAGGCTTACGTTTCAGCTTTAAAAAGCCACTTGTGCAAGCACAAATCAGGGCTAATTGTTTTAGCAGCAGTTCCCCTCATTTTGTTGCCCTTGCACATACAGTATTCACTGCTTGGAGCATCCTCCACCCTCACCCTGTACTCCACAATCTTGACCAGCTCTTGCTTGTCTTTTTTTTTTTAAGATTTAAAAAAGATTTTTTAATTTATCTACACCTCCCTTATTGTTTGTGCTCACTGTCTGCTCTCTGTGTCCATTCACTATGTATTCCCTGTTTTTGCTCATCTTCTCTTTAGGAGGCACTGGGAACTGAACCTGGGACCTTCCATGTGGAAGAGAGGTGCTCAATTGCTTGAGCCACCTCTACTCCCTGCTCTGTTGTATCTGTCACTGTGCTTCCTCTTTGTGTCATCTTGTGCAGCTCACTGTCTTGCTCGTCTTCTCCAGGAGGCACCAGGAACAAAAGCCAGGACCTCCCATGTGGTGGGTAAGAGCTCACTCGCTTGAGCCACCTCTGCTTCCCTTGCTTGTCGTTTAAAGCTGATCTGATCCCTTCCAGACGTCTCCTTCCCTGACCACATTTCCACTCTTCATCTGATCTATACTGGGACGTTTCCTCTGGAGCCCCAGGGGAGTCTGTGTTTACCTTGGTCATGCCCTCAACATGTTAGGGTAGAATTGCCCCTGTGCACACACTCCTGTCTGTGAGTCCTTTCTGGGAAGAAACTCTCTCACTCACCCTGTGTCCCCCCTGCCAAGAGGAGGGGCCAGGCAGAGAGCGGATGCTCAGTGTATTAGTCAGCCAAAGGGGTGCTGATGCAAAATACCAGAAATCGGTTGACTGTTATAAAGGGTATTTATCTGGGGTAGGAGCTTACAGTTACCAGGCCATAAAGCATAAATTACTTCCCTCACCAAAATCTATTTCCATGTGTTGGAGCAAGATGGCTGCCGACATCTGTGAGGGTTCAGGCTTCCTGGGTTCCTCTCTTCCTCAGGCTTCTTTTTCCTGGGCTCAGGGATCCTCTCTTCCCAGGGCTTGCTCCTGTTTGCTCTGTGAGTTTACTTCCCAGGGCTCCAGCTTAAGGCTTCTGCATCGAACTCCAACATCAAAAACCCTTAACTCTGTCCTTTGCCATGCCTTCTATCTGTGATTCCCCACCCACCAAAGACTGGGGACTCAACGCCCTACTGGCACAAGAGGTTTACATAATTACTTAATCAAGGAAACCTCTGAATCCAATATAATCTAATATGCCCAGAGGAGAAGATCAGTTTACAAACACAATCCAATATTTCTTTTTGGAATTCATCAATAATATCAAAGGGCTACACTTAGTAAATGGCTTCTCGGTGAGGGATTGTGCCAATAGTGCTACTAAAATTACAAATAGTGATTATAAAATAAACAAAACAAACCAGAAACTAGCTGATTGTATTAAAAAGCATCAAGTAAAGAAATCATTTCAGGGATTCTGCATTGATCATATCCAATTTACACACACGTACACAAAGGACAATCGCAAAGAAACTCTGGGAATAACAGGGGGAAGACGGGATTCCCTCTCACATAAGGAAAGATTGGGCATGTTTAGACTGATAAGAGAAGTGAAAACTACACACAGCCATGACAGCCAGCATATTTGACCATATATCTGTGAAAAGGTCCTGTATTAAAGGGTGTAGCAAACTGACGCTGGCTTTTGATATTGCAAAGGGGGGAAGGGAGTAGAGGCAACCATTAATAGGACTGAGAGAAAAGGGATCTGAAAGCAGATTTCAGTTCAGTAAATTATAGTTAATTTTCAAAGAGAAGCATTGAAACAAACTTTACTGTGGTTTCTGTCACACAAATATTTAAGAGTAATAACAATAGCAGTGAAATTATACATATTCTTGTGCCAGACACTGCACCTAGAGTTTTGTATGCATTACAACATTTAGATCTTTTGCAGAACACATCAGAAATCATCTTTATTGATACTTTCCTTATGTAGATATTTGACAAGGTACAGTTTAATATATTCTGCCAAAGAAATCCCAAATACACAATGTTTTCCTCTTACAATGGTTGAACATGAATGCATATTAATATTTTACTATTTTTTCTTTTTTTTTGATTTATTAATATTTTGTTTGGTATTATTATACTTGAGTAGAATGTTTTGATTATTTTTTAATCTTTCATTTTCTAAAAAGCTCATTTTCATACTACAAATTTTCCTCTGAATATGGCTTTGGCCATACCCAGTTTGTTTTGATAAGTAGTTTTGGTCTGCTCTTTAAACAAATAACTTGGGTGGATATTTTAAATTTCTAAATGGAGAGATTTACATATGTGTGTGTATGTGGCTATCATTTTTGCCAATTTCTATTTTTATTGCATTGCACTAAAATGTATAATTCCATGCATTTTAGGATTTGTTGATATTTTCTCTGTGGCTCAACACAAAGAATTCGAATTTTGTGAATTTCTGTATGTTTTAGAAAATAATATGTATTGTCTGTTGAATACCAAGTTTTACATAAATCTGTTAGATCAAGCTAACTAATGTTATTTGAATGCTATGACTATATTATCAATTACTTTTTACATATTTGATCTTATTTTTGTGTATCAGGTTCTCCTTCCATTCTATTTCTTTTGGCTTTGTTCTGTATATTTTGAAATAAGAATTTGTGAGACATGTGAGCTTAATGGCTTTTTGATAGACTATGCTTTTAATCAATATGAATACGTCTCTTTTATCCTTTTTTTTAAAAAGATTTACTTATTTATTTATTTCTCTCCCCTTCCCCACCACGGTTGTCTGTTCTGTGTGTCTATTTGCTGCGTTGTCTTTGTCCGCTTCTGTTGTTGTCAGTGGCACAGGAGTCTGTGTTTCTTTTTGCTGCGTCATCCTGTTATGTCAGCTCTCCGTGTGGGCGGCACCATTCTTAGGCAGGCTGCACTTTCTTCGCGCTGGGCGGCTCTCCTCACGGGGCGCACTCCTTGCGCGTGGGCTCCCCTATGCGGGGGACACCCCTGCGTGGCAGGGCACTCCTTGCGCGCATCAGCACTGCGCGTGGACCAGCTCCACATGGGTCAAGGAGGCCCAGGGTTTGAACCGTGGACCTCCCATGTGGTAGGCGGATGCCCTAACCACTGGGCCAAGTCTGCTGCCCTCTTTTATCCTTTTAGAGCAGGGTTTCTTAACAAGGGGTCAATGAGCCTGAATTTAAATTTTAAAAAAATCATTATTCTTGTGAGGACATGTTGGTGTGGGATTGATATGTTGATTAAATAATACACAGGAGAGGGTGGGCTTAGTAGGGGTCCATGGTTTTCACCTGACTGGGAAAGGGGTCTGTGGAACAAAAAAGGACAAGAACCCCAACTTAGGGCTTTAGGCCTTAAATTCCATTTTATCTCATATTAATACTCTAACACCAACCTTTTTAATTTTAATTAAAAATTTCTGAATGTTATATATACATACATCAACCTTGAAAATATACAAAAAAATATTCAGCGAGGTCTCCTCGTCACCATTTTTTCCTCTAGCCACTGGATTTCCCTTCCTGGACTCAAGTGTTACCAGTTTCTTAAGGGTCTATCTAGATTTGAAGATGGGTGCAGCAGGCAGGCCCACCTTTTAAGCTGCCAGCATGATTTGGTCTCTGAATATTCTTTCAGTGATGTGTATACAGCTAGAATACATTCTCTTGCAACAGCAAAGAGCTGCGAATTCTCATGGTAGGCCCAGAGAGTATTTTTTGTGGCCTATCAAACTCAGGCCCTTCCATAGTTTAGGAACCAGCCTGTTGGTTAGCTTGCCAAGGGAGGAGCTTTGGGTGGGAGGAAGGAGCCATGGGAAATGTTGACATGGATTTGAGCTCCAGTCAACCCAATAGTAAGATTTCCAGTTTTTATTTCTTGAAATGTCCCCCACGGGGAAGCGGGTGTGGCTCAAGCGATGGAACTGCCGCCTACCCCACGGGAGGTCCCAGGTTTGGTTCCCGGTGCCTCCTAAGGAAGATGAGCAAGAAGACGAGCTCACGCAACGGGCTGGCGCGGGGAGCTGACCTCCTAAAAAAGAAGACCAGCCCGTAAGAAACAGACATGGCGAATGCAGACAATGAGGGGGTGGGGAGAAAGAAATAATAAATTTTTTAAATGTCCCACGTGAAGGACTTTCTGACAATTTAAGGCTATTGCGTTCAGTCAATCAATCAAACAGTTTTGACTGATGCTTCTTAGGAATAGCTGTCATAGACCAAGACAGTTCCCATCTTTGGGGAGCTTAAAATTTAGAAGGGCTAAAAATAATTATGAAATAACAAGTAGATAACATGAGACGAGAGAAAATCAGGTGCTATACCAAGTGTCTGCCTCAGGAGGATCTTGTTCATCTTAGAAAAGCTCTGTTGAGATACTTCTCAGAACTCCATTATATATACATATATACGTCCTTGGACAGAACATTCTTTCCTGCTGATTGTTCCTTGCATAAGATATTTGAAAAACAGCCACTTGATATTCTCAAGAAACACATCCAAAGCATGATTTATATTAACTTAGCACATGCAGTTTCTGAATTCTCTGTACCACATATGGAGAATTAACTCCTCTCTTTATTATTTTCTTAAAATTTTCCCCACTTGTAATCTTGTTCTTTTTTTCATCTCTCTCCAACTCCCTTTTCCTTTCTTTCTCCACTGTCCTTATCCCACTACATCTGGTGGAGTATTCCCAGCAAGAACACTGAACAAACCCACCTCCGTGGGCCTCTCTCCTGAGAAATTAGGTGGCTGTGTCACAGTCCTGATGCCTATTTTTGTCCTCGTGTTTGTCCGGAGTCTGACGTGGTTTATCACAGTCTCTCCAAAGGCCCATTGTTCAGCCCTTCAAGAAGAATGTTGTTATATTGACTGCTAGTGCGTCAGCCAGGCCCTCTCTGGAGGAGCTCTTGGATGAAATTAGATAATTTCCATTAGGAGACCGTGCATTATTAGTCCCCGGTGCCAAGCTGGAGAATGAGCCAAGATGACTATTTCTGGCCAGGCTCACCTCAGGAAGGAACCTTCGCAGCTTTAATGGGATTTTGCTATTGTTGGTTGCCTTCTGTTTGACACCAGGCCAGCCCAGGGCTGGAAATTGTTTAGAAAGCTGCATGAAATATAATAGAGCCCCAGCCATTTGCCGAGGCACATTCCTGAGCAATGTTTATTTTGAAGAAGGGAAAAAAATATATTGTCCTTGGCAGACAATAATAAAATTTTTTTTAAAAAAAAAAACAGTAACTTGACTCTCTGACCATATGCTTTTTTGTTGCCATTTGTGTTTAAAAACTCCCTGCTGGTATCAGAGAATTTCACACTGAAGTGATAAATCTCTCGTAATATTTATAAGCATCTTCATTACAAACCCAGGAAGATATTTAAAGTGATGAAGGCCTTCAAGGCTGCGGCTGCTTGGAATGGTTGGGTGATTAGCAGAAGAGGACTGAGAATATTCCAGGCCCACACTTTTCCAAGGATGGGGCCCAGATGTCAAGTCCCCAAAATCCCTTCCTCACCCAGCTCTAGAAGCTGAGCCTTTGTGAGCTGGCAGTGTTCTGATCAGAGTCCATAATGGAAGGAGGGGAGGATGGTAGAAATAAGTCCTCTCCTACCCTAGGGATACTCTAAGATCAGCCTTTGATCAGAATGGTGTTTTTCTGTTCAGTAAAAGTTGGCTCACCATCAGAGTTGACTTCAGGGCAAAAATTGCTCCTATTTTGGCATTATTATTGTATAAACCGACTAAGGATTTTGAAATGTTGGATATTTTTGAATGTGATTGAAATCCCTACATTAATTTTTTACAAATTTGCTGAGAGTCACAGACTTGTCCTTCTTTAATTGTCCAACTCCATTTGGGCTAAGCATGTGTGCATGGAAATGATAAACCAACTCAAGCAAAAATAACCTAAGTCTGGGTCTCAGTGGACAAAACTCTTGAAAAACGAATCAAATTCAATTTATAAGAGCTCCTTGATGGAATTAAAATGCTGTTTCCCAAGTCTGTTTAAAGATACAATCTTCACTTTTCAAAGCCAAGTCCATCAATTGACATGGAGATGCCTTCAGACGTGTTGCTTCCTTGAGATACGTCCTTTCAATTATTAGACAGTAGCCTTGGCCTTTTCCTTTTAGCTCTTTCAATAAATAATATGTACTAAGTCTTGACTGCCAACAATGGGGGAGAGGGGAAGCAGAGATAATTAAAAGATAATCACCAGAGCTAACCACCAAATCAATCTTAGACCTAAATGTCACCCTTTTCCCATGAAATCAGACATGCTGACCTGTCACCCAACCTCACTGATGGGTGGCGTGTGAGCCCTGTACAAGAGGAAATGGAGAAATGGAATTCCAGAGAGCATGCAATGCAGACACAGACTCTGCTCTGGCCCTGCCTAGATAATGGGGTTCTGTTATAGCCGGAAGGAGGCCAGGGCACTTGACTGCGCTAGGGTGAGGTCCATTGCAGTAGGAAGACTTCTACGATGGCCCCTGAATTCCCACCTTCTGGTGTACACACCCTACATAACTCATTCCTCTTGAGTGTGTGGGGGACATGCAAATATCACAGGATATCACTCACATTATTAGGTTATATTATATGGCAAAGACAAAGGGATTTTTGCAGATGCAATTGAGGTTCCAAATCAGTTGGTTTTGAGTTCGTCAAATGGGAGATCATCCTGGATGGACCTGACTCAGGCGAAATCCCTTAACAGAGGGGTCCTACCTCAGGAGAGAGCTACTCTCCTGGTGGCCTCGAAAAAGCAGAGAGCCCTGTTGCGAGCTGCCTCTGGAGAGGGGCAGTGTCTGGGAAGTGAGGGTCTCAATCCTACAACCGCAAGGAACCAAATTCTGCCAACATCCTGAATGAACCTGGAAGCAAGTCCTGAGCTCCAGATGAGAATGCAGCTGGCCAAAACCTTGACCAAAGCTTTGAGAGCGCCTGAGCAAAAGATCCAGGCTCCTGACCCACAGGAACTGAAATTGCAAATGTGTGTTGTTTTACGCTGCTAACTTTGTAGTGACTTCCTACAAAGCAATAGAAAAAACTCATACAAACACCCTATGGGCAACTTGACTGGTTCTGAAGACCTGGGAGCTCTGCCCAAAGTCTGCTGTTGTGGCAAGTTTTCAGGTGGCACTTCATCTATGGAGAGATAACTACAGTGGGCTGGAGACTTTTCAGTGTTCACGGCTGGATCTCTCATTGACCTTCCGCTGGAGCCATCTGGTGCCTGGACTTCCTGAGAACCTGAAAGATCGTTGACCATTTTCTTCTTGAGGCAACATTGTGTAGAATGGAAATGACATTTATTAGCCATGTAACTTGGTCAAGTTATTTAATCTCTTTGATTCTCAGATTTGGAAATCGGGAAAGATAATATGTATTTCCAGATTTCCAATATGTATCTTGAGAAATAAATGAGAAATAAATGAAAAATATACACCTGGCCAAAAGACTAGAAAACAGTGAGGGCTAAATATATCGATTTTCTTCAAGACTTAGCTTAAACTCTGTCAGACTCCCTGGATTCAATCCTACCTCTGCTGCTTGCTAGCTGTGTGACTTTGGATAAGTTACCTAACTTCTCTCTGCTTTGATACTACCATGAGTAAAATGAAACTAACATTAGTACTTATTGTATAGGGTTGTTGTAAGGATTAAATCAAATAACCCAAGTAAAACACTTATCTGTATGTCACATAGTTTGTGTTTATTATTATTATCCCCCCTCCCCCAATTCCCAAACTAGAATTTATCACTTCCTCCTCTGTGATCTTATGAACTTTGATTGGCTTTCAAGAAAGCACTTCTTGTGTTCTCAGATACCTGTATTGTAAGAAGTTAAATGCATGTCTTTCTCATCCTGGGATTCTTCATTTTGCTTTTTGAGGGCTGGTATCATGACTAATTTATTTCTGTAATCTCTTCAGAGCCTAGCCTTTCACATAGTAGATGATTAAGAAAGACTGACTCGACTTCATTTCGAATTCAAGTGAACAGAGGCAATATCGGATAGATGCTGACTTTCAAACCCTAGAACTGACGGTGACCTTGTGGAATCACTTGGTCCTTTCTTCTCGATGGATCAAGGCATTGCAGATCAATGTGTCTCCAGCCCTGTTTGCAAGAGCCCTCTGTAAGGAATCTTCTATAACACGGATCCATCAACTAATCAGACATTTATCTTCCGGGAGCACGTCTATCTGGTAGGTGCTATGGCGGTTACAGACCCAAAGGAAGAAAGCTTGCCCTCAGAAAGCTTCGTGCTATAGCAGGGAGTGCTGCCTCCCCACGCCGTGAACTCTTTTTCACTCTAATGTCACTCACTCCCTGAGCTGCTCTGTTCACACCCTCTCCTCCAAACACAGGAGAGATCCCCGAGGACAGCAGCTGTCACCATCAGCCGTCAGTCCTGTGACCTCACATATTTAAGGCCCATCACCAGCTCACCTCTCAGCCCTTGCCTCCCGCAAGCATTTTGAAGATGGCCTGCCTTGGAGGGCGACTGTGAGAAATAACTCATTAAAATTGCTGTGTGGTGCAATGAAAAGGCCAAAGAGGAAGGCCCAGCAGCTTTCCCCGGCGCTCCATTCATTTTCAAGGAAAAACAATTCCGGATCAGAGTTATAAAAAGAAGGCTGACCATAAGCTTGCCTCCCTCCCCACCTAGAGCTATTTGTTTTCAGTGAGGACCCAGTGCTCGCTTGCCTTCTTTTCAGCCTTTACCACGGCACATTTCTCAACTGTTCCTTTATTCGTGCTTGCTCATTTTTATTGTCCCTTGCTCAGAAATGTTTGATAAGGATCTGGCTGAGTGGCATTAGGAAAATCCGCTGTTCAACAAAGGACCCTGCCATTGTGCCTCAGGCACTTCAAAGTTCTTGCAATATCTTATTTTTATTGTTTCTTTCTCTTTTTTTCCCCTCCAAAAGTATGAACAATGTGTTTTGCATTCCCAATGTCTGTGGGAAAATATATTTCTCGTTAGTTGGATTCTGAGCTGCTGATAGCTGACAAAGAGATTTCATAACTCATGCTAAGATTTGTAAAAGAGCTTTAACTTTTCCCATCTATAGAGCATACAATAGCACTGATTACTATATAGAAGTAGGTATCAGCAGAAACCCAGAATCTGGATGTCACACTATATTCTTCCAAATTTCATCATAGCATGACTTAGTTCCTTATTAATTCAACATAGTTGAGAGTGTAATATATTCCAAGTGTCACGATGGGTCTGAGGACAGTGGAAAGAGCTTACACTCTGATAGGAAGGACGAGCCAGGTGCACCAGCTCTGTAGCAAAGCCAGTTGTAACAAGAGTCAGAGCAGTAGCAGGGACAACGAGGAAAATTCAAGCTTATGGGAGCCTCTCCCAACTCGTACATCACAACTCTGTGACTTGTTCTTAACAGTGCTAGTTTAGCATCTCAAGTTAATCAAAATAAAACGAAACCGGTGGTCCAGTATAGATACCAGAAATTAAGAGGAAAACTGCAAACTGCAAGGAAATACAAATGGATGGGAAGCAGTAAAATGCCTTCTTGTCATCTGTTCTTCTAGGCAGTGCTAATAGAGCCAACAGCAAACACAGAACAAAGACGTTTTTCCCAACTTTATTTATAGCAAACCGAGCATCAACCATACCTTCTCCACTGCGTATGATCACCGTTCACTCACCAGCCTTAGTTTCCCAGACTATAAACCACTGAAGGCAGGAAGGCTCCTGCCTTGTCCAAACCACTTCCCCAGCATCCAGCTGAGTGCCTGGTTCCCACTAGATGTTTTATGAATGAACCAACGCATAAAAATCTGAGTCCAAGAAGCATCTTGAAAAGGATTCAGGGAAGCAGACTTGGCCCAGCGGTTAGGGTATCCGCCTACCACATGGGAAGTCCGCAGTTCAAACCCTGGGCCTCCTTGACCCATGTGGAGCTGGCCCATGTGCAGTGCTGATGTGTGCAAGGAGTGCCCTGCCACGCAGGGGTGTCCCCGCAAAGGGGAGCCCCACGTGCAAGGAGTGCGCCCCATAAGGAGAGCCACCCAGTGCAAAAGAAAGTGCAGCCTGTCCAAGAATGGTGCCGCGCACACGGAGAGTTGACACAAGATGAGACAACAAAAAGAAGCACAGATTCCCGTGCCACTGACAACAACAGAAGTGGACAAAGAACACGCAGCAAATGGACAACACAGAGAACAGACAACTGGGGCGGGGCAGGGCGAGGGGAAATAAATCTTTAAAAAAAAGAAAATGATTCAGCATTCTTTACTTTCTCCCATCACCATCTCTTTTTTATCACCAGTGGCAAATAGCTAAATTAATCATATTTCTTGATCTATGCCACACTATTACCATAACTCTTCTCATGTCTCCTTTATTATATTATTGTACTTAATTATTTTCTCCTCATTACTCTAATGTGATTCCCACATTCCTCTTCACCATAAGCACCCACTCAAGAGTAACTAATGAATTTTCTTGTTTATGCATATACCTTTAAAAATCATAGTGTGTGACAACCAGCAAGATGAAGGCAGAGTAAGGAGCTCCTAGAGTCAGTTCCTGCTACAGGGCAGTTAGTAAACACCCAGAGCTATCTAAAGCACCTGTTTGGGAGTTCCAGGAGACCAGAAGAGCATCCTGCAACATCCTTGAAAGAATGGAAGGAGGAGATGTCCATCTGCAGAGAAGATTCACGAGTAGAGGCTCCATGCCATGGAGGTCAGTGCCCATTCTCCACTGGAGGCACAAGCCGCCTCGGGAGTTATTCTGCTGCAGGAATTGGAAGCTCCACTTCCCAAAAATGAGGGAAGGAAGAGACAGTTGGGCACCAATTCCAGCCACTGATTAGCAAATTCAGCTGGCTAAAGTATAATCCTAAGAACAGCTATAGTTTGAACCAGTCCAAGTCAGAAAGAGGCCAGTGGCCGCCATCTTAACTGTGCCCCCAGCATGAGGGGAAGCCGGGCTGATTGAAAATCACAGTGATGGTAGGGACTGGTTTCTTTCACCCAGATTGGCCTGCAGCCCTAGCCTAGGCTTTAGCTCCACCTCTGGCAGGGAGGAGGCCGGCAGGCCCTGCACCAGCCTCTCCAGGTAACATTAGGTACATTCAGCCAGCACAGACTGAATAGTTGGAAATCCACCAGGGCAATTGTGGTCATTCTGGACCCGCATGGCATAGATTGCTGTATACCTGCAGCTCCATCCCCATCCCAGGCAGGGGAGAAAGGAGCATGAAGCTTCATCAGTCTCTCTAGGCAACTACAGTCTAGGCCTGCATGACTTGGATTATTATACACAGCTGTGGCTCTGTCCCTACTCCTGACAAAGGAGAAAGTTGGGAGAAGCTTCATCATATCCTGGGACAACTGAGCCTCCACAGCTTACAGCACCAACTACATCCTTGGCTCCTACTACACAACCAGCAAGGGAGAAAGGGCAAGAAAGTTCTAAAGAGAGAAACTGCACCCAGAATAAATATATATCTTAAGCCAGATGCCAAGACACCAACAAAAAATTACAGTCTATACCAAAAAATAGGAAGATATGGTCCAGTTAAAGGATGAGCCTCCAGATGACATAAAGGATCTGAGACAACTAACCATAGATGTTCAAAAAAATCCCCTTAATAAATTCAATGAGATGGGTAAAGAGATTAAGGATATTAAGACATTGGATTAGTACAAAGAAGAATTTGAAAGCACACATAGAAAAAAACAGCAGACCTTCAGGAATGAAAGACACAATAAATGAAAATAAAAATACACTGGAATCATCTAACAGCAGATTTGAGGATGCAGAAGAAAGGGTTGATGAGCTTGAAGACATGGCTCTGAAAGCAAATATAAAAAAGAACAGATGAAGAAAAGAATGGAAAAAATGAACAAGTTCTCAGGGAACTAAACGACAGCCAGAGATGGGCAAAAATACATGTCATGTGTCATAGGTGTCCCAGAAGGAGAAGTGAAGGGAAAGGGGGCAGAAGGAATATTTAAAGAAATAATGGTAGAAAATTTCCCAACCCTATTGAAGGACATAGATATTTATGTCCAAGAAGAACAATGTACTCCCATCCAAATAAATCTGAATAGACCAGTTCTGAGATACATACTAATCACAATGCCAAATGCCAAAGACAAAGAGAGAATTCTGAGAGCAGAAAGAGAAAAGCAAGGTGTAACATATAAAGGATACCCAATAAGATTAAGGGCTCATTTTTCATCAGAAACCATGGCAGCAAGAAGACAGTGGTCTGATATATTTAAGATACTGCAAGAGAAAAACTTCCAGCCAAGGATCTTATATTCAGCAAGACTGGCTTTCAAAAATGAGGGCAAGTTTAGAATATTCACAAATAAACAGAAACTGAGAGAGAGTTTATAAGAAAGAGACCAGCCTTGCAGGAAACACTAAAGGGTGTGCTACAGTCTGAGAAGAAAAGACAGGAGAGAGAGGCTTGGAAAAGAGTTTAGAATGAAGATTGTATAGTAAAAGCAATTAAAAGTCTCAAAAGAGTGGTGAAAATAAAATATGATAGACAAATGCCAAAAGGCCAAAATGGGTGAAATAACTGGAGGTTCTGAGGGGAGGGAGAAGGAAAGATATGTGTAATACGAGTGCATTTTCTGGATATTGGAATTGTCCTGCAAGACACTGCAATGATGGATTCAGGCCATTACATATTTTCTCATAACTTACAAAATTGTGTGGGACAGAGTGTAAACTATAATGTAAACTACAAGCCATGGTTAGGGGCAATGCTTCAATATGTGTTCATCTCTTGTAACAAATGTACCACACTAATGAGGGAATGTGTGGGAGGGGGAGGGTGTGGAACATATGGGAATTTACTATTTTTTATGTAACTTTAATGTAATCTAAATTTCTTTAAAATAGATTTTAAAAAATAAATAAAATATACAAACACACAGACATAAAAATGGGTGATATAAGAACTGCCAATATAGTAATAACATTGAATGTTCATTGATTAAACTCTCCAATCAAAAGGCACAGACTGGCAGAATGGATAACAAAATATGAGTCATCTATATGCTCTCTGTCTGCAAGAGGCTTACCTTAGACCCAATAGATTGAAAGTGAAAGACTGAAAAAAGATATTCCACGCATGCAGTAAACAAACAAAAAAAAGCCAGAGTAGCTAACTTCTATCAGATGAAATGGACTTTAAAAGACACTAGTGGGGGAAACGGACTTGGCCCAGTTGTTAGGGCGTCCGTCTACCACATGGGAGGGCCGCGGTTCAAATCCCGGGCCTCCTTGACCCGTGTGGAGCTGGCCCATGCGCAGTGCTGATGCGCGCAAAGAGTACCCTGCCACGCAGGGGAGCCCCACGCGCAAGGAGTGCACCCGTAAGGAGAGCCGCCCAGCACGAAAGAAAGTGCAGCCTGCCCAGGAATGGCACCGCCTACACTTCCCGTGCAGCTGACGACAACAGAAGCGGACAAAGAAACAAGACGCAGCAAATAGACACAGAGAACAGACAACGGGGGGGGGGGGGGCCGGGGGGGATTAAATAAATAAATAAATCTTTAAAAAAAAATAAAAAATAAAAAATGAAAGACACTAGTGGGAAGTGGTCATGGTTCAACTGACAGAGTGTCCATCTACCACATGGAGGGTCCAGGGTTCAATCCCCAGGGCCTACTGGCCTGTGTGGAGCTGGCCCACGCACAGTGCTGCCACAAGCAAGGAGTGCCATCCACACAGAGGTGCCCCTGCCTAGGGGTGCCCCACACACAAGGAGTGTGCCCCCAAGGAGAGCCGCCCACCGTGAAAAAAAGTGCAGCCTGCCCAGGAGGGTGTGGCACACACACACAGAGCTGATGCAGGAAAATGACGCAACAGAAAAGTGATGCAGTTTCCCGTGATGCCTGATAATGCAAGCGGATGCAGAAAAACACAGTGAATGGACACAGAGAGCAGATAATGGGGGGAAAGGGGAGAGAAATAAAATAAAAATGAACCTTTAAAAAAAAAGACACTAGTAATACACAATCTGAGGAGGAAGTCAGAGAAAAAATTCCATTTACAATAGTGACTAAAAGAATCAAATATGTAGGAATAAACTTAACCAAGGATATAAAGCACTTGTATTCAGAAAACTGCAATGCATTATTAAATCAAAAAAGACCTAAATAATTGGAAGAACATTCCATGCTTACAGAGTGAAAGACTAAATATCACTAAGATGTCAATTCTACCCAAATTGATATACAGATTCAATGCAATCCTGATAAAAATTCCACCAGCATTTTAAAAATAACTGTAAAACACAATTATCAAATTTATTTGGAAGGGTAAGCAGTCCCAAATAGCCAGAAACCTCTTATTTTAAGGAAATTAGAGGACTCTAATTTCTGTGTTTTAAATCATATTACCTAGCTACAGCAGCAAAAACACAAACAAACAAACCAAAAAAAAAAAAAAAAAAAAAACCCACCATGGTACTGGTATAAAGAAAGACCAGTGGAACCAAATCAATAGTTCAGAAACAGACCTTCATATCTGTGGTCAAGCGATTGTTGACAAGCCCATCAAACCCTCCCAACACAGGCAGAACAGTCCACTCAACAAATGTTGCTGGGAAAACTGGATAACCATAGCAAAAAGAAAGAAAGATGACCCCTATCTCACATCTTATACAAAAATTAACTCAAAATGGATCAAAAACCTAGATATAAAAGTAAGAACCATGAAGCTTCTAGAAGAAAATGTAGGAAAACATCCTCAAGACCTGGTGTTAGGAGATAAGAGAAGGATTGAGATGGACTACTGATGCTTAATGTATGTAGAAGTTTTAATTAACTTTACTGTAAAAGTGTGGAAATGTATAGAGTTGATGGTAACACATTATATTGAGTAAAAGCTGGTTTATAAATGGGAATGTGGCTGAAAAGGGTCGTCTAGGGATGTAAATGTCAATTGAAAGAAAGCTAGAGAATAATCTAGGGACTGAATAACACAGTATACCAAGAGGTGGATGAGAATTGTGGTTGATGGTACAGATGCAAGTGTGTCCTTTGTGAGCTAGAGCAGATGTACATCACTATTGCAGAGTTGGAAGGAATGTGGAGGAGCATGGTAAAAACACAACTGGAGTGACCTAGTTAACATGTGGTTAACAGCAGTCCTATAATATTCTTGCATCTATGCCAAAGATATGCTGTGTTGATAATGGGGAGTATGGAAAAAGTGTGCCAAATGTATGCTATGGACCATGGTTAAAGTGGTAATAGTCTGATACTATTATCTCATAATCTGTAACAAATGTTCCACCACAGTGTGGCAAGTTGATAGAGGGGTGTAATTAAAAAATATTTTTAAAAGATAATAATGAATGGGTTGAGGGGGAAAATACACCAAATGTAAGATATGGACTATAATTAGTACTAAGATTTTGATGCTCTTTTTTCATAATTTGTAACACACGTGGGTTCATGTGTGGGACCCCTGCATGATGTTATGCATGTTTGCTTTGTAAGTAAAGTTTGTTCACAACTATAGTAAAAGTTTGTTCACACTTTTACTATACACTCACTGTTTATGTATGTTCATGTATAAATGATATTATTATTACTATAATAGGGTGGGTTGGGGGCAAATGCATCAAATGTAAGATACTTCGGTTAATAAAAATAATTTGAAGATGTTCTTTCATCATTAGTTAAAAGTATTTCACAGCAATGCAAGGTATTGGTGGAAGGATGAGGTATGAGAGCCATGTATGATGTTATGTATGTTTGTTTTGTAAGTTCACAACTATTACTATATACTTATTGTTTATGTATACTTATGTATGAGTGATTTTTTAAAAATCATACTGTGTGTTAAATTTATACAAACAGTACTGAGCTATAGATCTCATTCTATTCTTACTTGTTCATGTGATAGCATATCATTGAAATAGTATATTTCAAAAAGGTCTATTGCTATGTGTAAGCATATATATATATATATATATATATATATATATATATCTTTACTTCTGACTACTGCATTGCATTCCATTATTTGCCTATGCCATCTCATACTTATTCATTCCCTTAAGAACGGTTATATGATTGCCTTTAATACCTCACTATTCCCACTATTAAACAATCAATCCTTTCTCCATTTATTTTTTTGGCAACTTATCATTTTGATACAATTTCAAATTTACAGAAAAGGTAAAAGAATAGTACAAAGGAACCAAAATACGCCCTTTATTAAGATTTACCAATTGTTTACATTTTGTTCCATTTGTTTTATCATTCTCCATCTATCTATCATCTATCTACCAAATTTATATGTATGCATTTTTAATCATTTAAGAGTTAAGTTGGAGATATCATCAACCTCTTTACCTTTAGATATTTCAGTGTTTATTTCCTTAAAAACAAGAATATTCTCTTACATATCACAGCCCCATGAACAAAGTCAGAGCATTTAACATGGATACAGTACTATTATCTAATCCAGATCATATATTGAAATTTCAGCAACTGTCCCAATAATGTCCTTTATATCTATTTTGCTTCCCCAATCCAGTATCCAACCTAGGACCATGCATTGCAGTGTATGGTCAACTGTCTTTAGACTCCTTTATTTTGAATAACTCCTCAACCTTTTATCCCCTCAACTTGAGATTTTTGAAGAGTATAGGCCAGTTATTTCATAAAATGGTCTTCAATTGGTGTTTATCTAAAGTTTCTTAATATAAAGTAGTATCTTCCACCTTTCTCTACTGTAATGGAAGTATTTTTCCATTGTAAATGATAAGCGATACATTGGAAGATACTTTCACACTAAGTCAAATTATCCTTCATCAAACTTTTACTCATTACTTTTAGCATCCATTGGCTATTTTATATTGTAAGGAGCTGGCCCATTGCCCATATTTATTTATTTATTCATTTATTAATATCAGTGTGAATTTATAGATTCTCATCTTATTTAATGAGTCCTAGCCTACTACTACTATTTTTATTATAAAATTATCACAGATTTGACCAGTGACAGCCACTTCACACTAACTCCTTTATTGGTTGAGCACTTTCTGACACAATAAGATGTTCCAGGCTCCTCTTGCACTTTTTCTGCCCCAGCCCTGGGGTCAGCCTTTCTTCCAAGAGTCCTGATTTGCTTTAATGGTAAATGGTCTTCAGAAACCAGGATCTGGACATTGAATGGGATCATTGCCCCTGGTGAGTCAATGTGTCCAGGTCCTCTCAGAAGACAGAGGATAATACACACAAGCACACACACCCCTGAGTTCAGACTGATACCTTCTATCTCAAACTCAAGGTACCTTCTACATTTCCATCTTGCTATGTTTGTAACTTCCTTCTCCAGGGTTGAGAAAAGTGGTTCCAATTTTCCTCAGTGTAGTTACTCTTTTGCTACTCTATATCACTTCCATAAGCATTCTCACTAACTAGTTTAATATTTGTTTATAGCTCCTTTTAACATAAAATTTTCAAGAGTGAAATACACAAACCTTAAGTGTATAATTTGAATGGTTGTAGCAAACAAATATACTCATCTCACTCAAGCAGCTCACTCTCAAAATATAAAACATTTCTATCATCCCAAAAGTTCCTTCAACAACCACCCTCCCACCAGTGATAATCATTTTTAGTTTTTACTCACCAAAGACTTTATTCTATTGCCTGCTTTTGACCTCATATAAAAAGAATCAGATAGTATGCATATATTTGGCTTGTCTTGTTCAGCATGTCTGAGATTAATCCATGTTGTTGCATGCATAACTCATTCTTTCATTTTTTTTTAGTTTTTTTTAAAGATTTATTTTATTTATTTCTCACCTCCCCCCCCCCCATGTTCTCTGTGTCCATTTGCTGTGCGTTCTTCTTTGGTATGCTTTTGTTGTCAGCGGCACAGGAATCTGTGTTTCTTTTTGTTGCATCATCTTGCTGTGTCAGCTCTCCGTGTGTGCGGCGCCATTCCTGGGCAAGCTGCACTTTCTTTCGTGCTGGGCAGCTCTCCTTACAGGGTGCACTCCTTGCGTGTGGGGCTCCCCTATGCAGGGGACACCCCTGCGTGGCAGTGAGGTCACCCCTCGGGCTGAAGTGTGGTTTGCTGGCCTGGTGGGGGAGCAGCCGCGGCAGGCCAAGCCGCTGCCCCCATAATAGGATGGCTGGTCGGACTCACCGCCACCCCTGAAGGGAGCTCGGCATGGGCGCAGAGTGCCCTCGGGTCTCCCCTTCTCGGCAGCCATGCTTCCGCGGCCGCCCCTCCTCCCGGATGGCGCCACACGATGCCTGTGGGGCGGCACCCTTCTTCTTCTTTCTCCCTGCGCAGGCGCAGGGCGGAAAATTCCAGTCTGCCCTTTTCCCCTCCCCCCGACAGCAGCAACAGCCAGGTGTGAGCGGAAAAATCCAGTCTGCCCTTTTCCCTCCCCCCGACAGCAGCAACAGCCAGGCGTGGGCGGGAAACTCAAGTCTGCCCTCTACCCCAGCAACAGCAGCCACCAATCACTAAGCCCTGCCACTTCCCCCAGCAACAGCAACAGCCAATCCCTAATCACCACCCCTCCCCCGTCCAGTACCTCCCACTGACCTTTCGCCGGCAACCAATCAGAACAGGGCGTGGCTTCGACCAATCAGCCTTCCCCAGCCCCTATAAAACTGTTGCCTCTCCCTCAATAATGTGGACTTGCGTGTTTACCTTGTCTCCGTGGTAGTTCTTCTGCCATGCGCCCTCCAGTCCTGAGAGCCCCCGACAAGGGCCTGGCCTCCCTTGTCCCCAGTTCATCGCCTGCTTCTCTGGGCGACCTCTTCGTCGCCGGCTTCGCCGGGCGACTCCGTCAGCCGAACCGCGCAACCCCTGTGAGACCGACCCCTCATCTGCTGCCGGACCGACCCCTCATCCCAAGTGGTACCGACCCCTCATCCCAAGCAGGACCGACCCCTCGTCCAAAGCTGGACCGACCCCTCGTCCGCAGCCAGACCCCACCTCTACCGACCGAGCAAGCCGCCGCAGCAGGGCACTCCTTGTGTGCATCAGCACTGCAATGGGCCAGCTCCACAAGGGTCAAGGAGGCGGGCCAGCTCCACACGGGTCAAGGAGGCCCGGGGTTTGAACCAAGGACCTCCCATGTGGTAGACTGACTCCCTATCCACTGGGCCAAGTCCGCTTCCAGTCATTCTTTCATTTTATTGTTAACTAGTGTTCCTTTGTATGACAATGCATCTTATTTAATGGTATGCATAGGTAATTGAGTTATTTCCAGTTGTTGGGTATTACAAATAAAGCTGCTTCTAGATGCATTCTGTGGACTTACATTTTCATTTCAATAATTAGAATTTATTCAATGTTCTTTATTGTTTTTCTATTTTCAATGTCATTTTTATTCTCTATCTTTGTTATTTCTTTCCTTCTACTTACTTTTGGCTTAATTTGCTCTTTTTTACCCCAGTATAATATGTATGTGTGTGTATACATATTTTTCCAATAATATATCTTATTGCTAATGATTTTCAATCTAATTCCATCATGGTAGACAACATACTCTATAGAGTTTCAATCTTTTGAAATTTATTCAGATTTATTTTATAATGCACATATCATCCAACTTGGTAAATGTTTCATATGCACTTGAAAAGAATTTGTAATCTACAGATATTGGCTATACTGTCCTATGAACATCATTCAGATTAGGGTGGGTTAATAATATTGTTCAGATCTTCTACATCCTTAGAGAATTTTTGTCCAGTTCTGAGAGAGGTTAAAAAATATCTTCAATTAGGATTGTAAAATTGCTTATATCTCTCTTTTATAATATAAGAGTAATATTATATTGTGCTTTCCATGTGTTCTAACATGTTTACATGTTTTAGCTTATTCAGTCCTTACTATGAAGTATGTGATGGTTAAGACACTAAGAAGCAAAGAGATCAAAACACTTTCCTAGCAATGTGGCAGAGAAGCCATTTAACTTAAACCCAAATTTGAGACACACTGTTAGAACGTTGGAGTCATCACTTAGAGCCGCGGGTGAGAGCCCATGCTCTTGGCCACCACTCCATACTATCTTCTCTTATATTAATTTAATATTAACTTAATATTCTAAAAGTTGGGCATTTTCTCCAAAATAAACTGTAATTTCAATGCAATTTCATCATAATTCCAGTAGAAGCCTCTGGGGGGAAATGAAAAAAAGTTAATAAAAAAATCAATGTGCGCTAGGAATTGTAGGAACATGGTGTCAGTTAGCATAAAGATAAGGGCAGACAAGACTCAATGCTTTCACAAACACAAAGGAGAAAAAGTCTAAAGCTGGCAGAGGGACCTGCTTTGGGAGTCAGCAGACCAGGACAGTGCTTCACAACTCCCAGTAGGTTGAGGGACAAAGAAGACAAAACTACAATCCATGAGTTACCAAACCTTCCAGCTGCCAGGAAGGGCTCCCCTCTCCTAGAGATATTTGGTGGCAGTAGAACCCAGTGCATTGATGCTGACTGAGAGGAGACCAGACATCCTCCTCCCTGCCAGCTGTTACAAGGGAAAAGGGGAGGAGAGTCAGGGGGTTTTCTTCAGTTAATTGGGGCAGCAGAGCCCACTTTGAATCTCAGCTCTAGCCAGACAAAACTTGTGCCAAAAAGCACCACCTGCTGGCCAGTCTGGAATTTACATGGATGTAAACTGCTTTTAGAGCTTTATTTACTCAATCCCTGAAAGTCTGCACCCAATTAGCGAGTCCCAGGCATGTTTTTGGTAAATGAAGCTGGGCAATTTTAAAGACTTAGGACAAGTTGAACCAAATATCAAAGAGCTGTGAAAAATTAATGACGATAGGCAAGAGGGAGAAATTGGCCATCAGAAAAAATTCACCAACATAGCAGATGCCTAGACATCAGCAAAAAATTACAAGCCATACTAAGAGACAGGAAGAGATGACCCAGTCAAAGGAATAAACCAAATATCCTTCAGAGATTCAGGATTTGAGACAATTAATCAATGATAATCACAACTGTCATAAATCATTTTAAAGAATTGAAAGAAAATATGACTAAAGAGATAAAGGATATTAAGAAAACACTGGATGAGCATAAAGAACAATTTGACAGTCTGCAAAGACAAGTAACTGACCTTATGAGAATGGAAGCCACAATGGGGAAACGGACTTGGCCCAGTGGTTAGGGCATCCGTCTACCACATGGGAGGTCCGCGGTTCAAACCCCGGGCCTCCTTGACCCATGTGGAGCTGGCCCATGTGCAGTGTTGATGCGCACAAGGAGTGCCGTGCCACGCAGGGGTGTCCCCACGTAGGGGAGCCCCACGCACAAGGAGTGCGCCCCGTAAGGAGAGCCGCCCAGCGTGAAAAGAAAGTGCAGCCTGCCCAGGAATGGTGCCGCCCACACTTCCCGTGCAGCTGATGACAACAGAAGCGGACAAAGAAACAAGACGCAGCAAATAGACACAGAGAACAGACAACTGGGGGAGGAGGGGGAATTAAATAAATAAACTTAAAAAAAAAAAAAGACAGACACAATGGATGAGATTAAAAATATATTAGAGGTATATAAGAGCAGATTTTAAAAGCATGAAGACAGAATTAGTGATTTTGAAGACAAAACATCTGAACTGGAAAAGACAAGAGAACAGAAAGTGAAGAAAATGGAAAAAATGGAACAGGGTCTCAGGGAACTGAATGACAATGCAAAACACAAAAACATATATATTATCTGTGTCCCAGAAGGAGAAGAGGATGGAAAAGGGGCAGAAAGAATACTTGAGGAAATAATGACTGAAAACTTCCCTACCCTTATGAAAGACATAAATACCAATATCTAAGAAAGACAACACACCCCAAACAGAACAAACACGAATAGACCTACCCTGAGACACCTACTATTCAGAATGACAAATACCAAACATTAAGAGAACATTTTGAAAGCAGCAAGAGAAAAGAAAAGCATCACATTCAAGGGAAAGACTATAAGATTAAATGCTGACCTCTCATCAGAAACTATGAAGAAGAGAAGAAAGTGGTATGGTGTAATTAAAGTATCGAAAGAGAAAAACTGCCAGCCAGGAATTCTGTATCCAGCAAAGCTGTCCTTCAAATATGAGATGAGTTCAAAGTCTTCACAGACAAACAAAAACTGATAGAATATGTTCCCAAACAATCAGAATTATAATTGATATTAAAGGGAGTGCTGCAGCCTGAAAGTAAAAAACAAGTGAGAAACTTAGAAGAAGAGTGTAAAAATGAAGACTATTAGAAAGGGTTAAAATATTGAAAGAAGACTATATCATGATACGACAACTGAAAGCCAAAGGTCACTATGGATGAAGTAAGTAGTGTCTTTACAGTTATAACATTGTATGTTACTGGCTTGAGCTCCCCCATCAAAAGACACAAACTGATAGAATGGATTTAAAAACATGGCCCACCTATATGTTGTCTACAAGAGACTCACCTCAGATGTAAAGACACAACGAAGCTAAAAGTGAAAGGTTGGAAAAAGATATTCCATGCAAACAGTGACCAAAAAAAAAAGCCGGAGTAGCAATACTAATATTGCACAAAATAGATTTTAAATGCAAAACTGTTATAAGGGATGAAGAAGGTCATTATATATAAATAAAAGAGGCAGTTCAACAAGAAGAAATAACTATTCTATTTATTTATACACCTAACCTCAGTACCCCAAAATACATGAGGCTCACACTGGAAAAGCTGAAGGGAAAAATAGATTTCTCTACAATAATAGTTGGAAACCTCAGTATTAGACAGAGCATCTGGACAGAGGATGAATAAAGAAACAAAGAGCTTGAATAATATAATAAAAGAACTACACCTAACAGACACCCCAAAACAGCAAGATATATATTCTATTCAAGTGCCATGGATCCTTCTCCAAGATAGACCATATGTCTTTATTTATAAAGTTTAAATAAATTTTAAGAGATTGATTCATCTCCAAGATAGACCATATGACTTTATTTATAAAATCTCCAAAAGTTTTAAAAGATTGGAATTATACAAAGCACTTTCTCTGATCATAATGAAATGAAACTGGAAATCAATAATGGACAGAAAAATGGAAAATTCATAAATGCATGGAGATTAAACAACATAGTCTTAAACAACCAGTGGAGCAAAGAAGAAATTGCACGAGAACTCAGCAAATATCTTGTGATGAATGAAAATGAGAACACAGCATACCAACACCTATGGTACACTGCAAAGGCAGTGCTGAATGGGACAGTTATAGCCCTCAATGCTTACATTAAAAAAGAAGAAGAGCTAAAATTGAAGACCTAACTGCACACCTAGAAGAACTAGAAAAAGAACAGCAAACTAATCCCAAACCAAGCCAAAGAAAAGAAATAATAAGATCAGGGCAGAAGTCATGAAATCAAGAACAACAATAACAACAAAAAACAATAGAGAGAATCAAGAAAACCAAAGGTTGGTTCTTTGAGGAGATCCACAAAATCGACAAATCCTTAGCTAGACTGACAAAGTGAAAAGGAGAAGACAAAATAAATAAAATCAGAATTGAGACAGGGGGACTTTACTGCTGACCCTGTAGAAATAAGAGAGATCATAAGAGGATACTGTGAACAACTGTATGCAAAAAAACAAGAAAATGTAGACAAGATGGACACATTTTTGGAAGCACATGAACCACCTACACTGATTTTAGAAGAAATAGAAGACCTCAACAAACAAGTGAAGGATTGAAACAATCATCAAAAACCTCCCAAAGATGAAAAGCCCAGGACCAGATTATTTCACAGGTGAATTCTACCAATCATTCAAAGATGAACTAATACCAACCTTGCTGAAGCTCTTCCAAAAAATTGAACAGGAAAGAATGCTACCAAACTCATTCTATGAAGCCAACATCACACTACTACCAAAACCAGATAAAGATACTACAAAAAAAGAGAACTAAATAAATAAATATTTTAATATTCAATTTCATTTATTTCTACTCTCATCTTTGTTAATTCTTTCTTCCTGCTTGCTTTGAGATTAGTTTGCTGTTCTTTATCTAGTTTCTCCAGGTGTGCAATTAGGTCTTTGATTTTAGTTCTTTCTTCTTTTTTAACCTAGGCATTTAGGGGTATAAATTTCCCTCTCAGTGCTACCTCCACTGCATCCCAAACATTTTGATATGTTCTGTTCTTGTTTTCATTCATAACAAGATATTTACTGATTTTTCTTGCAATTTCTTCTTTGACCCACCAATCGTTGTTTAAGAGTTTGTTGCTTAACCTCCTTACATCTGTGAATTTTCCAGTTCTCTGCTTGGATTTTCAGCTTCATTCCATTACAGTCAGAGAAAGTGCTTTATGTAATTTCAGTCTCTTTAAATTTGTTGAGATTTGTTTTTGATCCAACATGTAGTCTATCCTGGAGAAGATCCATGAGCACTTGAGAAGAATGTGTATCCTACTGTTTTGGGGTACAATGTTTTATATGTCTGTTAGATATAATTAATTTATCTTATTATTCATCCTTGCATTGGCAATTTGCTCCATTATTTAAGGTCTTCTAAGTCTTCATTAGAGTTTAAAGTTTTTCTCTGCATAAATATCTTATGCATTCTTTAGGTATTAATTACTAGATGTAATAGCAATTTCGATGCTCCTGAGAATGGTATTTTAATCCCTAATTGGTTATCACTGATGCTGGGAAACATAGTTGACATTTTTGTGTGTTAGTCTTTTATTGGCAACTTAGCTGAGTTCTTTTTATTTTTAATACTATGCCTATTGATTCTGTTGGACTTTTCTGAGTAAATGACCATATCTTCCCTTCCAACTCTTGTATCTTATTTCCTTTCTTATCTTATTATCTTGGCCAGGTCTTCTAAGTATGCCAGAACAGTAGTGGTGAGAGCAGGCATTCTTCTCTTACGTTTATTACAGAAATCTCAAAGGGGTTTTCAAAGGGGATGATTCTAGAGTTTTCCCACTAGGTGTGGTGTTTACTTTAGGATTCTCGTAGATTGCTAGGCTGATTTGGGGGCTATTGCTCTAGACCCACCCCTTCATACTCTGCTTTGTAATTCTGAACTCTGCAACTCTGCCCAGAACTCTGCAAACCACATTCCTCACTGGCTGCCTGGATTTCTGTCACTCTTGCAATAGGTGGCACTAGAAGAAGATTAGAAAACAAAAGGAGGAAAAGATATTCTTTCTCTGGTTCCCTGCTATTCTTGTAGCATTGCCCCAGCAAAGGCCCTTCACCCAAGCATTTCATAGGTGGATTCAGCCTCCAGCTTCTTTCGGCATTTTCAGAACTATTGTCAGCATACCTGCTTATAAGTGCCAGCAGCAGCTAAACAGCATTATTCAATGTTTTCTGATTACCATGTTTATGCTTTCTTCCCTTATACTGTCTTCCATTAATTAGAGTAAAATATTTTTTGGCAGCTGATTTGAAAGTTTTACAGTCTACTTTTATTTTTCTGGTGTTACCTCTAAATTACCTAGACCTATGCCTGTAATCGTTTTTGCCTCTCTTTCTTAAGGGTGTTGATAATGTCTTCCCAAATAGGACAGGAATTTAACAGGTTCTTCCCTGTCCCCTCGTTCCTCGCCCACCTCAGTCTTTCCCCCTTTCCCTCCATATTGTTATTAGAGTTTTGTTGTGCTTGTCATTTTCTAATGTTAGGATTAGGTTTAGACTGTGGGTACAAAAATGTAGTATATGGTTCCAGTGCTCAGGCAGCTGGGAAGACATAGCCTGGCAAACTGTGAATTTCCAGCCAGGTGTTCCATGTTATGATGATAGTAGATGCAGGTGCAATGGGAGCACAGAGGAGAAACCCCAACCCAGCTGTGCACTGCGCACCTCATATTGTCAATCTTAATTGATGGGGGTATTGCATCTTAGTTACCTACACTCCTGGCACCCTACATAGTGCCAGCTTATGGCAAGTGACAAATAGTTGCTAAATGAATGAATGCATAGATAAGTATCCTGTTTGCAAATACAGTGTAGAATGGATAAAGGACCAGATCCTTTGCCTAGACCCACAGGTAGCAGACCTGCGGCCAGAGGTTGAGTCTGATCCACAGAATTTTGTGTTTGGTCCACAACATGTTTTTAAATATTGAGCCACATCCGACTGAAAAATACTGATTTTCACCTTCCTTTGAAAGATCAGGATTTCTAGAAACCCTGCTCACTTATGAGACAGTGACAGGGGCCACTGAGTGGAGGCTGCCCCGGAGGTGGAGTGAGCACCCTAGGTGCCCGGGATCCTACCTGGCACTTGCACAGCCTGGGCACTCACCTGACCTCTCCTCTTGCCTGTGCACTGACTTGTAACCTGGAGGCACTGAGGTGTGATTCACTCCCAGTGGAATGGGGCCTCCTCGGTGCCTGGGAAAACCAGGGAAGGATTTCTGGAATGGAATTCTAAAGGCAGAAGTAGATGCACACCGTGGGCAAATGCGGGAGAGAACGCACCTGGCCGGGGGACGAGAGACCCTTTGTTGATGCCACTGTTCTCTCTGAGAGGGAGGAAGGCCTTGCCTCAGTTTCCTTCCTGAAAAGGGAGAGTCTCAGTTGACCCTGGCTTTTCACAGTGGACTCAGAGCTGCAAAAGGAACAGCGTCCTTGTTGAGCTTCTGCCAGGAGAACCGTGGAAGGTTAGGGCTGCGGGGAGACTGGAGTCCTGTGGACCAACCTCTCATTTTATACTTAAGGAAACTGAGGCCAAGAGAGGGGAAGGTGCTTGGCCAAGGTCACACAGCAAGGTCAGCAGAGCCAAGACGGAAACCAGCTCCTTCTCAGTTTTGCATATTACTACTCCAGAGATGAAAAGAAAAAGGGCGTGAGGGAGAAAAGGCAGGTGTGGGGAGAGGAGATGGAAATGTGGAGCAAGGGCTCTGCCTTTTGAAAAATCAGAACTTTGAATTAGAGGGTTTCTTTTTCTTTTAAGAAAGAAATGGGTTTGTATCATCTTACTTCACAGCTGGTGGGCAAAGCCTCCGAGTATCCAAGGAATGTCAGGCAGGGCTCCGTTACGTTCTAGCCTCCAAAAGGGGTCTGAGTCACAGTGGCTATCACAAACTCTGGGAGTGAGGGTTCTTAGGCTTCTCCTTCGGCCTCTTGTATAAGGGGTGGAGAGGAGATGGCCAAAACATGTAGGCACGTTTTATGGATATAATAAATCAGGGTACAAATTGGGACGGTTTCGTAATCAGGCATCGCCTCCCAGGGTCCAGCCAAGAAACTGGATCGACAGCATCCCAGAGAAGGCGGCGGAAGTGGGACGGAAGAGGGGATTGGGAGCAGCAGAACAGTCGTGGCGCTCTGCTCCTTCCAGGCAGGGTATCTCTGCCCATGTGACCCTCCCCGCCCCCGGCCCCTCAGGCCCCAGCGGGAATGCTCTCCCGCGCCCGGCCCTTCTTTCCCAACCCTCTTGGCACTTGTGGCGAGTGAGGCGTTGCCGTTGCTTGCACAATGCCCTGCTGGCAAGGCCGTGCCGTGTCTGTGCAGCTCCTGAGCAGACGGTGCTGGGGGAGGACATGGGGATGGCCTCAGCCTGAACCACTGCCCTCTGACAGCCCCCGGGGACTCTGCTGGGAGGGCAGGGAAGCAGCCAAGAGGCTTCCACCAAGGCCGTCCTGGCCTCTCCCCACCATCCCCCACGTCAGGTGGTCAAACCCAGGAGCGCTCTGGAGAGAGAGGTCTGGCAGGGGCTGAAGTCATTGGCCTGGGTTTAAACAAGTGGTTTAAGAAGAACTGCTGGGAAGCAGACTTGGCCGAGTGGTTAGGGCGTCCGTCTACCACATGCTCCCATGTTCCCATGTCCCATGTCCGCGGTTCAAACCCCAGGCCTCCTTGACCCGTGTAGAGCTGGCCCATGCGCAGTGCTGATGCACGCAAGGAGTGCCCTGCCACACAGGGGTGTCCCCCGTGTAGCGGAGCTCCACGCGCAAGGAGTGCCCTGCCACACAGGGGTGTCCCCGGCGGAGGGGAGCCCCATGCACAAGGAGTGCACCCGTAAGGAGAGCCACCCAGCGCGAAAGAAAGTGCAGCCTGCCCAGGAATGGCGCCGCACACACAGAGAGCTGACACAGCAAGATGACACAACAAAAAGAAACACAGATTCCTGTGCTGCTGACAACAACAGAAGCAGACAAAGAAGAACATGCAGCAAATTGACACAGAGAGCAGACAACTGGGGTGGGGGGGAGAGAAATAAAGAAAATAAAATAATAAATTAATTAACTTTAAATAAAAGAATAACTGCTGAAAGCATTGATGGTGATGGGATGAGTCCAGCAGGGCCTTACCCGTGTCCTCCCGGCCTGGCGGGGCCGTGGCTGAGTCGGCTGGAAATGCCCCATGATTGGAGAACAAACTGACATCAGCTGTGAGCCCGAATCGCCATCACGAGGTCAGGGGCCCTGAGCTGCACGGCGGGGTGTTCTGTTGAGCTGGTTCTCTCCTGGGTGTGAGCCCTTAGGGAAGGGGTTAATTAGTTTAGTCACCTTCACGATCATCCTAAAGTAAAACTAAAGCATTCGCCAATCTGGGCTCTTTGAGTTATCGGTGACAATTTGCTTTGCGCACACCTCAGAGCCGTGCGTCTGTCATACACATCGGCAGGAAACCCAACGACGAAGAGGCGCTTCGCGGTTTGCAAAGTGTGTTTCACACGCCTTATGCTACCGGAGCGTCACAAAACCTTTCTACGCAAGTGCCACCACCATCCCATTTCACGGATCTGCACGCGAAGGCTCACAGTCAGCCAGCCTGCCTGCAGCCCCCCAGTCGGCGGCGCTGGGGCCCACGTGGGCCAGCCCCCTCCCCCTGCCGTCTCAGGGGTCCCAAGACTTTCTGGGGTGGGAGATGGAACCTGCAGCACTGCCTTCCCGCAGCGCCTTAGCTTGGAGTCACTCTGCCCGTTTGGGGTTGTGACCCAAGGGAGGGGAAACCTCTGCACCTTATATCTCGGCCAGCCTCCCCAGGGGCCCCCGACGTGGGCCTGCGTGCTGCCGGGGGGCAGGTGGGGACACCTGGGCACGCGGGCGTGTGCTCTCTGCCCTGGTGGCTGGGGAGCCGGGTCGGGCGGGGGCACCACGGCCCAGGGGCTGGCTGTGGGGAGCCCCCTGCAGCGGGGCAGACGGGTGGGGCGGACGGGGGCAGGGAGCTGGGAGCAAACCATCTCCAGGCTGTGGTGGCCAGAAGAGGGGATCTAGGAGGAGACCACAGGCCTGGACACGAAACAAAGCAAGCAAGGGAGGGAGTCGATGACACGCTTATCTCGTTGACTCACTTTCCTCCCCTGTTTCCACTTCTGCCCCTCCAGCCACCCGGACCCCACCCTGCCCCTCCAGCTCTGTTTCCAGGCCACTCTCTGGCTAACAACCCCCTCCTCGGCATTCCCAGCCCCGTCTGCTCCCAGCAATCAGGGTTGTAACCCCGGGCCTGTCATCCAGGAGGGATCTTTCCCCCCCTAGAGGGTGTCCCCAGCAGCAAGCATTTCTCCCCAGAATGCGACTCCCCTTAGACAGCTCCCCTACCTCAAGACTGAGCAGGCCTTTTGGGATTCAGCAGTGCACTCTCACATCCCTCCTTCGCTCCCCGAACTCAATGTTTGACACTATGAAATTTTTTTTAAAAAATGGCCTGGGGAGCAGATGTGGCTTGGGCAGTTGTGCACCCGCCTCCCACATGGGCAGTCCCAAGGTCAGCTCCTGGTGCCTCCTGAGGAAGACAAATGACGAGCAGACATCAAGCAAAAAAAGAACCACAGCAAGCAGACAGCAAGCAAAAACAAGAAAACAAGCAGGCAGCAGACATTTGGGCACATGGGAGATCCCAGGTTCGCTTTCTGGTGCCTCCCAAAGAATAAACAAAAACAGACAACGAGCAAAAACAATGAGCAGACAACAAGCAAAAACAACAAGCAGACAGCAAGCAAAAGCAAAAAAAAAAACAATGAGCAGACAACGAGCCAACACAACAAGCAAACAGACAAGGGAGCCCCTTATGGGTGGGGGCGGGGGGAAGTGGTCTGTCCTGTCCTGCTCTCTGTGTAGGTGGGGATCCCCAATGGAGAGATGGGAGAGAAGGAGCATTTTCTGAGGTGGGTGACTCCGGGCTCTCTGCCTAGGCGGGGTGGGACGCTCCCTCCAGAGGGCACCCGGCCCCGCGACAGGCCTCGATCCCGGTCCTCACAGGCAGGGGAGCAAGGTCCCCGGGCAGCCGTGCTCCCGGGACACCCACGCTGTCCTCCCTCTGGCGCGGTTCGCTCCCCGCTCTCAGAAGCGTGCACCTCCCAGGGTGGCTGGTTGTGTTCCGTCTTGTTTCAAGCTTTGCTGAAGGACAGCACACATTCAGAAAAGCACACAAGCTCAATAACCTTTCACCAAGCAAACACACGCCATCAGCTCCCGGAACAGTGGAATAAGCCCCAGCCCCCCAGCCCGGCCCAGGGACCCCCCAGCCCGGTCCCCAGCACCCTAAGTTAGCTCAGCCTCGCAGCTGACTCTTAAGAAGCTGGATTCCAGTGATGCACGGAAAAGACGTGGGCCTTTCTGTATCCACAGCCTCCTGGAGGGGCCGCTCTGAGCCCGATCCGGGTGTTCTCCTTTATTTGCAGCTGTTGACACTCCTTAACACCACATAAATTGGGAGGAATTTCAGGGAAAGAGTCATCTCAGGGAGCAGCATAGCAGTGGGCAGATTGCCAAGCATGGAGGAAAAGTGAAATGAGATAAACACGCACAGCCATTGTAAGGAGACAGGCGCCCCCAGAGGCCGGGCCTGCGGGTGGCTGTGAGGATGGCGGGAAACGCAAATACATGCTGGTATTTTTATCCAAAGAAAAGAGAAACGAGTTCCAGGCCTCTTCCCGCCTTCCAGTCTTCAGTCCCTCTGCTACTCTCCACTCCCTGCACCCCAAATCCTGGGATGCTATTTTAAAGAAAACCATACCCCTACGTCTTTACTCCGAACAAGCCTACGTGAGCCACCTATGGCTCACATATCAAATTACCTACGTAACTTTAAAGTTTCTAGAACCGGCATTAAAAAAGTAAAAGGGAACAGGTGGAATCCGTTTTAATAATTCATTTTATTTCACCCAATATATCAAAACTATTATCATTTCTACGTGTAATCATTATAAAAATGCTTAATGAACTATTGCGCACTCTTTCCTTTGGGCTAGGTCTTTGAGATCCGCCGTGTAGTTTACATTTACAGCACGTCTCAGTTTGAACTAGCCACCTTGCAAGTGCTCAAGAGCCACCCAAATGTCCAAAACATTGCACAGTGTCGTTCTAAACAATTTATAGAAAGCTACAGCGGTATCCTAAATCATGCTTTTTAAAAGGTGACTATCAAATACACAAAGGTTCTAAGTCTATGTTTTCATTTTTAATGTGAAATTATTTTCTTAATTATGAAAAATAAAATCTTTGGAAACTACATACGGAAAATGAACGTAAAACCCCGCACAGGCAAACTCGCACCCATTTTAGGCGTACTGTGTGTGATTACTTCTTGGCAGCTCTTTCCCCATCGTTGTGCCCCCTGGAAAGGTGTGAGCACAGTGTGAAGGCCAGCGTGGCCGCGGGCCCGGAAGCCAGGCGCCTCTCTCCCAGCGAAAGCGTCCGTCAGGGCCCGGGCCGCGCTGCAGGGTCGTGGGGCCTGACCACCCTCAGTAATTCTCTAGCAGGGGGGAAGGCGAGGGCTGACCTCTCCTGGAATGCTGGGAAGTCGCCCCGTAGCTGCAGGGGCCACCGAAGGTCATTTCTGTGTGGCCAGTGGAATCACAGCCCGTGCAAGGCAAACCCAGAACGGTCAAACATGCACTCCTCAGTGCCTCGTCTGACAGGGTCGTGCACTCCCGCCTAGAGCTGCCGGGGCCTGTCAGGGGAAGAGATGGAAATTGCCCTCCTCAGGGAGTCTAAAGGGAGGGAAAAGGCCGTTTTCCTTGGAGACTCTGGTGGGAAGAGGAATGAAGGCCAGGGAAGAGAGTTCACTGCCCTTTCAAACTTCCTTCCAACGTCCCTAGCTTGACCGCTTTTCAGCTTTCACACATTATACCTAAGCCTGAAGATATGACTTGGGTAATGGGAGGCTGGTTATCTAGCTGGGGCCTAAGTTCCCTTCCGACCCAAACATTCCAGGGTGTTAGGATGCCGTTCATTTATTTACCCAACACACACACAGAGCCGAGGTCTCAAAGCAGAGCACGCAAATCCATAAGAGCACCCCTTCCCAGCCTTGCCGAATCCCTGGGAAACCAGAGAGCTGAGCAGAAGCGCTTTTATCTAGCATTCATGCTCAGAAAGAAGGAAATCTAGCAGAAACCAGGCTCGGTATGCAAGAATGTAAAAACATCTTTTTTAGAGGCATAGAAGCGTCATGCCGCAATGCCCCAAGCTGGAAAAAAAGATGTGCCATTTCATCTGTTTGAAAAAACATCTGATTTAATATTACACAGTTTTTGCTTAGTCACAACCCAGAATAAATACTTTCAGATTTATGGCATCCTTCTTTTCAGAGGCGTAAGTAATCCCAGTTACCGATGAAGCCATTTCACGGCCCGAGGGAAAGCTGAATAATTCTTCGGGCTCTAGGATTCCTGAGAGGCAGGTTAACTTTCAAGAAGGATTTAAAAGTTTTTTAAAGTCCTCAGAGAAGCTTGAAATTAATCTTTTCCAGTGCTCATGAAAAGCGCTCCTCTGAAGCTTGGCTGGGAGGCAGAGAGGGGAACCAGTGGGCACGGAGGCTCTTAGAGAATGCAACACTCTCCAGCAGCGTTCCCAGTTCTTATCTTGTAACAAACAAACAAGCACATGACAGATGCCATTGGCTCCATGCTCTTCAAACGTGAGTGCTGTTTTGAGGCCCCCGCTTCTGATATGTTGATTTAGTAAAAGTCACTGACTGATTAAAAATGAGAAGCAACTTTTCTTAAAAATCATAGCTTTCTCATTTATCGCCACCGCCCCTCCCAAACACACACACAAGATCTATGTCTAAACGCAGAAATGCACAATGGTTAGGACCCAAGCATTTCCCTCCTTGGCTAATTCAGGACTAGTTCAAGTCTGACCTTTCTTAACTCAGTTGCATGGAGGCCCAGGTTGCAGGTTCAGAGTCTTCAGAAATTGGCTCTCTTTTGGGGTGCAGACTGTCCTCCAATTGGGAAGCCGAGGGCTGGGGGAGATGCATGTGGAGCAGCTGAACCCACCACCCAAAGTGGGCTCACCTGTGCTTAAGAGCGATGAGAGTGAGATTCCGGTGAGTTCTATTTTTCTAAGAAAGTCAGGACTTGTCGCAACAGTATTCCTCCACACTCCATTAAAGAAAAGGTCACCGTTACAGAGGATGAGAAGCAATGAGGGAACTTGGTCTAAAAATCAGGTAAAAGTTTAGAATGGTTTTGGAATCCTTATAAAATGAGGATTTGTAGGTCTCACTGCAGATCCAAATAGGGATATCTGGAAATCAGACACAGGAATATCTGCTTTAAACAAGGTCCCTAAGCGATTCCAGTAAACACAAAAGCTTAAGATACACCTGTCCATAAAGTTCCCTTCATTAAGTCATGAACAAACGTTTTGAAACAAGATTGTAGGATTATCCCAATTTCCAGTTGAAGACACTCCCATTTTTTCATTAATTCTTGCCCACTTAAGGATTAGCAGCACATTACCAGGAGTCAAAAGTACTGAGTTCTAATTCTGGCTCATCACATTCTATATGGACAAGTTACTTAACCTTTTTGAACCTCGCTGGCATTAGTTATGCATTAGGGGTAAGTACGATTATGATCCTGAAACAGCTTACGGAAGGCTTTCACATCCATCCTACCTCACTGGATTGTCAGGGAGATCAAATAGCATATAGCATATAGCGGGGGAAAGTACTGTGCAGACACCACGGCATGCTACAAATGCAAGGCACAGTCAGGATGCAGACACAGTTTTAGAGAAAAAAACAAGTTCTATTGTTTTGTTTTGGTTTTATTTTTTGCATGGAATTATCTGCCCGATTATCTGATATCACTGATAAACTGGAGGATGTGTCTTAGGAATATAGAGGCAATGGAATTTCTAGTACTGAATCCCAGGACTGAATTTATCAACCCAGCCTTCTACAGCCCTGGACGCCTGCGGGCTTCTCCCAATTTGGTCGGTGTCTTTTTGCCAAGCTCGTCACAGGTCTCCAAAGAACCAGAGTCCCACCACTCTGAAGGCGGGCAGAACCCAAGAGAAACGGGGAGAAGGAGCAGAGCCCAATTGCTCCTCCCAGAGTTACCAATCGGATCTCTCCCACAGAAGGGGAGTGAGAAGGCAGAGAGGAGCAAGGCGAATTAATGTCCCTTCATTTGAGACCAAGGGAAAGGACGGTATCTCCTCCACCCCAAATTCCACGTTTTTTTTTTTGTTCTTTGAGCCCAGCGTGCTTAACCTTTCTGTCCATGGCTAACCAGAAGTGGGGGACGCTTCTTCAGAGAGGGTGTGACTCTATGTCAGAACAGGTCTGCTCTCACCCCCAAGCAGCTACTGCTCCTTTGCAGATCCTCCAGGGACCACTGGCAGGTGGTGTGGACTTTTGTTCCAGAAAGTTCTGGAATGGGTCAGGACGGTACATTATGTTCTTCAAGGCCTTTCAGCAGCCAAGAAAGAAAATGCGTACTCTCTTCTAATTTCCATCTCAAATTATTTCCAGCCACATTGACCAATGTAACTTACCAGCATGAAGTCAAATAATATCATAAGTGCACCCCAATAATAAGGTACCAACCGTGAGATGGTCTACCTTTGAATATAAGCCCCCCTCAAAATGAAACTATCACAGAATCAAAAGTCCAAAAATAAACTGCCTTACCAGTTAAAGTCCCAAGAAGTTAAAATAAGAAATTAAAGCCTGAAGTTAAATGATCTCATCCTCATGCAAAGGAATGTTCGAAGACATTGACGCCCAATAGCTTGTTTTCTGCAGTCGTGGCAAGAAGTTTTCGGTGGCCTGGGGGAGCTGGAGTTCTTGATGAGGAGGATGGTTTGGGGGTCCTGGCAGCCTTGCTGGGGTGGCTCTTCCAACGTGCCACCTGGGTGGTCTTTCCAGGGAGGGGCCTTGGAGTTTTAGTTAATTCAACTCCAAGCCTCTGGTGCGCCTCACTTTCTAAAAGCTCCAAAAGTTAAAAGAACATAGAGATTATCATGATGCTGCCTTTGCACCACCAAATTTAGAAAATAAATAAATCCACAGCCCCAAAGAAGTCATCCCAGCCAAAACCCCGTTCCTCTTACTCAGTGTTGCCACAGACCACAGCAGATGGAGAGGGCGCTAAGGGAAGGACGAGCGGTTTTAAATCCTAGGCTCAGCTGTCAGTGCCCGGTGACCACACTGGATGGGGGGGTTAATTATGCGCAGTGCTTTTCACATCGGGGGGAGACGAATGCGCCCCTGTAAACAGTGTGCTCTCTCGGAGAGCGGCATTTGAGACCACCGCTGCCTTAAACACATTTTCATGGATCAAAATAAAAACACTATTGAACAACTTAAGAACAAAAAGATAAGCAGCCCAATTGAAAAACAGACATAACAACCAAGAAAGAAAACAAAAATAAAAACAGAAAAGAAAAAACAAAAGAAAAATTTTTAAAAAAGAAAAAAGGGTAAAGGACTTGAATAGACATTTCTCCAGAGAAGACATACAAATGACCAGTAAGCACACAAGCAAGTGCTCAACATCATCGCCATCAGGCAAATGCAAATAAAAACCAGTGAGACACCACTTCGTGCCCACTAGAATGGCTATTACGAAGAACAAAAACAAACAACAACAGGAAAATAACAGACGTTTGCGAGGGTGCAAAGAAACAGGAACCCTCGTGCATTGCTAGTGGGAATGTAAAATGGTGCAGTTCGGGGTTTCCTCGGAAAGTTGAACATAAAATTATCCAATGCCCTGGCAATTCCACTTTTAGGTATATACCCCAAATAACTGGAAACAGGAACTTGAACAGATATGCGTACACCAGTGTGCAGAGCAGCATTATTCACAGTAGCCAAAAGGTGGAGGCAACCCAGGCATTCATCAACAGAAGAATGGATAAAATATGGTATGCACATACAATAGAATACTATTTAGTCCTGTAGAAGAATGAAGTTCTGATACATGTGACAACATGCATGAACCTTGAAGACATCACAAAGAGTGAAAGAAGGCAGACAGAGAAGGACAAATATTGTATGACTTCACTTATATGAAATAATTAGCACAAGCAAGTTCATAGAGTCAGAAACTAGAATACAGGTTACCAGGGGCTGGGAAGCAGGAATTGGGAATCCCAATTGGGAGTTACTGCTAGATGGGTACAGAGTTTCTGTCTGGGGTGATGGAAAAGTTTTGGTAACGGATGGTGGTGACAGCGGCCCAGCATTGTGAAGGTAATTGACACCACTGAATTGCATATTTGAAAGTGGTTAAAATAGCAAATTCTAGGTTGTATGTTACTAGTATAAAAAATTTTAAAACCATGGTACTGTACAGCACAGTGAACACAGTAACTAAGGGCTACAGTTAGTAGCATAATTACAATAATGTTTCATCAATTGTAACAAAAGTGCGACACTAAGGCCAAGTGTTAAAACAGGGAAAACTGCGTGTGCAAGGGGGTGTAAATAGGGACTCTGTACTCTCTGCATGCGTTTTCTGCAAACCTACAACTTCTCTAGTTAAGAAGAAGAAAAAGTATTTCCTAAGCACGTGTTTGTATTTGCGCAAGCAGCTTAAAACATGGGCGTCACGAGTAGAGGCCAGCGCTTCTCAGAGCGCAGCGCAGTGAAGAGGAAACGAAGGGGTCGTCCCGTCCCAGAGCTCACGTCCAGAACGCCGTCTGCGGACACACGTCTGGCTGGCCAGAATGATGCAAACTGTCAGGCGCACATCTGCAGAAAAGGGGCTCCTGCCCCTGAGGGAAGCAAACATGATGGTATGGGGGGAGAGGGCTCGGGGGGAGCGCAAACAATAAAACAAAAATCGTAAGGCACAGCCTAACTCAGGGCAATGCTGGTCGAGCAGCACATTGCTCCGACTTGAAATCTTTATTTCGCTTCTTTTCAAAAGCCCCGTGAGGATAAGAGAAGAATACGGCTTTAAGAACTAAGATTCACCCCATCAGGCATTAATGGAGTCCAGCAAACTATGTGAAAAATCTTACTCAACATCCCCAAGACGTTTATTATCTGTCCAACTCCCAACCCGAGGGGAAATGTTAATTTTCTCAGACTTCTGATAGCACGCTTACAAGATCTCTTTAGCCCCACAAAAAGCTCCAAATAGATTCTCCAGGACTCCGACTGCCTTAAAATATAGACTTGCATTTATCTTGGCCACATTAACAAGATCTGTTTGACCAATACATTTATATTTATGATGACTAAGGGCAGATTATAGTTGTTAAAAGTTGTCCTTGGGACATGAAAACACTCCTCTGTCATTAATACATTTCGTAATATAAACTATGATGTCAGGTCAACGTAAAGGGTAAAAACGTTCCCGAAGTATGCACACATCATTTTTTAAAGCAATTGAGCCTAATGGAATAACAAAGGTCACCATAACAAACCATTACAGACTTGGTCTTGGCAAGCCTGGCCACAGAAGAGCCTCCAAGAAACGGTCATCATTCCTCCAGTGTTATGGCATGCAGACGACAGGAAAGGCTTGCAAATGAGTCACACAGGCTCAGATCCGCGGTAGCATGTGAGCGCCGGACAATCAATTATTCATGTGTTTACAAAGAGCTTTCCCGGCTGATGTTAACCAGAGCTGCCTGCAAAGAAGAGCTCTCCAGCTGTCCTTGGCCATCCCGGGGCCTCCGACGAACAAGTCGTTTTAATTGTTAGGACGTCACCCGGAGGGCGCCCCTCTGCTGGGCCAGCAGGCCTGGGCTTGCAGGGTCTTCGTTAGGTGGAACGGTGCTCATCAGAAGTAACGATGACCACAGCCGTTCATTTACACTTCTCCCGGCAAACCCCAAAGGGAGAGATGGCGAGCCGCCGGGACTCTCGCAGCCACAGGATGGATGGGTCCAAGGGAGTGAGAGAAGAGAATGAAGGAGAGACTCAGGGGCTGTGGGCTCATCGAGGAGGCAGGAGGAAAAGCGGTCAAGAGGGCTCTGTGGGGAAGCGGCTGTGGCTTGAGCGGTTGAGTGCCTGCCTTCCACATGGGGGGTCCCTGGTTCGGTCCCTGGCGACTCCTGAAAACACAAAAATAAACAACAAGCGAAACAAATTAAAAAACCAACTCAGGGAAGCCAATGTGGCTCAGTGGCTGACCTCCAGCTTTCCACATACAAGGTCCCAGTTTCAATCCCTGGCCCCCGGTACTTGAAATAAAAAGCAACAGCGATAACAAAACATTATGTTTAGAGGGAGTGGATGTGGCTCAAGAGGTTGAACTCTCGCCTCCCACATGGGAGGTCCTTGGATTTCAGTCCCCGGTGCCCCTTGAAAAACAAAAGCAAACAAGAAGCAAAACAAATTAAAAAAAACAACCCAGGGGAGGTAATGTGGCTCAGTGGTTGAGCACTGGCTTCCCACATACGAGGTCCCAGGTTCAATCCCCCGTCCTCGATACCTCAAAAAAAAGAGTGCTCTGTGAAGGTAAGGGAGCAGGGCTGTGGAAACCAAGAGTGAAAGATATTGGTCAAAAGCCAGAGGCAGGTGAACTTGACCCACCCACCAAAATCGACCCTGGGAGGAGAAGTGGGAGAGGAGGTCACTCCTCAGCCCTCTCTGTTGCCTCACTCAACCTACAGACTGATGACGAAGACAAGTAGCATGCTTAAGGCAGCTCCTCTTTCCCAGCCAGGCCACAGAGCAAGGGCCACACCAGGGGCTCCCACTGGTCCCACACAGCTGTGTTTCGAGGGAGGGCAGGGTCAGAGTGGAAGCCGAGGTCTGGCCCCTTCCTCTGAAGATGGAGCAGACAGATGCATTTTTAATATCGCAGTTCCAAGAACACTTGGGGTACTGAGCCAGATTCTTCCCCTCTCTTGAAAGACACCATCCCAACTCATTCCTCCAGTCTAAGAACGCGGTAGACGCCAACGACGCGGCCCCTGGGCATAGGAGATGGTGGTATGAAGTGCTTCCACCGGGATGGTCGGGGCCACGGGGCCCTGGCTACTCAGCTTAACGGGGCGGGGGACCTCTCCACGCAGGAGTCACAATGGGAAGGGAAGGCGCGCAGAGGGCAAGATGGCACCTCGCCGGGGCTCCAAGCGTCCTGGCGCGCAGGCACGACGCTGCACGGGTGTCAGGCCAGCTTAGGGACGGCGTGGCTTCTTCCCCCTCACCCTGGTCCACGTAACCATCATGAAGGCAGGTTGGAAAAATGAGCCTGAAGACGTGAGTGTGTCTCCCTAAGGCCCACAGCAGGAGAGCTGGTTAAGACGCCCTCTCCAGCCTCCGTCCCCCTTCCCAGCCCCAGGCCCGTCCTGGCCCGTCAGAGGGAAGGGGAAGAAAACAAGATGGCACACCCCAAGATCGCCACCTCCAGGTGACCGGGCGGCTGGATCTGCCCCATCTGCCCCTGGAGACACCACCTGCTGGCCAGGATGCCTCTCCCCTGGCCGGAGCTTCCCCGGAAACCAGAGCAGCGTTTCTCCAGAAGCCAAAAACGACTCTGGGAAGGGCTGTGCGGAACGCAGGCCCGCGGGCTTCTCCACGGCAGGTCTCCCGGCCGCCTTCGCCTTCGCGGGCTGCCCCGCCTCTGCAGAGGAGCGACACCCCCAGGACGTCCAGGCTCCGGGCCGGCAGTGGAATGCTGTTTTAGGAGCGAACCACCCGCCCCACCCCCAGCCCAGCGTTCACAGTAAAACTTTGGGAAATGCAGCGTCAGGAAGTGCCACCACCACCACTGATCATGCCCCATGGAGAGCTGCCCTGCCGGCCGCCTCACAGCGGGTGGCCTTCGGACCCCCAGCCTGCCGTCAGCGCTGGTGATGGCCTCGCCGACCGTCTCCCCAAGTCACGGCGGGCTGGTCAGGCTCGCCTGGCCTCCACACCCCCTCCTCCCCAACCTGCAGCCCTCCCAGGGCACATGTCCTCACGCCGCCCCCGTGTCCCTAAGGCTAGGGGGAGGCTTGGCACAGTCCCCGCTGGGGACAACTGCCCACTGCTCATTAAGCCCACCCTGATAGCTCTCCGTCCTTGCGTGTATGAGTTGCCGCTTCGACCTCCTGTTGCGAGTTTCTCTGCAGTGATCGTGAACGCAAGCCCCCAAGGCAGCCAGCCCCAGAGTCCTTCTTTCCCACGCTGTCATTTTCAAGAGCTCCAGCCCTGGGTTTTCAGCACTCTGCTGGGACTGCAACAGGGCCACCTGGAACGAGACCCCATGGAGGGTGGGCCCTGCAACGGCCATCGTTCGCTGCTGTAAGAGCTTTCTGAGCACCAGTGCTGGCCTGTATTCCTGGTCCTATATTCCAGGTAGAGTTGTATGCAAATGACCACTACCCAAAATAAAGGACACCCCCCACCTTTGGTATCAACCAACTCATGAAATAGCAAACACACATAAGTGAACGGCTTTTCACCCCACTGGCTGAAACCTGGGCGACCTCTCCAAGAGCCCAGGGGTCCCTGGACACGCTCCCTCCAGACAGGAATACTCCTCCCACTCGGAGGAGCAGAGGGGGCTCCCACCACCTGGGGAGGGCGTCCCAGGACCCTCCCCACTGAGGGCAGACCCCGAGAATGACAGGATGTGCACAGGGCGTGCCTCCAGCACAGACAGGGCATGGAGGAGCGGGCGTTTCGTCAAAGGAGGACAGAACTCCAGGTTGGAGGCACTCAGCGTCCACTCAGAACATCCAGGGACAGGACTGACCCCGACCTTGGTCTCTGATTGGTCCGGAACGACCGTCTGCTCCCAGAAGCCGACCTTCACAGCACGACCTAAACCCCGTGTGAACTGGACCCCACTCGTAATGCCACCTACGTGCTGGCCCCTTACTTTTGCCTCAATCTATCTACACTTGAGGCATAAAGCCAATCTACGGGGGATCTGCAGGCCACCTGCTGGGGAATTGTTTTAATGCTCCACTTCATTCAAAGTCTGCAGAAATCTAATGGCAGAAATTCATCAACCAGGAAACATGCACACACACTTCTTAACCCGTAACGTTGCCTCAGAGCTGGGTTCGCGTCCATGGTTACTGATATCTTTTATTACGGCACAGTGAAAATGCATGGCTCTTGGAAGAACGTCAAGTTCACCTGACAGCCCTACTAGGAGGGGTGCTCACCCGGGGACACTGGAGGGGAGAGGCTCCCCTTTGCAAGAGACCCAGATCCACTTTGACAAAACGACTATTGGCTTTGCCCCCTTCACCTCAGTCAGCTTTCAAAGTCTGCCTTTTTTTTTTTACCAAGAAGTCAGTAAGATCTGAAACTAGTCAAAGTAGCGCCCATTTATTTAGTTTTTGAATGATTTAGTCCACCTCCTAATACAATCAAAGGATAAAATGTCAATGAAAGATATACTCCATCATATCTTGGAGTTAAAAATCAAGCACTAGAAAAATTAGATTTTTTTAAAGGAACAGACATATGTTTTCCTTTTACTCTTTAAAAGATTTTCAGTGATTTCTTTCGAATCATGAAACCATGTTTTCTTCTCACCCACAGACTCCAGAACTTTTTCACCCTGAGTATGAGAAGGAATACCCAATCAGGAGTTAATCCAGAGGGACCCCGGGACAGCACAGCCACCTTCACAAGCGCTTTTAGGAAATAAAATACGTACAACAGAGAAGCACCTGGAGGCCTTCCTACTTCCTTTAAAAGAAAGTCGAGGATGGAAAATTTTAACAGGTATTTTTCCATCTTTCATCAGCACAAGCTGAGCCACCATTCAGCACCACTAGGTGGCGTCTTCTCTTTTTGGAACATTTCTTTTTCTTCTGGTATTAAGTAGGCAACCACGTCCTTGGGAAACAACAAACATCATCTCAGACAGCATCAGATCAGAGGCCCTTCCCTCTCTGGTGCCACATTCATGCTCATATTTTTGGAAAGTTTTAGAACTACAAATGGAACATCTTTGATATTTTGCTGCATAGCGAGGGCGTTTTTGCTTGTTCATCTTGCTTTTCACACAATCCAGACCAGAGTAAGGCAGGAACACTCTTCTCATGCGTTGACCATCAACCCTGACATTTCTGCCCAGAAGAGCTGTGTGCCAGCAAACTCGATGGACACCGTCTGAGAAGCAATAATGCCTGATCCAAGAAGACCTAGGAAAAATTAGCATCTAACTGCTTCCTAAATGTCAGGCTTTTTGTGCCTCTTCAAAAACTATGGCGGGGCTTGAAGACTGATAGACAATTGAAATGTCACTCCAGCCCTATCTGGGAGGTATTTGATTTCCATTGCATGTACCATGCAGAGGGGTGATAAAATATTCTAGAACATCTTTCTGTCCTCTTACTCTTCTTTCTTCTTCTCTCTTTCCCTAAGGGGTGAGATGATGGATGTTAGCACTCTGGGTAGGTGACTGAAGAAGGAAAGGGAATTATTCCACAATCATAATTAAACAGATTTTTTTAAGAATCCTGTCTTATCATTTACATGACTTATTGAAGTCCTCCTAAGTTATTGAAACCGTATATCTTTGCTTTGTGCACTGGGGCAGTAGAAGCACTGAGACACAAAGAAGTCCAAATGAGAACAAACTTGGAAATGACGGAGCTAAAATTTGGGGGCGTGAGGTCCAAAACACTCTGCTTCAAGTGTCATTTTTGAGGACAGTTTTTAAAGGCATCTGTTGTTCCGTGGGATACGGTTCCCATTACTAAGCCAGCAGGTACACAGGGTCTCCCACTTTGATTGTCCCTGGGTTCTCCAGAACAAAATATTGCCCAAAGAGAGGTGACTGCCCGTGTATCTTCTGTTCGGAAGGGTCACACATGCGATAACTGCAAGGAGAGAAAGATCCTGGTGAGTTGTGGCCCAACAGAAATAAGAGCTCAAACAGCATTTACTTTCTCCTTTGTCGCAGGAAACATTCACCCTGTCCCAAGCACAGTTCCAAAGAGCAGCCCCGCCACAGCCCAGCAAAGGAACACCTCCTAGAGATACACACTGAGCCGCCTGCCCAGAGCTGCACCTGCACGACCCAGGCCCCAGATCCATGACTTTCTTTACGTCAGTGCGCCCTTCCCAGCTTCAGGTACTCCATCTGTTGGTTCTGCCTTCTCGCCTTCTCTTTCCTTGGCATCTTTTCCCGCCTCCATCTCTATCCCTAAAGCCACGTGCCTCCCAGGCTTGGCGCGCCGGGGTCATCCTCTCCCTCTCTCTCCGAGCCTTCCACAGCTAATCAGCCAAGTCGTGAGCTTCTACCTGCACGACCTTTTTTGAGTTAGCGAATTTCCACCCCCACTGTGACAGCGCTGCTTCAGGCATGCCCAGACTGTCCTCCCCAGCCCTGAACCAGCCTCCCTTCCCCCCTTCTCTCCCCCTGCTCCGCTCCTTGCTGACACTGCAGTATACTGCCAGTCTTAATTTCACTGCGGTGGCGACAGACTTGGCGCAGTGGTTAGGGCGTCCGTCTACCACATGGGAGGTCCGTGGTTCAAACCCCGGGCCTCCTCCACCCGTGTGGAGCTGGCCCATGCGCAGTGCTGATGCGCGCAAGGAGTGCCCTGCCACACAGGGGTGTCCCCCGCGTAGGGGAGCCCCACGCGCAAGGAGTGCACCCCATAAGGAGAGCCGCCCAGCGCGAAAGAAAGTGCAGCCTGCCCAGGAATGGCGCCGACCACACGGAGAGGTGACACAACAAAAAGAAACACAGATTCCCGGGCCGCTGACAACAGAAGCGGACAAAGAAGACTACGCAGCAAATAGACACAGAGAACAGACAACCGGGGTGGGGGGGAAGGGGAGAGAAACAAACAAATAAATCTTTAAAAAAAAAATTTCGCTGCTGTCTTGCCACCGGGAGCCTCAGACACCTGCAGGGGCTCCCAGGTGCCTGGACAGTCACACTGCAACCCTCGGCCCCAGCCCGCGTCTTCACAGCTGTCGCCCTCCGCTCTGCCGGCGACCTCCTGGCCCTGGCCCTCTGCCGCACCCCTCAACGCCTGCCCTCCTTGGCCTGCCACCGCGCGTGGCTCCTCGGCGGGCGCAGAGGGCTCCTCCTCCCGCTGCCCGAGCGCTGGCCGCCCACGGCCCCCTCCAGGCCCCCTCTCCCGGGAGGAAGCCCGGCTCCCGCGCCAGGAGCCCCCTGAGCAGCGGCGTCTTGCCCTCCGCGCCAGGGCACAGCCCGCCCTGTTAGCGCAGGCCAGGGGTCCCCGGGGCAGGGACTCCACCCGGCTCCCTCCGCAGCTCGCCCCGACCCCGGGCCCCGGTGGCACGGGGAGCCCCGCTCGTTGAAGGGAGGAAGGCGTGGGCGAGGAGCACAGCCTCAGGCAGAAAGCGGGAGAAGCCCGGGCAGGGGGGCGCTGCAGCGCCAGGCACGGTGCACCACGACCACCGCCCCCCAGGAGGACGTTTTCCTTCAATTTCTCCCTTAAGCTAAGCCCAATTTTACCATCATTTCTACATTTTGAAAATTATTTATAGAAAGCACCCAGGGGAGCAGGTGTAGATCGAATGATTCAGCGCCTGCTTCCCACGACCTAGGTCTCAGGGTTCCATCCCCAATACCTCCTAAAAAAAAATATATATATATATATATATTTTTTTTTTAAAGGAAAGCATTCATTTCATTCCACCTTGCTTTAAAAGAAACTATGGGGACGATTTGATTCTAATTTTGTCAGGAAAAATAAATTTTTTTTTGTTAAAAATTTTCATATCGAGGAAATGGAGAGTCAAATCCAGTCCCCCCTTCTGGAGCACCCCCACCCCCACCCTTCCCCCAGACTATAAGCCCCTGGTGGGCAGGTCCCATGGCCGTTGTCTTCCCGGCTGTACTCCCACGGCCTGGCACAGTGCCTGGCACACTGTAGGCGCTCAAAACGGGCTGGTGAACAAACGAGCAAGTAAACGAAGGAATGAGTGAAAACGAGGTGCTGATTCCGCTCCCCGCCTGCCGAGAGCACAACCTCCGCCGCGTCCAGGTCTCTGCAGTGGTCTTGGACCCTGGGGACGCACAGGTCACACATCTTCCCCCGCGGGCCCCTCCTCCCCAGAGGCAATGCCAGGGTCGAGCCGGCTGGCGTAGGAGGCGGCCCCTGCAGGATGTTAGCTCAGGGCTCGCTTCAGGCTGAGGCCAGGCCAGAGGGCCCCAGCCCTGCTTAGCTCAGGGAGGGACTTGAGAGCTGGAGTTCTGTGCAGCAGGCATTTCCATGGCACGTGGAAGTTTGTAAAGATGGTCACATGTATCATCGCTTCTAGTCCTTACAAGCCTACCTGGGAATCTGCATTACCTCCATTTTACTGATTAGGCTCAAGAGGAGTAACAGACTTGCCCAATATCTCCAATCTCCTAAGTGATCCGGCTGGGGCCAGAACCCAGGCTGGCCACCTCCAAGGTCAAGGCTCGGGCCACCCTGGGATGGAATCCCTGTCCTTTATATCTCTCATTTTTAAATTATTTCTCTCCTCTTCCCCGTCCCCCCGCCCCAGTTGTCTGCTCTCTGTGTCCATTCGCTGTGTGATCTTCTATGTCCATTTGTATTCTTGTCAGTGGCAACCAGAATCTGTGTCTTGTTTTTTTGTTGCGTCGTCTTGCTGTGTCAGCTCTCCGTGTGGGCGGTGCCACTTCTAGGCAGGCTGCACTTTCTTTCGCACTGGGCGGCTCTCCTTACAGGTGCACTCCTTGCACGTGGGGCTCCCCTCCGCGGGGGACACCCCTGTGTGGCAGGGCACTCCTTGCAGGCGTCAGCACTGCGCATGGGCCAGCTCCACACGGGTCAAGGAGGCCCGGGGTTTGAACCATGGACCTCCCATGTGGTAGACGGTGCCCTAACCACTGGGCCAAGTTCACCTCCCAGTATCTATCTCTTGTGGACATGAAAATGACTTGGGGCACAGCACAGGACTAGAAGACTCGGGGCGCTCCATAATGTGTTCATGTACCCAAAGATTTAGCCCCTCCTGGGTCTCACCTGCTCCTTGCCGGCACCCACCGGCCAGCCCTTTTAAATTGAGGGGTGAAGGGGGAGAGGTAAGGAGCAAAAGTGCAGGCAGTAGCCCAGCCCAGGTCACTGCCTGGGAGGAGAGATGGGAAGAGCTCTGGCGGTGGAGATGGGGTTCTCAGCTGGCCCCACCCACAAGGCTTCCCCCACAGCCCCAGGGGCAAGGCTGCAGGCTTGCCCGCCAGCCCTCCTCTGCCTCCTGCCCCCCCCCCCCCCGCAGGTGGCGTGAACGCGCCCTCCGGGTGCGGGAAGACCAAGTGAGAGCACCAGCGCCGCCTTGTGGAGATGGGGAGGTACTGCACATGGCCTCCGAGCTCTGCACACCCAACATTGCTCAACAGACTTGGAAAACACAATATCGGCTTATACAAGGCTCTTCTAGGATTTAAAAAATACATACCTATATTTTTTACGTGTGTGTGTTCAATGAATAAATTACATAGTGATTAAACGTTCCTTGTTTAGGGCACTTTCTCTTGCAATGAATACAAAACAACTACTATAATGTGGAAAAGGCCTTAGACACTTTAATTAGCTTTAAAAGAAACCCCACACTTAGAAGAGTGTACTGCGAGTGGAGACCCTTTGCTACCTGTAAAGTGCTGTCCACCAGTGAGGGAGGGCGGCTCATCACTGACCCAGCCTGACTGACTCATTCCCTGGCCCATGTCCAGGCCACTACGAGACCGGGTCTCCTGCCACTGCTAGAGCCCACGGGGCCACAGTCGCCCAGGGTGCGCGCGGGCCAGTCCTGGGGCCTCCTGCGATCTCTATGAGCAGGTAAGGAATTGACAGCGCCACGGCGAGGTGCCAGCCCACACCACACCTGCAGAAGGTGGCCGCTGAACGGATCTGGGCTAGGTTTCACTTACTGCAGCCTTAGAGAGCAGAAAAAGTGTCCTCAGTTTCTCCTTCTCTCCAAAGATATCAAGTCTATAAACAGGAACAATCAATGACCCCAGCTTATGTAGTCACTGTGAATGGTGTGTTGTGATTTATATATAACATTAATATTTAATGTCTGATTTCAGTTAAAAGCAGAATATACCAGAGGTATTATTGTCCAGGTTTTATAAATAGAGAAACTGAGGTTCAGTGACTTGACAGCGTCCCACAAGTCTCAGGGGACAGAGTCAGGTGAGGGTCAGGCCCCCACCGCTGCACCCTCCTAGCTCAGCCCGGCGCGGCGAGACACACATGGGTGGGGTGAAATGCCCTTCCTCCCGCACCCGGCAGGACTCGCTTTCGAGCGCTCACACGAAGCAAGCGCCGTGTTCTTTTCTCCAGGGAGCCCCACGTCGTGGCAGCAGCAACCCCTTCAGCTGAGGGGTCGGTGTGCACCAAGCCCCTGGCCCTGAAGCAAGCGGAGAAAACTGCATCCCCTGTTCCTGTCCCCAGGAGGGCGCCACGCGGGCTGCGCCAGGCCCTCCCGAGCCTGTCCCCGTGTCCCGCAGACGCTCTACGGGGCTGGTGGCTTCCTCTCTCACTGCTCTGCCACGCCGGGCTGGCAGGAGACCGCCCTCAGCAGGGAAGGTCGGGCACAGAGCTGCCACCGCAGAGAAGGTGGGTGCCCGCAGCAGCCCCCGGGCACCGACAGGCGACAGCAAGTCAGAAGGGCTGAGCGGGGGTCGGGGGGCTCCGCCGTGAGAGGCTGGGGCTGCCGCCTCTGTTTGCTTCCCTTCCCGTGATTTATGGGATGCGGCCCGGGCCCTTCTCTTCCCGATTTACGACCACCTGTCCCGGGGAAAGCCTAAGTTACTACCTCTATGGCAACGTAAATCTCAGTAAGAGATAGGGGAAGGCACCTGGGGCTGCGATCGCCAGGGGTAGTGGGAGCAATTAGGGCTCCAGGTCTGGGCGGCTGGAGCCTGCAGAGGAGCAGGAGGGGCTCTGGGAGCAGCCTCTGCCCCCACCTGCCCTTGGGGTCCATTATCCTCCTTCCATTAACGGAGTCGGGGCTGCCGACTCAGAGCACAGGCCCCAGCGCGGGACGCGCGTTCCAAATCCAGAGGCCAGGATGTCAGGCAGCAAGCGACAAATCGAGAGAGAGAGAACAAGAAGCTGGAAAGGACGACAGCCCATGCCCAAATCCCCGCTGCTTTACCCACAGAATCCTGCAGCTCTGCTGGGTCCCCCTGGTTTTAGCAGGAGCATGCAGGGCCGGTGTCAGCCACAGCTTGCTGACGACACACTTTTCCTCCCCACCGCCCCCCGCCAGGGCGCTCCCCGTTTTCTCCTGCCTTTCTCCTCTTCGAGCTCCCCTGTGGCCACCGGAAAACAGGAGGCCTGAAGCCCTGGTTTGTTCTGCAGCTGCTCAAAACCCTGCGCCCTTCACAAAAGTCTTAGCAGCACATATTAATTCCCCCACCCCAACACTTTATTAAGAAAATTTCCAACGTTCAAACACGTTAAAAGAACTTCACATCAAACCCTTGCGTACCGTCCACCGGCATTCAGGGCTCAGCATTTTCCTGGGTTTCCTTGATCACACATCTATCCATCCTTCCATCTGTCCATCAATCCATCGAGGGTTTTTTTTTTGCATTTCTGGTAAGTTGCAGACATCAGTGCACTGCACTGCTTGCAGAGCCTTACCTGAGTCCAAATATATTTACTCTTCTCTTTGGGCAGAATTTACACAGAGACATACAAATCGTAAGTGAGCCATCGTATTAGCTTTTCGAGGAAATGATCCTTCCTTTCTGGATTGGCGAGAAATGTGCAGCACCTCCCAAAGCAGCGGGGGTCCCTTGGGCCCCCTGAGTGCCCTGGAGCCCCACAGCCAACCCCGGGCGCCCAATGAAAAGCAGCCTCAGCCCTTTGTCTCAAGCGCACCTCGAGACCCGCGGACGCCCCTTCTTTTTTTATTTATTTTTATTTTATTTTTAAAGAGTCTTTAGATGACATAAATGATACCGGGAAAACACAGGGGATTGCCACATGCCATCCCCCAAGATTGCGAGCGGTGCCCTCGGGACAAGGGATGGACACACGTAGCCCTGCTCCTGACCACGGCCCACAGCGCACGTCACGGCTTGCTCTTGGCACTACACGTTGTCACCTCAAACCCCCTTTCCGACTTCACGCGGACCCCCTCTCGGCCCTGCGGCCCGGCCCCGCGTTTCCAGCCGTCCGCCTCGCCGTCGCCTCACGGAAGGACACTTGCCTCCGCGGACAGACCCCAGGGGCAGGGCCTCGTGCGTGGGGGCGAAGAGCTGGCTGGGACAACAGTGCCCCCCCCTGCCCAGGGCCTAGCGACAGGGACAGACAGAAGGTCCCGGGACGGCAAAAGCAGCAGGCAGGGCTTGGCGCCCATCAGAGGCTAAACCAGCACAGGAAGCGGCCAGGGGCTCAGGGACACCTCCAGCGGACATGGGGCCTGTGTGCTGCCCCAGGCCCAGCCCTCCTTAGGGGCTCTTGCCTGATGGCCTGGGTGCCTGAAGGCCGCGCCAGCTGCTCTCCCCCCCGGCCGTGCCCGAAGCAGCCCCACCCCCTCCCCACCCCACCCCACCCCGCAGGTGACACTGGAGGACAGAGCCCAGCCCTGTGGCTGCAGCGGAGCCTGCGCCCTGCCCAGCCCGGCCTCAGTGTGGGGAGGACTCGACCAAGACCACCGCTCGCAGAGCCCCGGCAACGTGCCGGCCCAGGACTGCCCAGATACCTGCACCAAAGCGCCCGAGCCCGCGGTTTTCATCGTTAATTTTTAAGCAGAAGTAATTTTGCACTCATAGCTTGGTTTCCAGCCTTCCAGCCTTGCATCAACTCATGAGTGTTCACATATTTTGAAAAATCAGACAAAAACAAAAAGCACAAAGTAAATGCTAATATACATTACTTTATAATCAGCTTTTTAGAAGTTTCTCTATCTTTGACCCTGCTTCCACGGAATTGTAAATTACTCTCTGTCATTGTGTCTTTCACTTAAGACTTTTTTTTTGGAACGTTTAAGGTACACATAAAACTAGCAAGAATAGTATAATTGGGAAGCAGACTTGGCCCAATGGATAGGGTGTCCATCTACCACATGGGAGGTCCGCGGTTCAAACCCCGGGCCTCCTTGACCCGTGTGGAGCTGGCCCACGTGCAGTGCTGATGCGCGCAAGGAGTGCCGTGCCACACAGGGGTGTCCCCCGCGTAGGGGAGCCCCACATGCAAGGAGTGCGCCCCGTAAGGAGAGCCACCCAGCGCGAAGGAAAGTGCAGCCTGCCCAGGAATGGCTCCGCCCACACGGAGAGCTGACAACAAGATGACGCAACAAAAAAAGAGACAGATTCCCGTGCCGCTGACAACAACAGAAGCAGACACAGAAGACGCAGCAAATGGACACAGAGAACAGACAACTGGGGGGGGAGGGGAGAGAAAGAAATAAAATAAATCTTAAAAAAAAAAGAATAGTATAATGAACCACCATAGAATTATTACCCCGATTCAATCATGTATGCTATTTTTGCATATTTTCTTTATTTACTTGTTTTACCAATATAGTGTAGAGCCAGTCCCAGACATCATGCCACTTCACCCCTCTATTCTGCAGAATTGTAGGCATTTCTTATATAGCCACAATGCCATTAAAATCACACCCACTACAGTTAAATATATTAATGGCATTTAACGTAAACGCCGTTAAAATCGCACCGACTCCCATTTCCTGGGATCACCGCACACTCGGTCCCTGCTGCCCGGGTGTCTGAACCACGTGCCTCCTGTAACCGGCTTGTTGGAATCGTGAATTCAAAACGAGCATGAAAGTCATCTGCGCGGGCAGACACCTCGGCGACCACAGCGCCCCAAACGCCTCCAGACCCCCCGCGTCAGGGCCCCTTGGCCTCAGGGCCTCTGGGGGTGCCGTCCCGGCGCCCTTAACACCAAGCGGCTCCGGCGCCCGCCGCCGGGCGTCCCTCTCCAGCGTGTCCAGCGGCTGCGTCCCGCTCAGGGTCCGAGGTAGAAGGCACCTGCGCGCAGAGCGCCGCCGCGGGCGGGGCCTTCCCTGCAGCGGGGCACCGCCCTTGTCAGCTCCACGTCGCAGATGAGCAGCGCGGGCCAGGAGTCCTGCGGACCAAGAGCACACGCACCTGAGCGCGGCGGGCTCCGGGCCCGACACACGAGGGGAGAGACGTGGCACCAGGGGACACCCAACAGGTCCCGGACATCAGCGGTGGCAGATTTTCACGGCAGCCCTGAGAAGCCCCCGGACGCCCACGCCCCTCGAAGGTCCCTCGCTCTGCCTGGACATGCCAGTTCCTCCCCCAGAGGGGAGACATTCCCTCTCCTTTCACTCCTAAACCTGTGACCGAAACTCAAAACTCACCTCCTCCAGGAAGCCTCCGGGATTAGCCCTACCGGATGCCTGAGAGGGGGTGGGAGTGGGGAGTTACACTGGGTCGCGTCTGATCTCTCCGGGTGTGCGTAAGGCCATGTGGGTGAGACCCACACGTCACCGCACGCTGTGTTTGCTGTCCCCCTGGCTGCACCTGAACGCACCGAGGGCAGAGCCCAACTGCCTGGTTCCTTTTGCACCTCCCCTGGGCAGTTACGAGGTGCTCCGGCCGGCGCAGCTCCCCTGGCTTTTCCCTGTGGTCCAGGAAGGACCCAACCCCCAACCTCCAGGACAAGCCAGGTCAGTGGACAGAGCCCCTCCATTCCACCGGGGAGAAGGGACACGCACATAGGAACGTTACAAATCAGTAATCTTGTTGAAGGTTCCAGAAACAAATGAGGAAAACCCCTGTAAGGCTGCAAGCCATGTGTTGGTTTACCTGTCTGGGATGGTTTTTTTTCTCTTCCCCCCCCCCCCCCCCATTGTCTGCTCTCTCTGTCTGTTCCCTGTGTGTTCTTCTGTGACCACTTCCATTCTACCAGCGGCACGGGAATCTGTGTTGTCACCTCAAACCCCCTTTCCGACTTCACGCGGACCCCCTCTCGGCCCTGCGGCCCGGCCCCGCGTTTCCAGCCACCTGCCTCGCCATCGCCTCACGGAAGGACACTTGCCTCCGCGGACAGACCCCAGGGGCAGGGCCTCGTGCGTGGGGGGTTTCTTTCTGTTGCGTCACCTTGCTGCGTCAGCTCTCCATGTGGGCGGTGCCATTCCTGGGCAGGCTGCACTTTCTTTCGCGCTGGGCGGCTCTCCTTATGGGGCGCACTCCTTGCTCGTGGGGCTCCCGCACGCGGGGGACAGCCCTGCGTGGCAGGGCACTCCTTGCGCGCATCAGCACTGCGCATGGCCAGCTCCACACGGGTCAAGGAGGCCCCGGGGTTTGAACCGCGGACCTCCCACGTGGTAGGCGGACACCCTATCTGTTGGCCAAATCTACTTCCCTGTCTGGGATTTTAGAGGAACAAAGTTTTTAGACTTAATTAGGAGGGACATTCCACGGAGTGGCTGAAAGCTGACAGGTTCTTCGAGGTTGAAGATGCTGAGAGGCACAAACGAAGGTAAGGGGATTGCAGGCAGAGGGCACAGCGACTAGAGGGGCACTGAAAAGACAGGACATCTGCGCCTAGCTCTGCTCCTTCCATCCTTCAGGGGAAGGGGTGCCACTTCAGGGCTGAAGGCACAAATCCGAGTTAAGCCTGCCCTGTCCTTGTGATCCCTAGCTGAAGACAGAGCTGCAAACTCAGAATTTTAATTCCGATGCACGTATTATCCTTGCGATATGGTGTGCAGGCTTTTCTTTTCCCCAATCACAAAGACAGGGTCTCGACTGCCTGCTTTCGCCAGACAGTGCAGCACGGAGGACAGAGGCTGGGGCAGCCACACCTGTCCCATTGCACTTCCCTGCCAGGGGGCACCGTGGTCATAAAAACACACAGACGGCCCAAAAGGCAAGAGAGGAGGGCTCCGGTGAGGGAAATCACAGATTATTCATGGGGCAAATATTGCCAGAGTCCCTTCTCCGTGCCATAGAAACTGCAGGTAAGTAAAGGTAGATTTCTACCACAAGCAAGTGACCTGTCTGGTAACGGGGAGGGCAAGGAGAATGCCGTGACCTGCTGACCACACTATGAGCCCAGCACTGCTCTAAATTCCACAGAAGAGTCCACGGGAGTCTTCCTGCCAGGTGATAAATTGGGATGAGTGTAAATTTACACCAGGACGAGCCTGTGCCCAGACAGTGCACAGAGTGGCTTTGGAGAAGGGGGGAAACCTTTGGGGGCTGGTGGGTGATCCAAGCAGACTTCCCAGAGGAGGGGGCTTTTTGTCTGGGCTGGCAAACAAGGTCAGATCTCCTAAAGAGGGGCAAAGAGCAAGATTCTAGCTGCCCCGGGGTCAGGAGACTCGCTTAGGTTCTAAATCTAGTTTGCAGCTCAGAGTTTTACTGGAAGTAAACGTTCACTAAGCAAACTGTGGTGAGATTATGGAGACTTGAATGTTAGGATGAGAAGTTTGGGCATTTGGGGAAGTAGGGAGCCACGGAAGGCTTTTGACAAGGCAAGGACGTTGATTACTCATCACACACTTTTTCGGGGGAAGCACTTGCGCTGGCGCTCTGGGGGGCCTGGCTTGGGTAGGGCCCAGGAGGCGCCCCTCGGGGGTCCCGGCTTGAGGGATCTGATGTGGGTGGTGGCTGAGAACGGGGACAGGGAGCAGACGTAGCTCCGCTGGGAGGAGCAGGGGAGAGGGAGGCGCCCGGCGGCTCTCGGGCTCCCCGCCTGGGGAAGGACCGCGGCCGAGCCTGCGGGGGGGGGGGGGGGGGAAGTCTGGGGAGGCTGGCGGGGGCGGTGCAGGTGGAGAGGGGCGCAGAGGCGCCAGTTTGCGACGTCAACAGAACATGGCAAAATGCTCGGCAGAGTGTGGGAAGCGCGAAGCCAGCACCCCAGGGAGCCGAGGGTGGGGCATGTGGGGAGGATGGAGAGGCTGCGGTCACCCCGGGAAGGGAGAGAGAAATGGGGTCGGGGCCAGGACTCTGGGCAATCTACTGAAGGAAGGAGTAGGGGACGCGCAGCCACGGAGCCCAGCATCGTAGGCAGAGGAGAGGAGCCCCGAGGCAGCACTGCTCCTCCAAAGGCAGCGAGGGTGGTCACCAAGAAAAGGCCACGGCACCTGGCGGAGCGAGGGCGGCGCACGTCTCCCTGCCGCGCACTGGGCAGATGTGCAGGTCTAACGAGTGGGCAGACGTGCAGGTCTAACGAGCGGGCAGATGTGCAGGTCTAACGAGCGGGCAGATGTGCAGGTCTAACGAGCGGGGCCAGCCTGCTCTCCAGCCGCACCTGCTCTCCCTTCCCCAGACCCCTGCCGCAGGCTCAGCTGGAAGATGCCAACCTGCACACTGAAAAGCCTTCCCGGACTCCCCAAAGCCTGGCCCCAGTGCTTTCTTGGCTCTCAGCCCCCCTCCTCGCCTGCACCCCGATGCTGGAAGACAGCGTTCTCTCAGGCCTCCCTGAGCAGTTTCCCCTCCTCGATGCTTTCTCTCGGGCCTTCGCTTGGCTGATCTCTGCTCCTTCATTCATTGAGTGATTAATTACTGGGCACTTACTCTGCCAGGGCAACCAGCCCTGCGCTCAAGGAACTGGCACAGGGGACACAGACGATAAACAAATACGCAAGGAGGCAGGTGAGGGTGCAAGTGGGTTTTCTGTAGGGCAGTCAGGGGCAGGAAGAGGGGAGGGGTGAGCCATGCCGACGGGAGGGGAGCCACCAGGGAAGGTGTGTGGGGCAGAGTCAATGGGGCTGGGGGAGGACGGGGGCGGTGATAAGAGAGGAGCTCGTGTAGTTGACAGGCCGCCTCCTTTTACTTGGAGATGGGAAACCATAAGAAAGTTTCAAGCAGAAGAATGGCATGATGTGATTTATGATTTACAAGAACGCTTTGAGCGACGTGTTGAGAGCAGACCAGGGAGTGGATGTGGCTCCAGAGGTTAAGCACCTGCCTCCCACATGGGAGGTCCTGGGTTCAGGTTCCCTGTCGCTCCTGAAAAAACAAAAATCAACAACAGGCAGAACAAATGAAAAAACCAACTTGGGGAGCCAACGTGGCTCGGTGGCTGAGCACCGGCTCCCCACACACGAGGTCCCAGGTTCGTTCCTCAGCCACCCAAAAATAATAATAATAATAATAATAATAATAATAATAATGGACTAAGGGGGGAAGCGGATGTGGCTCAAGGGATAAGGCCTCCGCCTACCATATGGGAGGACCCTGGTTCGATCCCTGGGGCCTCCTGGTGAAAAAGAAGAGAAAGCGTGCCCGCGCAGTGAGCCAGTGCCCGCATGCTGAGCCAGTGCCCGCGCGGTGAGCCGGTGCCCGCGCGGTGAGCCGGTGCCCGCATGGTGAGCCGGTGCCCGCGTGCTGAGCCAGTGCCTGCGCAGTGAGCCAGTGCCCGAGCAGTGAGCCAGTGCCCGCGCAGTGAGCCAGCGCCCGCGTGGTGAGCCAGTGCCCGCGCGGTGAGCCAGTGCCCGCGTGCTGAGCCAGTGCCCGCGCAGTGAGCCAGTGCCCACGTGCTGAGCCAGTGCCCGCGCAGTGAGCCAGTGCCCGCGTGGTGAGCCAGTGCCCGTGCAGTGAGCCAGTGCCCGTGCAGTGAGCCAGTGCCCGCGCAAGTGAGTCACGCAGCAAGGTGATGGCACAACCAAAGAGAGACACGGGGAAAGTCAAGGTGAAGCGCAGCGGAGACCAGGAACGGAGGTGGTGCAATTGACAGGGCACCTCTCTCCACATCAGAGGTCCCCAGGATCAAATCCTGGTGAATCCTAGACGAGAAGAGAAGACAAAAAGAGAAACAGATACAGAAGATCACACAAGGAATGGACACAGACAGCAAAAACAGCAGGATGGGGGCCAGGAAAAAAAAAATAAATCTTAAAAAAAAATCCTATTGGGGGGGTGGGCATTCCAGGGAGTAGGGAGGCCAGTGAAGGCTATTGCCACAAACCAGAGAGGCCGCGGTGCCCTGGCCTGCGAAGGCCAGATTCTAGAAGCCACTGCCCTTTGCGGATTGTTGGAAGGTGGGAGGTGAGAGAAGGAGAAGGAAGCGTGGTTCCAAGTTGGGGGCCTGGGCCCCTGGAAGCCGGAACCGCCAGGGACTGGAACGGGAAAGGGCGGGCAGCGCAGGTTTGGGGTGGAAATGCGTCCCGACTCCAGACGTCCTGAGGTTGATGTCAACGTCCCAGGGGAGGCGCGGGGAGGGAAACGGGGGTCCTCTGCGGCAGGGGTCCTAACGAGGGGCCGGTGCACGGAAGACAACCGAGGGGCGGGGGAGAGGAGAGGAAGGGCCCGGCCGCAGCCCCACGCCCTGCTGCCCTGCCTGCGCCCCGGTGCTCGCCGCACGGCCGCTTCTGGGGGCGCGGCCTGAGCGGTCGCTCCGCGTGCATCTTCACAAGCAGGGGACACGGCGCACGGGCGCCTCAGACACCAAGGCCCGCCCGGACGGCTGCTGAGGCCTGGGCGAGCAAAGCGCAGAGGTAAGAGTGGGCTCTGAGGATCCCAGCCCCGCTGGCCCCTCTGCGCCTCCCCTTCCTAAACCAGAGCCCCCTGCGGTGGAGGCTGCAGCCGCGTTCAGCAGCGCTCCCCGGGGAGCTCCCGGGAGGCGGGCGCGAGCGCCGAGGAGCGGCGCCTGCCCTGGAGAGGCGGCAGAAAGGAGGTGCATTTGACAGCGCCCCAGGCTGGCTGCCAGGGGGGGCCCAGGGCGGCAGGGCGCCTGCTGAAGCGGGAGGATGAGGCTGCGGGCCAGCCGCTCAGCGCCCCAGGACTCTCCCTCCACTGGGAAAGGGGAGTGACTCCCATCCTGTGTTCCAGGCCGGGTGCACCACCGCAGGGGGACTACGAGAAGTCCTGGGGGAGGAGAGGACAGGCTGGGGCCGAGCTCCAGCCCTCGGGGCCCAGCCTGGGAGCCCAATCCCCAGACTGCTTCTCTGTCAGCACATCTTGCTGCCTCCCCAGCAAAGCTGAGAGAGAGAATTAGTTCCTGCAGTAGAGAGGGTGAAGGCTCAGGGCTGGCGCTCTGTTCTGCCTTGCTACACAGGGACGCCGGCAGAGCCAAGGACCCCCTTCCTGCCCCTTTTCCTCTCCCTTCCTGTACACAAATGCGAGGCACAGCCAGAACTCCCCAATGTCTATCTGAGACTAGCTCCTCGGTCGATGGCCCACAGCTGGCTGCCCCCTGCCACGCCGCTAGATCGCCACATTCTGCCTTCATGGGTACTGAGACTCAAGGTAACTATCGAAGGACAATTAAAAAGGTAAATTTGCTTCCAGAACCATGTGCAACAGGGGGGCCAAACATCGGGGCCTGCACACCAAGCTGCAGTGTAGACGGCTGACGTTGGATCCGAGCAAGCACTGGAAGCGTCTAGACAGAGTCCATTCCAGCTGCAGGCACCAGCCTCCCCCAGCGACCCCGCGGAAGGGCCTGTATCCCCCGGGAGGCGCCGCTGAACAGAAAGCCCAGCTGGACAAGACGCCAGACACGCGTCTTACTCCCTGACCCGCCCGCATCATCCAGTCCACGGGAAGGAAACCTTGCCTGAAAACTGATCTTCCTGGGAAACAAACTGCGGACTAAAATTAACTTACTGGTCTTCTACTACAGACTTAATGTGATTCTAGCAGCGGAAGAAATACCACCGTGGTGGAGGCAGGGACCCATGGGAGTTCCAGGGTTAGGGAGAGGGAAGAACAGGTAATGGGGGCGTTTTCAGGACTTGGGAATCATCCTGAGTGACATTACCGTGACAGATACAGGCCATCATATATCCTGCCGTAACCTACAGAGTCGAATGGGAGAGAGTGTAAACTACCATGGAAACTGTAATCCATGCTTAGTGCAACGCCCCAAGGTGTTTATCAACTGCAGTGAACGCACCACACCAGTGAAGGACGTTGTTAATGTAAACAGTGGGGGAGGTGTGCGAGCAGGGCAGATGGAAAGCCCCTATATATTCTCTGTAACATTTATGTAATCGAAGCATCTTTAAAAAAATTTTTTTAAATGAAAAAAAGAAAGAAAACTAATCTTCTCACTTGGAATTCTCCTTAGTGAGGCTCATACTTGCCCAGCAGTGTCTCTGTCATCCTCCACATACGAGTCGACGCTTACTCTGGGCTCGATAAATCTAAAAATCAAACTGTTGTGTGGTAACGCATCAATAAGTAACACACCCTTCAGAATCATCTAACCCGATATCTAAGACTCTCACACTTTAAAATAAGAAAGCAAAGTCCAAGGTGAAGGGCAGGTAAACCTAGCGTTCCCTCTGCATAGACGCCACATCCTGAATTACTATATTGGGCCCCAAGTTGGTTGCCTTCACTTTCTTCTCTAGCCTGGAGTGGAGATCCGCCAGCGAAGCTTCAGGAAGAATCAGGAATGGGCTGGCATCTGGGTAAGCAATCTGATAAAGCAAGAGAAGTGGTTATAATAGCTGGCACGCAAATGAGCTTCTTAGGGGTTTTATGTGCCTCTGGAGACACACACAACTATAATCTAAATATTTCTCCTATTCTTCTCATAGAAAACCCACAGAGATTCAGAAGTCATAAACAGCCTTTTCGATGACAGGAATTGCATTGTGGCATGAAGAGAACTTGGCCTCCAAACCCTAGAGCTACCCCCAGGCATGTGCCCTTGGGGAAACCACTTCTGGCCTCTCTCTTTCTGAATCTTTATTAAATTGCTATACTTGATGATCTCATTACATTCACGAAAAATGTTCATTCATTCCGTAGATATTTATTTTTCACGCAACCTGCAAATAAATGCTAAGGACTTATGCTAACCAACTTCTTGTTTAATGGTCATGTTAAAAGTAGTGTGTTTTGCTACCAACTCTACTTTCATTATGAATTCTTATAGCCTCATTCTTTTAAGGGTCAGTCTAATTAATTTTAAGAGCATGGATCTCCATATTCACCCCCATTTGCTCACCTATAATCTGACCCACAGTTGCAGACAAACCATAAAAATTCTGTACCCCACATGCAACTACTGAATTGCATGAACAGAGTGAAAAATATACTTACATAAAACAGTTAAGCCATGCTCGCACCAAAATGTGTACACAAATAGGAAGGCCAATGCATATGGGCAAAAACACAAGAGAAATGTCAAGAAATGCAGATAATGCTCCCAAGGGAAGGACTTTCTTTTCGCCTGTTGCTCAGGCTCCCTGCAGTTGTCCAGGCTGAAGCACCTGGCAGCTGACAGAGCTGTGCTCATCCCAGAGATCTGGACTCTGGGCCACCAGGCTGGAGGCTGACCACTCTCCACCCACAGAAGAAGCCTTCCCTCCACAGGACACCCACGAGCCTGAGCCAAGGGACCGCCTTTCACCTGATCCGTGGGCCGGAATGCGTCCAAAATTTGGTGAGAGTTTCTTGGTCGCATGTGAAGCTCCAAGTGCACCGGGCGGCAAGGCTGTGTCTTCAGGAAGCTGTATCCACTGGGCCGCGGCGTCCCCGCAGTCCCTGCCCTCGATCTCCAGGCCGTGCACCCTGGAGGGAGCAAAGAGCTGATGGGTCGTTGAAAGCCTTGGGACCCTAATGTGTCCTCCATGTATCAGGAAAGTAGAACAGAAATGCTGCAATGTTGCGGTAGCTCCTTAATTATCTAGAGACATAGTTTCAGTCCTCACCCTTAGTCTGAACCACTGTGTAAGCCTAAATGAAGGCACCCTTTTAAGCCTGACTTTCTCCATTTGTTCAATAGAGATGCATGGCTGTGTCTCCTGACCTCAAAGGAGTGCAGGGAGCATAAAATAAAATATTTGAAAATGTACTGGGAAGGAGATATGGCTCAAACGACAGAGTTTCTGCCTACCATAGGGGAGGACCCGGGCTCGATTCCTGGGGCCTTCTGGTGAAAAAGAAGAGAAAGCGTGCCTGCATGGGGAGCCAGTGCCCGCGTGAGTGCCCGCGTGGTGAGCCAGTACCAGTGCAAGTGAGTCACGCAGCAAGATGATGATGCATCAAAAGAGAGACAAGGGGAGAGTCAAGGTGAAGTGCAGCAGAGACCAGATTGAATCCTGGTGAATCCTAAAGGAGAGAAATGAGAAGAGAAGACAACACAGACAGCAAAAACAGCAGGATGGGAAGAGGGGAAGAGGGAACATAAATAAGTAAATCTTTTTTAAAAAGAAAATATACTGAGTTTTCCAGAAGAAAACGTATGTATCAGCATAAACTTAAAATTACTAAAAAATCTAGTTCATCCTGCAGGATATCAACCAGTAGTCTCTATTAAAAAGCCAGGCTATACTTTATAATAATAATAATAATAATAATAAACTAATACAGGGGAGTGGACATAGCTCAGTGGTTGAGCACCTGCTTCCCATGTACAAGGTCCCAGTACCACCTAAAAAAAAAACAACAAAACTAAATACAGAGGACTTCTGGGGAAGAAGGTGGAGTAGAGAACTCCAAGACTCAGTCCTTCTACCAAAACAACTATGAAATGGGCAGGAACTTTCTAAAATAACTATTTTGAAACTCCAGAGGCCAGAAGAACACTGTAGAGTATCCAAGGAAGAGTGGGAAGAAGAGACTGATAAACTAAAGTAAAGAACCATAACTTGATCTCTACGCACGGTGGCTCCCAACGCCCAGCCACCGTGTTCACGGCAGCTGCTTTGAGCTCCAGTGCTTAGCTAGCTGCTGGTGACAAACAGAAACATAAAACCCCTTCTCCCCAAGAACAGAGGTAGGCGCGGCCAATCACTGATCACGGCTTTTGATTAGCAAATTCAGATCTCAGGGAGCCTGACTCTAAGGGCAGCTTTGTTTCAACCTGCTCCACACAAAGGCTGTGGCAGCCACTGTTTCAACCCTCCTTGGACAGGAGCTGAGGTGGTGGAGACTTAGAGATGCAGCACTTCCTCAAGGCTGTGGGGACAGGTGGCTGAAGGGCTGTATTATCTGGGCAGGCCAGGAAAGCTCAGCTGTGGGGAGCCATAAAAAAAAAGAAGAAGCTCTTGGTGCCTTCTCCAATCCTCTCCTCAGGGCGTGTTGGAGCCAGTCCAAGACCCCTTTGTGGGTCTCTGTGGCTGTTTGGGCCAGAAAGACTGACTTGGGAAAATCCTTTCTGGGGTGACCCTCCTCCCAGATTTTGCCCTCCAGGCAAAAGCAGCTTGAGACAACAAAAAGAGTGTAAAAAACTATAGAGGTGGGCAGTCTGGGACAAAGAACTGCCAGCTTCAAGCACCCAGAAGAGGGAGATGTCTGTCTTTTGGGAAGCAGAGAGGACAGTCAAACTCCTGTAAAGAGGAGAACTCCAACACAACTAACAAGCAGAAGTCCAGGGTGAGTCAGAGGCCAGGGAGACAGGAAAAACCCTGCACTCTGCGTCCACCTTGGGTAGACCTGAGAGGAGAGCTGAAGCTCCAGAAAATCTGTCATCACCAGGTGGTTACAAAACCAAGAAACAGATATTTCAAGGGGGGGAAATCCCAGAGTTAACATTTTTTAAACATCTTTTTTTTATTTTTAAAAAAGATTTAAATTACATAAACAAACAAAAAAAGACTGATAACTAGATTACATAAACGTTACATAAAAAATATAGGGGATTCCCACATACTCCACTCCCTCCCCCTTCCACACTTTCCCACATTAACAACATCTTTCATTAGCATGATACATTTGTTACAATTGATGAACACATATTGAAGCATTGCTACTAAGCACTCACAATTTTATAGGTTTTGACAAAGTGTATACTGGCTTGTATACATCATTGCAATATCATGTAGAACGATTCCAGTGTCTCAAAAATGTCCCATGCTACACCTGTTCTTCCCTCACCCTCCCCTCTGAAACTTTGGTGACCTTTGTCTTTAT